>NC_091064.1:141613318-141941349 GCF_000393655.2 Nicotiana sylvestris | reverse complement strand
ACCAACTGGAGATCTACACCGCCTCATATACAAAGCCTCATATGGAGCCATCTGAATACTCGACTGGTAACTGTTATTATAAGCAAACTCTGCGAGTGGTAGAAACTTATCCCATGACCCTCCAAAATCAATGACACAAGCAACATGTCCTCCAATATCTGAATAGTGCGCTCGGACTACCCATCCGTCCGAGGGTGAAAAGTTGTGCTCAACTCAATCTGAGTACCCAACTCTTGCTGCACCGACCTCCAAACTGTGAAGTAAACTGAGTGCCCCTATCTGAAATGATGGAAACTGGGACACCATGCAAACGAACAATCTCCTGGATATAGATCTCTGCCAACCGCTGTGAAGAATAAGTAGTACACACAGGAATGAAGTGCGCGGACTTGGTCAGCCGATCCACAATCACCCAAATACCAATGAAGTTCTTCAAAGTCCGTGGGAGCCCAACTACAAAGTCCATGGTGATCTTCTCCCACTTCCACTCTGGGATATCCATCTGCTGAAGCAAGCCACCCGGTCTCTGATGCTTATACTTCACCTGCTGACAATTGAGACACCGAGCTACAAATCCCACAATGTCCTTCTTCATTCTCCTCCACCAATAATGCTGCCTCAAATCCTGATACATCTTAGCAGCACTTGGATGAATGGAATACCGCGAGCTATGGGCCTCCTCAAGAATCAACTCCTGAAGCCCATCTACATTGGGCACACATATCCAGCCCTACATCCTCAACACCCCATAATCACCAATGGTCACATATCTGGCATCATCGTGATGAACTATGTCCTTAAGTACAAGCAAATGAGGATCATCATACTGGCGCTCTCTAATACGATCAAATAAGGAAGACCGAGAAATCACACAAACCAATACCCGACTAGGATCCGAAATATCCAACCTCACGAACTAATTGGCCAAGGCCTGAACATCAACTGTAAGAGGTCTATCCCCAACAAGAATATATGCCAAAATCCCCATACTTACCGCCTTCCGGCTCAAAGTATCAGCCACCACATTGGCCTTCCCCAAATGGTACAAAATAGTAATATCATAATCCTTTAACAACTCCAAACATCTTCGCTGCCTCAAATTGAGATCCTTCTACTTGAACAAGTACTGGAGGCTATGATTATCAGTAAACACCTCACAAGACACACCATACAAATAATGCCTCCAAATCTTCAATGCGTGAACAATGGCAGCCAACTCCAAATCGTGAACAGGGTAGTTCTTCTCATGGGGCTTAAACTGATGAGAAGCATAAGCAATAACTATACACTCCTACATCAACACACACCCAATACCAACTCTCGAAGCATCACAATACACGGTATATGAACCTAAAACTAATGGCAAAACTAACACTGGAGCTGTGGTCAAGGTAGTCTTAAGCTTCTGGAAGCTCTCCTCACACTCATCCGACCACGTGAATGGAGCACCCATTTGAGTCAACTTGGTCAAGGCGATGTGATAGATGAGAATCCCTGAACAAACCGACGGTAATAACTCGTCAAACCAAGAAAGTTGAGAATCGTTGTGGCTGAGGACGGTTTGGGCCAACTCTGAACCGCCTCTATCTTCTTTGGATCAACCTGAATACCCTTGCTAGACACCTCGTGCCTGAAGAATGCCACTAAACTGAGCCAAAACCGACACTTGGAGAATTTTGCATAAAGCTTCTCCTCCCTCAATCTCTACAACACAACTCTCAAATGCTCCGCGTGCTCCTCCTGACTATGCGGATATACCAGAATATCATCAATGAAAACTATGACAAACAAGTCGAGATAAGGTCGAAACACGCTGTTCATCAAATGTGTGAACGCTGCTGGGGCATTGGTCATCCCAAAATACATGTCACCAAGAACTCATAATGAACATATTGGGTCCTAAAAGCCGTCTTAAGAATATCCAAGTCCCTGATCTTCAACTGGTGATAACCTAAATGAAGATCAATCTTGGAGAACACTCTCGCTCCCTAAAGCTGGTCAAATAAATCATTGATACGAGGCAAAGGATACTTGTTCTTGACTGTTACTTTATTCAACTGCTTGTAATCAATTCACATCTTCATCGTTCCATCCTTCTTCTTCACAAATAGAACATGTTCACCCCAAGGTGACACACTAGGCCGAATGCACCCCTTATCAAGGAGTTTCTGAAGATACTCATTTAATTCCTTCAACTCCGTTGGTTCCATACAATACGGTGGAATAGAAATGGGCTGAGTGCCCGGCACCAGATCAATACCAAAATCAATATCCTTGTCTGGTGGCATGCCAGGCAGGTCTGCAAGAAACACATCAAGAAAATCCCTCACAACAGGAACAGAATCAATAGAGTCTCTTCACTAACATCCCTCACAAAGGCTAAATAAGAAAGACAACCCTTCCCATCCATACGCTAGGCCTTCAAGAATGAGATTACCCTACTTGGAACATAATCAGTCGAACCTCTTCACTCAATCCATGGCCCACCCAGCATAGTCAATATCATTGTCTTAGCATGGCAGTCCAAAATAGCATGATACGGTGATAGAGAATCCATGCCCAATATAACATCGAAGTCTACCACACATAACAACAAAAGATCCACTTAGGTCTCCAGACCCTAAATAGTCACCACACATGACCGGTACACACGGTCTACAACAACAGTATCGCCTACCGGAGTAGATACACTAATAGACAAAACAAGAGACTCACGAGGCGTATACAAATGACGAGCAAAGTATGATGACACATAATAATTAGTGGAATTGAGATCAAATAATATAGAGACATATCTGTGGCAGACTGACACAATACCTGTGATCACAGCATTTGAAGCAATAACATCGGGTCTAGTTGGGAGTGCATAGAAACGGGCCTGACCGCCACCTGATCGACCTCCCTCTCTAGGGCGACCCCTACTTGACTGACCACCACCCCTAGTTGGCTGGGTGGGTGGTGGTGAAGTAACTGGCGCTGAAGCTGATGGCTGGCTCCTCTACTAAGATAAACCCCCAAGACGACGAGGGCACCACCTCCACATATGACCCAACTCTCCACACTCATTGCAACTCTCGGGTGCTGGAGACTGGGACTAAAGGGAAACCCTAGTATCGGAATGACTAGCAGATGCACTTGGCATAGAAGAGCCCAAAACTGAAGGAGAACGGGACGAACTCTGGGCTGGAAGAGTACTGAGTGATAACTGGCCCTGATGTGAACTGTGAAAACCATGACCCGATGACGCCTCACGATAACCTGGGCGAGTTGATTGAGCATGTCTGAATGGACGACCTCTACCATGCTGAAACTAACCTCGAAGGAGAACCACCATAACTACCAGATCCCCGAGGCCTCTTGGCCTCCATCTCATCTCGCTCCTAGCGACGAATTGACTCAATCTCGCGAGTAATGTCAACAACCTCCTCAAAAGTAGCACCAGACACCCTCTCCCTAGTCATGAAAATACAAAGATAATATGTGAGGCCATCAATAAACCTGCTAATCCTCTCTTTCTCCGTAGGAACCAACCAAACATCATGATGAGCTAACTCTGAGAACCTCATCTCATGTTGTGTCACAGTCATCTCTCCCTGACGCAATCACTCGAACTGCTTGTGCAGATTCTCTTTGTGAGACTGTGGCACATACTTCTCTGAAAAGAGAACAGAGAACTGCAGCTAGGTAAGGGGTGCTGCACCAATAGGCCTACGCCTCTCATAAGCCTCCCACCAAGGGAAGGTAGCTCCAGAAAACTGAAAAGTAGTGAAAGCGACCCCGCTGGTCTCTAGAATACCTGCTGCACGAAGAATCCTCTGGCACTTGTCCAAAAAACCCCAGGAATCCTCTCCCTCTACACCACTGAAAGTCGTAGGCTGAAGTCTATCAAACCTCTCCAATTGACGCTGCTCATCCTCTGGCATAGCAAGAGCTACACAGTCCTCAACAGCTGCAACCGGCTGGGCTGGATGTGCCCCTGGTGTCTAAAATTCCTGTACGACCTGTTTAGGTGTGCGAGCGACGGGAGTCTGAGTGCCTCCCCCGGCCTGAGAAGTAGCTGCGGCTGTAGTAACTGAGACTGCTTGAGCTATGCCAGTGCATACTGATAAAATCTGAGCCAGGGCCTCCTAAAGACCTAGAATCACAATGGGCACAGTTGGTACCTGAGTTGGTGCTGCTGGAGCGTCCACAACTGGGACCTAATCCTGAATTAGGGCGGTCGGTAAATCTGCAGGTGCTGCCCTAGCTGCTGTGCGGGCTACACCCCTAGAATCACAATGGGCACAGTTGGTACCTGAGTTGGTTCTGCTGGAGCGTCCACAACTGGGACCTAATCCTGAATTGGGGCGGTCGGTAAATCTGCAGGTGCTGCCCTAGCTGTTGTGTGGGCTACACCCCTGCCCCTATCACGGCCTCGACCGCGTCCTCGGCCTCTAGTGGCCACAGCTGGGGATACTGGTGGTCGTCCATCCTGGATGGTAGCACGTCTCCTCACCATCTGTGAGAGAATAGAATAACAGAAGTTTAGTACTCGGATCAACAGATTTGCACGACAAGAATTTCAAGAATATGAAGTATCCTAAAGGTTCTGTAGCCTCCCAAGGATAAATACAGACGTCTCTATACTGATCCGCGAGACTCTACTAAACCTGCTCATGACTCGTGAGATCTATGTAACCTAGGTTCTAATACCAACTTGTCACGATCCAAAATCCTGACCTGGTCGTGATGGCGCCTATCGTGAAACAAGGCCAACCGACAAAAACCCCCAAAACCAATTAATAGTTATAATAATTCAATTTAAGTCATTAATAGGTGATAAATCCTAAAAGAAAGTAAAATAGAACAAATGCGGAAATAAACACAGCCCGACATCGGGGTGTCACCAATCATGAGCATCTAAACATCTGTCTAAGAGTATGAAAGAGACTACACAGTCTATGAAAGAGACCCACGTCTTGAAATTCGATAAAAATTACATTAATAAACTCCTTATCTTTCCATGAGTTCATGCATATCAAATACATCAAAATCCGACCACAAATGACCCCTCAAATCCCTAGAGTTAGGTCTCCAATTTCCAAGCCCTAACTTCCAATTTTTAGGCTTAAATTCCACAAATTCCACGATTAATTATATAGAAATCACATTAGGATCGAGTATTAATTCCATAAATCTTACCTCCAAGTGTTTCCCTTTGATTCCCTCTTCAATCTTCCTCAAAAGCTCCAAAATCGCCCAACAATGGTGAAACTTAGACCCAAAATCGCGGATATAGCCTCTTAAAACATTCTGCCCAGCTATTCAAAATCCTTCTTCATGAACGCTGTCAACGCCTCGCGTTCGCAAAGTACAAACTTGAGTTGACCACTTTTCCTTCATCGCAATCGCGACTCCCCGTACGCGAACGCGAAGACTCAGCCTTCCCACTCATTGCGAACGCGACTCCACACCCGCGACATGAAGCACACTGACCCCAACCCTTCGCGAAAGCGGAACCCCCATCGCGAACGCGAAGGCCAAACCTCCTGCCTCTCATCCTAACCCTTCGCGAGCGCGAAGGACAAATGGCTGCAGCACTAACAGCAAATTTTCTGCAATTTCCTTCAACATGAAATGATTCGTTTAACCACCCGAAACTCACCCGAGGCCCTCAGGACCACAACCAAACATGCCAACCTATTCCATAACATCATTCAAACTTGTTTCAACTTTCAGAACGCTCAAAACAACATCAAAACATCAAATTTGCATCGGATTTAAGCCTAAGAATTCCAAAAACTTCCAAATTCCGCTTTCGATCAAAAAGTCTACCAAACCTCGTCCGAATGACCTGAAATTTTGCACAAACGTCACAAATGACACAACGAACCTACTCCTACTTCCGGAATTCTATTTTCACCCCAATATCAAAATCTCACCTATCAACCGGAAAACGCTAAAATTTCAATTTCGCCAATTCAAGTCTAAATCTACTCCGGACCTCCAAAAAATATTTTGATCACGCTCCTATATCCGAGCCAGCCAACCCGATAACACAAAATACAGCTGAACAAGGCAATAAAAAACAGAAATGGGAAAAACAGAACGATAACTCATGAAACGACCGGCCGGGTCGTTACATAAACCAAACATCTACTAATTATATATATATTAACCAAATAATCTCGTTATTATTTAATCCTCATGTTATGATTCTCACATTATTATTTTGATATAATTTGTTCAGAAGCCAAGCAATCCTGAGTGTGTAAAAACTATCCTCAAGGCCAACGTGAATAAAAACTACCCCCAGTCAAAGAAAAGGACAGAAATATGTAGAATAGTAAAAGGGCAAATTTCTACCATGCGAATAGACGTATAATCTGGTTTCATTAACCGGCTTCAATTATGATTGGGTCAAGGGTCCTATTACTTGATGGGAATAATAATTTCCAAAATACTGGTATTACGATATTTATTTCTCCATTTTCCAATCTCCTTAATATCCACGTCTTAATTCAATTAATTATATTGTTGAGGGCTAACTATAAAGAAGTTAAGAGTTCAGGTTGTACAATGTCATGGCTGATTTCATAATCTTACCTTCTATTTTTCACTATTTGTGATATCTAGATAAATATTATGATGTGAAACTGTAGCTTTCTTCTTAAGTATTTCGGAAATATATTCAATTATAAATTTTGAACTTTAAGCAGTCACTTTCTTATAATTCGACATTTCCGTTTGTAAAGAGAATGACGAAGGCATTTGGACCACCGTGTTATGTTAATTTAATCGTTACGTATTTAATGATAGAACACATTGAAAATCAACAAATATAAATTTACTTGCGTCACATGATAGATTTCTTAATTTCTTTTAAATAAAAAATTACGTAGTTACAATCTACATCATATAGCACAATTTAATTTTATTATTTGAATGCCGAGGTTCAATTAAAGTGACAAAGTTTCATTAGAAGGACATATTGAAGTTCTAAAAGTGCTTGTTTGTTCTATTTATACTTCACTCGTCTGAAATTGTTGTTCACTTCTTATTCTCTAATTTTCTTCTATTTTATTTTGGGAACCAGGTGGAAGACCAATGCGAAGAGAAGGTCTGGTAACGATTGAATCTTGCATTTATAAGATGTAAAAATTAAAGTTGTATTGACCTATCACTCGATGCTCTTCTTTAAAGTTAAGTGTTTTGGGTTTGCAGGGATCTTCTTTGAAATGCTAGTTTTATATTATGAAAAGAAAATTTTAAATGTGACATTCACAAGATATATATTATTTTACGTTAAGCAGTTATCAGAAATTGGTCAATTATACTGAATAGTAATAATATAGAACGAATGGAGGATTTATAGCTTGTTTTATTTGTGAGTTAATTCGGCTTGTTGTTAGAAATGGATATTCTCTTAGTTCTTTGTTAACAGATATATTTACAAAATAATAAGATGGGTCAAGGTATAATCTCATATTTTGATAAATATTCAACTTTTAGAATAATCTTCCAAATGAAGTCCCTGTCCTCTCCCCCCACCTTGAAAATGACTGAAGATTTGGTCAATAATGTGTGGCACAAAAGAAGATAAAAAAAAAAAAAAAAGAAAAGAAAAGCGAAGACTTGATCAGGTCGTCGTCCTGAAGCATTGACTCCTTGTCCTTATTAACTATATACGGTAGAAATCGGGGTTACCCGATTTTGTGGGCTCAAGGGTCACTTCGAGAGCGAGATCGAAATAGATTAGGAGCGAGCCCGATATATACGGTCAAAATCACATGCCTCCAATTTTGTAGGCTCGAAAAGTCGTATCGAGGACAAAAGTTCGATGTAGACCAAGCTCGGGCTCGAAGGTAGAATAAGAGGCTCGAAGATCTAAGTGCTCGAGGAACATCAGAGCCAAGTACGACCGACTATGTAACAGTGCAGTTATGAGTTTGTTACAAAAGGACAAGATTCCCGCCACGTTTCCAAGATCATGGCGTAAATTCCGGAATAGGTTTGTCCGAATTAGTACTAATCCGTACTAGACGGTTATACAACTGTCCCCAATAAGATTCCTTACTGTAATAGAAATGTACCAAATTTTAGGGTTCTCCTATTATATAAAGGGGACCCCACTCATTTGTAAAGATCATCTAATCATTGGCAAAGAATATACTATCTTACTTTTTTCGCTCATTGTTCATCAGAATTATCCTTTAGTTTTATTATTCCTACTTTATTGCTCTAACCTGCCTCGAGGTCGAAACTGACCTATCTACTGGTTTAATTTTACTTATCTTCTTCATTTATAGTTCATATTTCTTGATTATTAATTGGTATTAAACTGAATCACGTATCTTTAAAATCACAAATCAAATTTAATTGTTACTCGTATTTTCGAGGTAAACATTAAGTATGTGTGACTAAAGCTCAAGTTATAAATTGTGGGTTGATCCTATAATAGTATAAACAAATTAAAGGATCAAATAATCAGAGCACATATAACGTAAACCAAATCCTGTTTTGAGTTTCAGTCTATATATGGGTTGGATCATTAAACATATTGTAACAATATGCTTCTTTTTGGCGTATTACCAAACACTGCCTATTGATGGAGAAACAATTAGAGTACCACCTCACTATAAGGTGGTTAATGTCAGCTCGTTGGAGCCAAAACCCTACTTCCAGAGGTCAAGCACAGGTATATTATATTAATTAATCTTTATCTACCCGTAAATTTGTATGTATCTCATTTGTATGTGTGTGATGGTATGGAATCGCCTCGTTCCCAATAATATGGTTATATGCGTGTTATGATATATTAATATTAGGATTAAGGGTTCACTCGACGAGATTAGGTTTGTCAGTGCCGGTCGATAGGATTATGAGCAGATAAGAGTGGGGGCATACCTCTTTCTTTTTGCTGACTCCCTATGTGCAGCCTGGGTAGCCCTTCCGTATGTCGAGGAGACGGTGGGACGGCTGTTCTGATGTAGGGCTGATGTCTTTCTCGGTTGAGATGGGGGCCCGACTGATCCCTTCGACTATTGTTACGACGATCTTTCCTTGATTCTGCTTAAACTGATGCCAGCCGTTGGGTCGGACCATTAAGGTCATCCTCGTCGGCTCTCACCTCAGCGCAATAGGCATTGTGGATTTCTTCCCAAGTGACGGAAGGGTATTTCATGATCCTGCATAATAGTTTTCTGGTTGCTCTCAACCCGTTCCTGCTCAACCCGTTTAGGAAGGCTGCTACCGCCATCCCTACTGATACATTTGGTAGGCTCATTCTCACCCGGTTAAATCGAGTGAGGATGTCCCTGAGTCCCTCGCTAGGCGATAGCTCAACGGCGAATAGGTCATTCACCCTAGCTTCCACCTTTTTGGCCCTTGCATGGGCAGTGACAAACTTGTCGGCCATTTCCTCGAAAGTTGTTATTGACAGTGCCGGCAGTTATGAATACCAGGTTAAGGCTCCCCCTGTTAAGGTTTCGCCGAAAGTTTTCAGTAATACTGATGATACTTTCTCCCTTGAAAGATCGTTGCCCTTCACCGCTGTGACGTAGTAGATGATGTGATCTTCTGGGTCTGTAGTACCAACGTATATCTTCAGGTACGGTGGCATTTTGAAGGTTTTGGAAATGGCGTGCGGAGCCGCTTCCTCGCGGTACGGTTGTTCGACGAATAGACCAACGTCTCGTTTTGGTAGTAACTTTTGGGCGCCTTGTATTTTATCGAACCTTTCATGATGTTCCCTCATCTGGTCGCGGAGCACCTTGTTTTGTTTACCAGTTCTTCCATTTTTTAGAATGACTGCGAGCACATCATTACCAGCATCAACAGCAGGGTAAGTGTTACCTGTTTGAGGAATGGGCTGCTCACCAGTAGTTGTTATGATATCTGCTTGCACGGTGTTTTTGTTCTCCCTTTGAGCAGGTTTATCGAGTATATTGTTTAGAGTGCTTGTCAGCCACTCTTCTAGTAATTTTTTCACTGCTAGTGGTGCTTCTTCAACTGTAGATGTGGAGGCTCCCCTTTCGCGTGAAGCTGTCACGCTTTTGTGAGGGGGAGGTGAAGCACTTCGCCTGGGCGTAGCCTTTGTGTCACATTCTCATTTCCTTCCCGGTAATCTTTGTTGATAGTGTTCAAAATGTTGGTAGTGATGCCTGCTATCACTTTCAGTCTTGCATCTCCTTTTCCTGTCATCGTTAGTTTGTGAAAACGAAGAAGAGAGCTATTTTTTGTGATCTAGAAAGAACTATAGTTTCAATTAAAACCTTCCCAGACAGCACCAAATTGTTTGAGAAAATAAATGCAAAACCAATTAAAGATAAGTTAAAAGGGCGATTAGTTGAACTTAATAAATTCTAGACCAAATAAAAAAAAGCTCTTGTATAATGAGTAGAGTTCAGGAGCATTAAATAGTAAACTTAATATGGTGGGGTTGATAATACATGTAATAGCATAATTGTTTAATTAATGTAAGAAACGACAAGGATTATAATGGAAAAAGAACTATCACCCAATGATTATATGATTGGGATGTTCCTTTTCTCTGATGGCGACATGAAAAAGCGAGAGGTCAGAATGTGTGTGGGATATTGAGTTTTATGGATAAATATTGAACAACGTGAACTTGAGTAAATGAATAAGACAACTCTTTCGTATATATTCTTCTTTTAACTTTTACAATATATTCTAGTTCAGAAAAAGGCAGACTCCCTTTTTGTTCCCTATCTCTTCCTATTTATAAGCGACATTCCCAAAAAACCCTAAAAAATACAACATAAAGAATCTCCAAGGGAATATTCTTTATGTCCATTTCTGAAACTAAGTTGTCGTTTCTATCCTATCTCAGTTGTCAGTTTTTAGCTTCGGCCTTTATGAAGTTGACCTTCAGTTATCGTATCATGGTCGACCCCGTCCTTTCTCATACTTATCTGATACCGTGGTTGCCAAATTTGAACCTATATAGTTAGTCCCTCCGCTTGTTGAGGTCGTAGCCCTGCACGTCCTCGATAAGAGAACATCATTCGTATTTGCCTTGGGAGAATTTGTCTATTAAATCGTGTCGGGTCGACAAATATCGAGAGAACGACACAACTAGAGGAGTCATGATTGGTATGGTTACCATGGTGTGATGTCACTTCCACGCGCGTCATCATTACGCATCTTTATGAGCTTTGTTTCTATGATTTTGTTTTCTCACCTTCCTGTTTAATCATCATCTCTTTCTTAAGGTTTAACAGCACACCTTTTGTTGTCGACGTGTCCCGAACCCTTCGCATACATGACGAAGTTTCCAGCGCCACTCCGTTGTCGACGGCCCCTCCTTCCAGTAGTGAGGATCTCGTGGCTGAGGAGGGTGAGAGTTCTCTTACCGTAGAAGAGATACTTCCCAGAAACCCCTCATCCAGAAGCGATTTCCACAATGAACCCGCTCCTTCTCCCGTTCCGGTAATCTCCGAAATCGGGCCATCTCATATAGATGAACTCCGATCTACATACCGTATTCCTTGTCACGTCAAGATGGTTCCAGTTGGGAGCGACATCGTGGAGGTCCATAAACCTGGGTACTATGCTTTTTATGTTTATCCTTTCGTAATTGGTTATACTCTCCACCTTCTTCCGTTGGCGGAGGAGTTCTGTCGGTTTTACAACGTCTGCTCGGCACAGTTGTCTCTGTATTTATATAAAGCTTTTCTACTCTTAACAAAGTACGTGGAGTTGGCTGGTTGTGAGGTCGACATCCGCCACCATTTATATTTATTTTCACCAAGCTTTCACAGAGGCACGATGATACACATGTGACATCGCAGGACCGGGGGCTGATAGTTGGAATGGACGACAGGGCGAGCCGGATGTTTTGGCACAAGTACGTTTTTATCAAGACGGAGCACTTGGCATCGGACCCTGCTGGATTTCCTGAGCAGTGGAATCATAATCGTATGTGTTGATGACATATGCTTGTTATCTTCTTCCATCCCCTTTGATTTTTATTTATCTATGATTTCTCTGTGTAGATGAGAGGCATGCGCCATTTTCCGTCATCGGCATTGAGGACTAGGTGGCTCCGTGTTACCTCACATGGCGGGGATCCGCGATTGGGCAGTTTTCTACGAGCACTTTGGACCGAAGGTTCCGTACAGTAAGTGTTCCTTTTGTGTCGACCTTCAGCTGCTTGCCGTTATTTATTGATACGACCTTTTTGTGGTGACAGGTCGACGAACTTCCAAAAAGAAAGCTTCAGTGCCGGCATTTCGCCAGGCCATTGCATCGGCAGTGATGCAATTTACTTTGGCTCAGTTCTCCAAGTCCTCCCGAGGAGGTCACACTCAAACTTTGTCAACAAGGGAACCCTCTCCTCAGGATGTCGTTGTACGGGACGAGGTCTTTTCCCGGCATGTCTACTACCTTGTAGATAATTCTTCTAACAAGGAGGAGTCGCCGTCGAGAAAGAGGAGGGGGCGGAGCTCGGGAAGGCCATCGCCTCCAATGCTGAAAAAAAGAAGGTCGTTGCTTTGAGAGGGGCGTCCTCGCCTATGCTACATACAAGGGCTGTTTTTATGGTGGATGCCATTACTGCGGGGAGGTCCCCCTAGGGCTAAAGGGTATGCCAAGGTGGGGAACCTGCACGGGATGCTGAAGGTGGCACGTCATCGGTAGTCGGAGGGGATGGGGAGGTGCTCGCAGAGGATGATGGCTCAGGCTCGGACATCGATCCCGAAGAGGTGCGAGCCTTTTTTGAGAGAAATACCCTTGTGGAAGTGAGGATGGAGGGTCCTAACCGATACATGATCATTCCCGTGGGTTATGATCTTTTGGCGAACGCTGAGCAAGCAGTGTCGTCCTTCGCCCCCTTGTGCATTGCTTCTGAGAACGCGGCGCTTTATGCGATGAGTGAGCGCTTTAGGAGATGAGTGATACAGAGCTATTGGGGAGTATTTCTGGCATGGCTTTGCGAGTAAGTATTTTTCTTTTCCTATTAGGATCAACTTTGCATGCGTAACCTGCTTATGCTGATTTTCTTTCCTCATCATGTCAGACTTTGATTATGGAGATCGAGCGTGACCGGAGGAACGAACGAAGGACTATCATTTTTAAGAAGGTGTCCTCCAAATACAAAGAGTACCGCACCAATCACCATACGTTGGCCGACGTCTTCACTCAAGATAGCGATATTTAGCTATTTTGTGACGAGCTTAAGAAAAAGGAGAAAGAGTTGGCGCAGAAGGTCGAAGAGCTAAAGGAGCATCATTATGAGCTGATGAAGTTCATAGGTCGATGTAGTGAACTTAAGGCGACTCTTAAGGCCAAGTATGATAAGTTCAAGGCGAGCAAGGGGGTGATGGCCGAGAATGCCGATCTTCAGGCACAGGTAACCTCTTTAACTATTGAGCTTGGGTGAAGAGAAGCGGAGGATGTTGATCTAAGGGGTGAGTTGAGCGTTAAAGCTGATGAATTGGCTCGTGCCGAGAAGGGGAAGGTGGCTGCCATATCTGAAGCAACTGCCCTGGATGATGCCATCCGCGTTTTGTAGGTCTGAGCGGGATAATGAGGTGGAGACGTCGGCGCTCAAGGTAGCGAGATTAGAAAAGCGTATCCAAGATCTGGAGGCGGAGTTGTCCGGATTTATTGAACAGGTTGTTGCTTTGAATGCAGAGAAAGTGCAATGGCGGTCGCAGCCGTCCACGTCTCATACTTCTATTGATCCCGTCGTGCCGCGGGAGTTGTATGTGATGTGAGTTCATGCTGAGGCTCAGATTGATGTGTACAAATCCCTGAAGGCCAACGGGAAGGTTTCCGAGACAAAACTCGAGGGTGTTCGTGTTAAAGCTCGTGAAGCCCGTGAAACCTCTAGTTATAAACCCGGTACGCCTGGTGGGGATGATATCGATGATGATTCATACAGGCTCGCCTCCGGTTCTTGATATAACGAGGAGTATGTTGCGGGGGATGACGCGATGTAGGGCCGTTGTATTTATTTTGTTTTGCCTTGCTATTTTTGTGAGGGCATCTTCAGGCCCTTTGTAATAAGTTTTGTAATATAAAAGTTGTAATGGAATGATTACCTTTTTGCTGTGTATCTCCGTATTGTTATTTTTGTTTGCTGTGAGGTGAAGTCCTTGTCCTTTCGGCCACTTGTGTGTAATGTTTTGGTGTAGTCGGTCGCAGGTATTAAAGTAACTCGAGCAAGGCTGTGTAAAGTAATTCAAGTGAGGTTGAATGTTAAGTGATTCGAGCAAGGTCGAATGTTAAATGACTCAAGCGAGGTCGAATGTTAAGTGATTCGAGCGAGGTCGAATGTTAAGTGATTCGAGCAAGGTTGAATGTTAAGTGATTCGAGTAAGGTAGAATGTTAAGTGATTCGAGCGAGGTCGAATGTTTAAGTGATTCGAGCGAGGTTGAATGTGTAGTAATTCGAGCGAGATCGAATGTTAATTGATTCGAGGGAGCTCGAATGTTAAGTAATTCGAGCGACGTTGAATGTTAAGTGATTCGGGCGAGGTCAAATGTTTAATAATTTGACGAGATTGAATGCTTAAGTGATTTGAGCAAGGTCGAATGGTTAAGTGATTCGAGCGAGGTCGAATGTTTATCGAGCATGGTCTAATATTAAGTAATTACAGCGAGGTCGAATGTTAATTGATTCGAGCGAGGTCGAATGTTTAGTAATTCGAGCGAGGTCAAATGTTAATTTATTCGAGCAATGTCGAATGTTAAATATTTCGAGCGAGGTCGAATGTTAAGTGATTCGAGCGAGGTCGAATGTTTAAGTGATTCGAGCGAGGTCGAATGTTTAGTAATTCGAGCGAGGTCGAATGTTTAGTAATTCGAGCGAGGTCGAATGTTAATTGATTCGAGCGAGATTGAATGTTAAGTAATTCGAGTGAGGTCGAATGTTAAGTGATTCGAGCGAGGTAAAATGTTTAGTAAATTGAGAAAGGTCGAATGTTTAAGTGATTTGAGCAAGGTTGAATATTTAAGCGATTCGAGCGAGGTTGAATGTTTAGTAATTCGAGTGAGGTCGAATGTTAATTGATTCGAGCGAGGTCGAATGTTAAGTGATTTGAGCGAGGTCGAATGTTTAAGTAATTCGAGCGAGATCGAATGTTGGATGCAAAGAATGATGGAGAGTAAAATGTTACTTTATTTCATTCATTGGAGAATATCTTGGTGGAGAGTACAAAATCTGCTTTATTTCATTCACTGGAGTACTATACATATCTGTTTCATACATATATTAGAGAAGTTTCCATGTATCTAGTCCCTTCATCGTTCGTCCTGGAGAAGCAATCGGCAGGCGGGGCAGTGAATTATACTTTGAACTTTGAGACGTCCCCTTTGTGGCCTCGTTAAAAACCACCCTGAGAAAACCCAATTGGGAAAAAACCCAGGTGAGGGAAATATAGTACGACCTGAGGGGCGTCCCTTTTCAGAAGTTGATGTATTTGAGGTGGGCGACATTCCAATTAATTTGTAGTAGTTTTCCTTCCATTGTTTCCAGTTGGAATGCTCCTTTGCTTGCTGCTGCTTTGATTTTGTGTGGCCCGTCCCAATTTGTTCCTAGTTTGCCTTCTTTCGTGTCTTTTCTCGCTTGTGTTTTGGCCTTGAGAACATAGTCTCCGACTTTAAATGGTCGTATTTTGGACTTTTTGTTGTAGTACCTTTCTGCTTATTGTTTTTGGGCTACCATTCTTACGTAACCCATGTCTCTCTATTCTTCTTCCTTGTCGAGGTCTTGTTTTCTATTCTCATTGTTGTTTTCTCCGCTTTCATTGGAGTATCTTAGGCTAGGCTCTCCAACCTCAGCAGGTATCATGGCGTCGGTCTCGTAGACTAGTGAATATGGCGTTTCGCCTGAGCTTGTTTTCGGCGTGGTGCGGTAGGCCCATAACACCTCTGGTAACAACTCCGACCATAATCCTTTTGCGTCCTCAAGCTTTTTCTTTAAGATATTCAATATGTTTTATTGGAGGATTCAGCTTGACCGTTGCCAGCGGGATGATATGGCGTGGCAACTATTCGCTTGATGTGCCATTTTTTGAAGAACTTAGTGGTTTTTTTCCCTGTGAATTGGGGCCCATTATTGCAGCTGATTTCTTTGGGGATGCCGAAGTGGCACATGATGTTCCTTCATATGATTTTGATGACTTCTGTTCGCGTATTTGGGTGAACACACCTGCTTCCACCCATTTGGGAAAGTAGCCAGGTAAAACCAAAAGAAAACATATCTTACCTTACCCCGCTGAGAGGGGTCCGACAATGTCAATTCCCTATTTGATGAACGGCCATGGTTATGTGATAGAGTGGAGGTTGTCGCCCGCTTGATGTATCATAGGTGCGTACTTTTGGCACTGCTCGCACCTCTTGACGTAATCTAAGGCTTCCTTTTTGATAGTGGGCTAGTAATAACCTGCCCAAATGAGACATCTAACGAGGGCCCGGTTTCCCGTATGGGGGCCAAAATAACCTTCGTGCACTTATTCGAGCACGTGTCTTGTTTGATTAGAACCTAAGAATTTCGCCAAGGGGCCTCTGAACGTTCTCTTGTACAGGTCATTATTTATGATGTTGTACATGGCCGCTTGCATTCGAAGCTTTTTGGCTTCTTTTTTGTCCTATGGGAGTACTCCCTCCTGCAAATATGTCATGATGCGGTTGCGCCACTCCCAAGTCAAATTTGAGGAGAGTGACCACGTTTTCTTTCGTGATATTTTTGGCGGCTGTTGCTAGTTTGGCGAGGCCATCCGCCTCCATGTTTTGAGCTGAAGGTATCTGGTCGAGTCGACATTCGTCGAATTCTAGCAGTAGTTTGTGAATTTCTGCCTGGTACTTTTGTAGCCTTTGCTGTTTGATTTGAAATGTTCCTATAACTTGGTTGACGATGAGTTGTAAGTCGCATCTGATGACGACTCGTCGTGCTCCATATTTGAGAGCTAGCTTTAACCCTACAATTATAGCCTCATACTCGATCTCATTGCTAATCATATCGGGGCACCGTATAGACTGGCAGATGACTTCCCCTGTTGGGACCTTGAGTACGAGTCCCAGACCAGATCCCGACGCGTTGGATGCACCGTCCGTGTAAAGGACCCAGAGGTCGGGTTGCCTAGGGGAGGTATGAGAAGCATCGTGCTTGACCTCATGCATTATTTTGGCACTAAAATCAGCGACGAAGTCGGCAAGTACCTGTGATTTTATCCCTCTTCGTAGCTAATATGTTATATCTTGCTCGCTTAGTTCTATATCCCACTTGGCCAGTCTTCTCGAGAATTCAGGTTTATGTAGGATGTTCTGCAGAGGGAAGGTCGTCACCACCGATATGGGATGACACTGAAAATAGGGTCTAAGCTTTCGTGAAGCTATAACCAATGCTAAGGCCAATTTCTAGAGGTGGGGGTACCTCGTTTCGGCGTCAACCAGGGTTTGGCTAATATAATAAATTAGAGATTGCGTAAATTTGTTTTCGCGGACCAGAACCGCACTTACCGCGACTTCTGAGATGGCCAAATATATTAGGAGGCGTTCACTGGGCTCTGCTTTGGCAAGTAGTGGAGTGAGGACAAGTACACCTTTAGTTCTTTGAAGGCATTGATGCATTCTGAATTCCGCAGGAGCCCGTTATTCTTTTTCAGCACGTTGAAGAATTTATGGCATCTATCGGATGACCGCGAGATAAATCTTGATAGGGCGGCTATATGGCCAGTAAGCTTTTGCACCTATTTCTTGCAGGTTAACACCTCAGGTATCCCTTCAATGGCTTTGATTTAATCGGGACTGACTTTGATGCCTTTTTGTGATACCAAAAAACCGAGAAATTTGCCCGAGGTTACGTCGAAGGCCTTTTTTGGGGTTTAGTTTCATACTGTACCTCCTCAGTATATCGAAGGCTTCTTTCTGGTGATCGATGTGGTCTTCTTTCATTTTTGATTTGACCAATATGTCGTCGATGTAAACTTCTATTGTTTTGCTGAGTTGATATTTGAACATCTTGGTGACCAACCTTTAGTACGTTGCCCCCGCATTCTTTAACCCGAATGGCATGACTTTGTAGCAGTACGCTCCCTGATGGGTGATGAAATTAGTTTTCTCTTGTCCCTCCTCCTCCATGAGGATTTGGTTGTAACCCGAGTAGGCATCCAAGAAGCTTAGCAATTCGTGTCTTGCTATTGCGTTGATGAGCTGGTCAATTTGAGGCAATGGAAAGGAGTCTTTTGGGCATGCCTTGTTTAGGTTTGTGAAATCTATGCACATCCACCATTTCCCATTTTTCTTTTTTGCCATGACCACATTGGCGACCCATTGGGGGTATTTTGATTCCCGGATGGAACCGTTGGCGAGGAGCTTATCGGCTTTATCACTTACGACCTTGTTGATTGCGGCGTTGAATTTCCTTCTTATTTGCCGCATTGGTGGATAGAGGGGGTCCACGTTTAGCTTGTGTGTGGCCACATCTTTTGGGATACCCGACATATCTACCTGGTTCTGAGAGTTTGTGTCTGATGTAAGCCTTTTTGCTAATATCGTTGTTGTTCAGTTGAACGGAATCGAGATCTTCTACCATTGACTCAGTGGCTTCCATGATGTCAGGGTGCCTAATGACGTCTATTTGTACGCCAAGTTCAGTCCCTGACTTTGGTAATTGCTATGCCTCTACGTCTATTCCCTTCAGCAGTTGGGTATACGTGCAATCTTGGGCGATAAGATAACATTCTCGGGCGGTGCATTGTTCGCCCCGGATATTGAATATTCCCTATGGAGTAGGGAACTTAATTACTTGATAAAGGCTTGATGGGATGGCCTTCATGGCGTGTATCCATGGTAGCCCTATGATGGCATTGTAAGTTGTGTCATGGTTCATGACATGGTATGTTGTTTCTAGGGTGATGCCCCCGACCAGAACAGGTAGCATTATTTCCCTAGAGGTTCACTCAACTGCATTGTTAAAACCTGTTAGTGTTATGCAATATGGTACTATCTTATCTTCGAGTCTAATTGGTGTGAGGACTCGAGGGTGGATAATACACACGCCGCTTCCGTCGTTTACAATTGTTTTTCTTACATCAGTATCAGAAATACGTACAGTAATAACAAGAGCATCGAAATGAGGGAAAGTCAAACTATCGGTATCCAACTTATCGAAGATGATACTGTCTCCGAAGTCGTCGTACCATTCGTGGGTGATCGACTGTTTCAGTTTATATGTAGTGGTGAACTTCACATGGTTGATCGTTGATTCATCGCCTCTACCGATGATTATTTGGATGGTGCGAACGGTAGAGGGTGGCTTTGGTGGTCCCTAGTGTTGTTCACGTCTGCGGGCAAAGTTGGCTCGTCCACGATCGCTCATTAGTTCCCTCAGTTGCCCTTGGTTCAACATTTTTACTACCTCTTACTGTAGAGCTATGCAGTCCTCGATTTTGTTAGCCTCGTTCCTGGTGAAATTCACAGAGGTCATTCGACTTCCTAGTACTTGGGTCGGACTTCATCTTTATTGGCCATCTCACCTTTGTGCCAAGCTTCTCTAGGGCGTGCACTATTTCTGAAGGGGAAACACAAAAATTATGAGGGGATAAGAGTGGAGGCATACCTCTTTCGTTTTGCTGACTCCCTGTGTGCGGCCTGGGTAGCCCTTTCGTATGTCGAGGAGACGGTAAGACGACTGTTCTGACATAGGGATGATGTCTTTCTGAGTAGAGATGGGGGCCCGACTGATCCCCTTGACTATCGTTACAACAATCTTTCCTTAATTCTGCTTGAACTGATGTCAACCGTTGGGTCGGACCGTTAAGGTCGTCCTCGTCGGCTCTCATCTCAACGCAATGCCATTATAGATTTCTTCCCAAGTGGCAGGAGGGTATTTCATTATCCTGCTTAATAGTTTTTTAGTTACTCTCAACCCATTCTTGCTCAACCCGTTCTAGAAGGCCGCTACCACTATCCCTTCTGATACATTTGGTAGGCTCATTCTCACCCTATTAAACCGGGCGAGGAAGTCCCTGAGTCCCTTGCCAGGCGATTGCCTAACGGAGAATATGTCATTCACCCTAGCTTCCACCTTTTTGGCCCTTGCATGGGCGGTGACAAACTTGTCGGCTATTTCCTCGAAAGTTGTTATTGACCGTGCCGATAGTTATGAATACTAGGTTAAGGCTCCCCCTATTAAGGTTTAGCAGAAAATTTTTAGTAATATTGATGGTACTTGCTCCTTCGAAAGATCATTTCCCTTCACTGCTGTGATGTAGTGGATGATGTGATCTTCTAGGTCTATAGTACCGTCGTATATCTTTAGGTTCGGTGGCATTTTGAAGGTTTTGGGAATGTCATGCGGAGCCGCTTCCTCACTATATGGTTGTTCGACGAATTGACCAACTTCTCGTTTTGGTAGTAACTTTGGTGTGCTTGGTATTTTATCGACCCTTTTTTGATGCTCCCTCATCTTGTCGCGGAGCGCCTTGTTTTCGTTTTCCATTTATTCCATTTTCTTTAGAATGACTACAAGCACATCATTACCTGCATCAACAGTGGGGTAAGTGTTACCTGTTTGAGGAGTGGGCTGCTCACCAGTATTTGTTATGATATCTCATTCTAGTAATTTTTCACTGCTAGTGGTGCTTCTTCAACTGTAGACGTGGAGGCTCCCCTTTCGCGTGAAGATGTCATGCTTTCGTGAGGTGGAGTTGAAGCACTTCGCCTAGGCGTAGCCTTTGGTGTCACATTCTCGATGCCTTCCTTGCCATCTTCGTTGATGGTGTTCAAAATGTTGTTAGTGACGCCTGATATCGCTTTCAGCCTTGCATCTCCTTTTCCTGTCATCGTTATTTTGTGATAACGAATAAGAGATGGCTGTTTTTTTTGTGATCTATGAAGAACTATATTTTCAACTAAAACCTCCCCACAGACAGTGGCAAATTGTTTGAGTAAATAAATGCTAAACCAATTAATCATAAGTTAAAAGGGCGAATCTTAGTTAAACTTAATAAATTCTAGACCAAATAAAATAAAGCTCTTCTACAATGAGAAGAGTTCAGGAGCATTAAACAGTGAACTTAATATACTGGGATTGACAATACATGTAATAGCATAAACGTAAGAAACAACAAGGATTATAATGGGAAATGAACTATCACCCAATGATTATATGATTAGGATGTTTCTTTTCTCTGACGACGACGTGGAAAAGGGAGAGGTCAGAATGTATGTTGGATCTTGAGATTTATGGATAAAGATTGAACAACGTGAGCTTAAATAAATGAATAAGACAAATCTTTCGTATATATTCTTTTTTTAACTTTTACAATATGTTCTAGTTCAGAAAAAGGCAGATCCCCTTTTTTCCCTATCTCTTCCTATTTATAAGGAACATTTCCCAAAAACCCTAAAAAGTACAACATAAAGAATACCTAAAGGAATATTCTTTATTTCCACTTCTGAACCTAAGTTACCGTTGCTATCCTATCTCAGCTGCCCGCTTCTGGCGTTAGCCTTTATGAAGACGACCTTTAGTTGTCGTATCGTGGTTGACACAGTTCTTTCTCTTACTTATCTCTTACCGTGGTTGCCAAATTTGGACCTATACTGCAATATCTTCCCTTTTTACTTTTCTGGGTTTGACCCTAGCAGGTTTTACTGCTCCGTATTTGTTATTCCCTGTTTCAATATATGTGATCCTATTTTTTTTTGTCTATGCAAAAAAGAATTACCTCTTTCCTTATTTGGAAACAATTTACCTTTATGTAATGATTTACAGTCATACAATATATATGTGTTTCATTTTACACCACAAATTCAAAATTCTTCCCTCTTTTCTTAAACTCCTTGCACAGTGAAAGGAGTTCACATAAATTAAAACGGATGGAGTATTTTTTCACCCCTCTTCGAAACTTAAATTGTGGCTGTTGCTTAGGGGTGTACAAACCGAACCGGAAAATCGCAAAAAACTGAAAAGTCTAACCAAACCGATTAAAAACGCGACTAGGTTTGGTTAGATTTGAAAAATCCGAACCAAACTGACATATAAATATATAATTTTTGTATATACTTTTAAGATTTTATACAGAATTTTCTTTAAATAATATCTAGAAATATTTGGGATTATCTTGCGGGATATAATATTTAATAGTGTATGAAGTGCTTTGTATTTATTAACCTTAAAAAATAGGTTGTATGATCACTTTCTCATCAAGTGTTAATGAAATGCGTCAATCTCTTTGTTCTTCCATATTCATATCATATGATAAGATCTGCTAAATTGTTATATCATTTTTGAATGTGAAGTGATTATTATTATTTAGGTATCATATTGATTTTTATGTTTAATTATTAAATTCTGTTAATCAAGCACACATCAACGAAACATTATTGCCAGACGACTAAAACAATAACTATCACTATTTGTTACTAAGAAAATACTCTCATAAGAATATTTTAATATATAATATGTTTGTCAATTTTTTTTATATTTTTACTAAACATATATTTACTTATCAAAAATATAACAAAGTAATATTGAAATAATATTTAACTAACAAAAAACCCGAAAAATCGAAAAATCCGTGAAAACCGAACTAATCCAAACTGATATAGTTGGTTTGGTTTTGTATTGATAAAAATCGAACCAATCCGGTCCATGTACACCCCTACTCTATTGCTTAACAAGTTGCCTTATTCATATAGTGATATTGTTTTTGAAAATGCTGAGGAAATTATTATGATATCATATAGGTCCAAAAATCGGATCGCATAAATTGGAGATCGTATCAAGATTTGGACCTTGCTTTCCAAATACTAATAGAACGATGACTCAATCAACCGAGGAACTTCTAAATTGGGATCAAGCTAGAAATCGTTCAATCAATAAAAGAGTTAATGTTCATTGTTTACCTCGAAAAATGTGAGTAACAATTAAATGTGATTTGTTTAATGATATGTGATTTATTCCAATACTAGTGAATATACAAGTAATATTAGGTTTAAGTAAGAAGAATTGATGAACCAAAGCAGTGTTGCTAGAGCAATGGGGACCACGAGATTTATTATCTCGGGGGCCTCGAGGTGAGTTTAGAACAATAAAGTATGAACAGTAAAGTAAAAACAATAATGTTGAAGAACAACTGTGGAACACAGTAAACGAGAAAAGCAGAGTAGAATGTTCTGTTGAAGTGAGTGAGATGATCTTTAAGAAATGATTGGGTCTTCTTTATATAGGAGGGGAAAACCTTAATATGGTACATTTTCAATTATGGTAAAGAATTCCATTGGTACAGCTGTATAATAACGTAGTACGGACTCGTACTATTTCGTACAAATCTTATCCCTAATTTATGCCCTGATCCACGCGTCCTTGAGAAATTCCCGCTCTTTCTTGAGTATCATCGAAATTGTACTGTGCTCGAGGCAGATCTTAACGAGTCTCTGATTTTCTTCTCGAGATGCGCATATCCCAGCCAGGCTCGATTCTTACATCGAGCTTCCGAACTCGAGCTCGAGGTATGATCAAATCTTCTAAATCGAGCTCTCCAATTTAGACCGTATGCAGACAGTCCTCGCGTTTCTTAGAATGAAAAGATAAGAAACGATCTGATTTCTCGCCTTCGATGCCCCAATCATGATGTTAGTCTAGTGAGGTCAGCAGTCCGTGTGACTAAAAAGTCATGCAGAAGTTACGCCTACACATTTTTTGAAAAGCCTTTAATGAAAGACGGACATGGGTCATCCGTTTAGCTTCTCCAACAAGCTTAGACAGCCTCTATAAATACTTCAATCCTCCATTCTTCAAAATATTACTTTTACAATACCATCAAATCATTTTTTCACTTATTGTTTCCTTGTGCCCATTTCTTAACCAACTCCTTCCCCTTTTTCTTAATTTTCACAACAAAAATGGCAAGAACTTCTAAGACAGTTCCACAAAAAGAGAAGGCCTTTTCGTCTTCACGCACGTCGAAGAACAAAATGGTGGTACCTCCTCGCATTGAGGAGAGTACCCCCGGGCTTTGTGATATGTCTTCTGATTTCAAGGTCGACAAGCTTGCTTCGATTCTAGGATGATGCGAACCCATGTCTCGATATATTATCTTAATAACCGACCTCAAACAAGTGAAGGGAGATTGCCGCTAGGGAGATGAAGTGCACGTGAAGATCCCTTCACCTGATGAGGATATAACCACTTACAAAGCAGGGTACCTAAGTGTATACACATACCCATTTACCTTAGCTCCCGTAGATCCTTCTTTGCCCTTTCCAGACCCAGTGATCCTCGATTTTTATCGAAAATACCAAGTGACACTCGACCAAATTTATCCTTCCTTCTGGCGGATTGTTCACCTAATTAGGTACTTTTCGAGCAAAGTCGAGGGGATTTCTTTTACCCTAGACTATCTGATCATATTATATATCCCTCGTATCTATTGAGGTGGTCTGATAAAATTGCAACGTCGATCTCCGAAGTCTTTCTTCACTATCATTGATGAGGATAAAGACCGAGGGTGGATAAGCCACTTTGTTCAAGTTAGTACCTTTGACCTGATTCCCGTTGAAAAGATGTCGTTCCCCGAGGAATGGAATACGAATCGCAAGTACAGACCTATTGAGCATGTTTCATTACTTAGACATTTTCCCTTCCCTCTGAACTAACTCCCTTTTGATGATGCAGCTGTTGATTTGTATCCAGGTGCGGTGCGGACCTCCCGAGCTGGGTTCGACAACTAGCTTCCACTTTCACATATTCCGAGCGCATCTGGCACGATTTGGCCAAGAGCCGATGGGAGGCCAAAAACCACGATAAGTCCTTATTATTTGCATATTTAAATCCCTTAGTAAAATACTCCTCGGTAATACACTTAACTTTATGCTTGTGTAGGCCTCAGAGATGTTGTTTCGATGAGGCCACCCCCACCTGGTGAGGGAGAGACCCAAAAACCTACCAAGGACAAGAAAAGAAGGAAAAGGTCACCTGCGGAGTCCCCAAATCCAAAAAAGGCCAAACTTCGAAAACGTAGGGCCGATACAGTAGCCTTGACTCCGAAAATTATTGCACGTCTTCGTGCTGAGGACAAAGAGAGAGATGAGGCTGAGGACGAAGATGCTCGCCCATTAATAACTCTGAGAGGAGGAGGCACCGATCCTTCAAAGGCTGCTGAGCCGAAGGCCACTCAAGCGGTTCAATCTCAAGCTGAGGAAGATCCTAGGGGGAGCTCAAGGGAGGTTCTCGAACCGACTAGTGGCAAGAAAGTGCCCCGTCCTCAAGGACACTTGGCTGATGAACTTAGAGAACCTAGCCCTGAGGTTCCTCGAAGGTTGGAGATGGCCCCAATAGAGACACTCGGGGTGATTGATGTAGATGACTCTCCGCCAGCCCCATCATATTTTGAGGGGCAAATACGGGATACCCAAGATATAAAGACTTCTGATGTGGGAGCATCCCATGGGGAGTATGACATCTTCGGCGAATACTTTGTTAGGATCCCAGAGAGCCCCAATCTTTATGACTCATTCTTCCTTTAAGAGGCCGAGAAGCTTCGGAAGTAGGTAAACTTTGACTTATCAACTTCATTCAGAGTTTGATTCTTACTTTTCTGACCTCCTTCCTTTGTGTTTAGTTTGTGATGCTCTTCGACCAGGCTTTTCCCAAGTCTCGAGCTGAGCTTGCCCGATGTGAAGATGATCTCAGGAAACTTATGTCAGAGATGGATAAACTCAAGGTTCTCTATGCCAAAAAAGAAGGGGAACTCAATTATCTTTGATCTAGTTTTGTGAAGGCTTCCCAAGAGCGGACCGAGCTCGTTGAAAAGGTAATATAGCCTTTATGGGCTTATTTTGTACTTATTTGTTTTGGCGTCTAATGTTTCACCTTCACAGTTCCAGGAAAAGACTAACCTGGTGCAACGGCTCCGGGATGAGCTTAAGACCAAAGAGGTTGTAACCCTCGGGTGGAAAAAAAATATGGATCGCTTGGCCTCTGAAAAAGACTGTCTTCGGGAACAACTGGCCTCGGTCGAGAGTAAGCTTCAGAGTGAAAAGGAGGAGGGCCGTAAGTTTAAGGAGCTTCACATTGAGATGATCGCTGAGTGATGTAAGGTTATGTCCGAAGTTGATGCGTTCGTGAACCGATGCTGCAGCTGCCAATGCTCGGGCTAGGGAGATATCTGCTGTAGCTGAGCATAAATTATCCTACGCTGTCAACCATGCTCACCTAGAATCTCGAAGGCATACTCTCGAGGAAATGCATGCCAAAGGCTTTGACCTTTCTGTAGAAATTGAGAAGGTGAAGGCTTTGGAAGAAGAGGCAGCTGCACTGCTCTCTATTGATGAGGATTCTGTCAGCGACTCCGAGAGTGGGGAGGACGAAGATGAAGTCCCCAATGTACAAGAGGCCTCCGAAGATCAGGCTGTCGAATCTCAGACCACCAAAGATGTAGTTTCAGTAGATGCTTCCCCCGAGCGAGTGACCCTGACGGTGGACTAAGTCCTTTTTCATTTTATGTAGGGGATCCATGGGGGAGTTTTGTAAATGTGTTTTGGACCATCTCTTGAATACAAAAAAACTTTTGCTTGATCTTTGTTTTTGTGTTAAATTCCACCCTGACTTTACTTTTGAAATGAGATTTGGTGTTGTTGACGATCAGTCCGATATATTGGACTTAGAATATAATACCCTTAGGTTACCCATTAAGGTTCGAACATTGAGCTGAGTCTTAGGTTAATTCAACGTCAGCTCGGGGTGAAGGAATTTTGAGTTCGAGCTAGATAAGGTTTCGAGCAAGGTATGATTCGGCCTTTAAGATCCTTAAACATTGGCCCTTAGGCTCTTTAGGTAGGGCCAATTCGACCTCTAAAATGGCTATAGTTTTTTTTCGTCTTTCTGGCTAAAGACATAGTGAATACTTTGGTATGCCTTAGCATGTATTTTTTGTATTCATATTCGTTTGATTTTTTTGAAGGTTCGATTGATTGGAACCTCGTTTGTAATTTGATATGCAACGTTAATCGAATACCTTTTAAGGTTTTTTGAAGGTTGATGTTATCGAAGCCTTCACATTATTCGAGGGCTGATTATATCGAAGCCCCTTATAATTTGTTTTTGCCAAGGGTAGTCTGATTTAATCGGTTTTTTCAAAGTATATGAAGGCCTTTTAGTTTTATGGAAGAAGTCGAACATCTCCGAGCCGCATTATTTCAGCTGTAGCATATTCATTTGACCGTAGTCTTTTATATGGCCGTAGCCTTTAGTCCTCGAGTGTGATAGCCTTGGCCTTAATATCAAGGGGATGCCTTTTTGAGGTCTTGTGAGCTTGGGTGTGCCTCTTTGAGGACTTATAAGTTTGAGTATACCTCTTTTGAGGTCTTATAAGTTCGAGTGTTCGATGACTCGATGTATCGATTATCGATGACAGTCCCCGGGTATTTGGGTGCGTTATGGGTTTTGGCCCTTGAGCCGTTAAATGTGAAAATAATAGACTTCTTTGAGGCACAAAGTGTTTTGATATAATAAGAATGTCTTCAAATAATTGATACATGCGTACATGCTTTTCCGTTGGGGGCTTGACTATGGTACATGGACACGGTTCATTTGACCATTTGGCCCATTACAACATTCCCGTATCGAGGGCCTTCTTGGCATGAATTGCTTTCTTCGAGGATGCGTCCTCCGAGGGTGATGCCCCCAGTGTTTGAGGTTGATAGAAAAGAAGCCTTGAATATTCGTTGAATATTCCTTAGGTAGCATATGGGTGTTTCCTCATTAAAAACCTTACCGATAAAACCCATTTGGGATAAAACCCGATCTAAGGGAAAAAGAGCGCAACACATGCTTTAAAACCCAAGGTCTTCGAGCTGGAAGGTGCCTTGATGTTTTCAACCGAACATCTGCAAGGAGTTAGTTTTAAATACAGATGGAAAAAAAGGGAGAAGGTCATACCTCAGCAGAAATAACGTTTGAGCAACGATACATTCAAATTGTTTGGTAGTTGCTCACCTTCCATCATGATAAGTTTGTAGGATCCTTTCCTTACGACTCCGAGGCCACGGTACGATCCTTCCCAATTGGGGCCTAGTTTCTCTTCGTTTGGGTCTCGAGTGTTGAGAGTGGCTTTCCTTATGACTAAGTCCGCAACTCTAAAATATCAAAGTTTCGTCCTCCTATTGTAATACCTTTCGATCCTTTGTTTTTGCGCAGCCATTCGAATTAATGCAGCCTCACATTTTTCATCTAGTAGCTCGAGAGAAGTGTTCATGGCTTCGTGGTTCGAGTCCTTGGTGATATACTGAAACTTGATGATAGGTTCCCCAACCTCGATTGGGATCAATGCCTCGGACCCGTACACCAAAGAAAACGGGGTCACCTTCGTGCTTGACTTCGACGTCGTTCGGTATGCCCATAGCACCTCGGGCAATACTTCACTCCATTTCCCCTTTGCATCATCTAACCTTTTCTTTAAGTTATGAATGATGGTTTTGTTTGTGGACTCGGCCTGACCATTTGCACTTGGGTGATAAGGTGTTGACATAATCCTTTTGTTCTTATGATCCTCGAGGAATTTCATCACTTTGCTGCCGATGAACTGTTTCCCATTATCACATACTATTTTGGAGGGTATCTCGAACCGACATACGATGTGGTCCTATATGAAATCGATGACCTCTTTTTCTCTTATATTCTCGAAGGCCTGCACTTCTACACATGTTGAGAAGTAGTCAGTTATAAATAAGATGAATTTAGCTTTACCTAGAGTCGTTGGTAGGGACCGACGATGTCCATGCCCCATTTCATGAATGTCCACGGAGATAGGACTAAATGGAGTTGTTCCCCGGGTTGATGGATCATCGGTGCAAATCTTTGGCATTTATCACACTTTCGAATGAACGCCTTGGTATCCTTTTCCATGCTATCCCAGTAATACCCTGCTCTGATCACCTTGCAAACCAAAGAATCTGCACCAAAATGGTTCCCACAAGTGCCTTTGTGGATTTCTCGTAGCACATAATTGATGTCCTTTGGTGCCAAGCACACTATTAGTGGACCATCGAAGGTCCTCCTATATAATGTTTTGTTTTTATCGAGTGAGAATCAAGCCGCTTTGGATAGAAGAGCCCTCGATTCTTTTGGGTTCGAGGGGAGCTTCCCATGCTTCAAGTAGTTGATATACTTATTCCTCCAATCCCACGCTAAAATTGTTGAATTAATTTATGCATGGTCTTCTTTGACCACCGACCTTGATAGTTGGTCGACAGTCCCCACGACAATATCATCTTAGTAAATTGACGACCCCAAGATTGCAAGCGCATCAGTCTCACTGTTCTGTTCTCGAGATACATGGTCCAATGTCCATTCCTTGAAGCGATGTCATGTCACTTGAAGTGTTTCCAGGTACCTCTGCATTCAATCTTCTCGAACCTTGAAGATCCCGTTTGCTTGGTTTACCACCAAAAGTGAGTCACACTTGGCCTCGATGACCTCTGCTCCCAGGCTTTTGGCCAGTTGGAGACCTGCAATCATGGCTTCATACTCGGCCTCATTGTTAGTCAATTGATGAGTTTTGATAGATTGTCTAATGATACCGCCCGTAGGTGGTCTTAGAACAATACCGAGCACGGACCTTTTCACATTCGAGGCACCATATGTGAAGAGGGTCCACACCTAAAGAGGTACCTAATTTTATCAAGAGTTCGTTTTCTACTTTGGGTACGAGGACATGTGAAAAATTGGCCATGAAGTCTGCCAAAATTTGAGACTTGATAGCCGTTCGGAGCTGATATTCGATATCATACCCCCTAAGTTCGATGACCCGTTTGGCCAATCGGCCTGATAATTTGGGCTTATGCAAGATATTTAGAAGTGGGTATGTAGTCAATACACATATATTATGGCATTGAAAATATGGTTTTAATTTCCTTGATGCGCTTATTAACGCAAGAGCTAATTTTTCCAAAAGTGGGTACCTGGTGTTAGCATCTCCTAGGGTCCGACTCACATAATAGATAGGAAATTGCGTACCTTGTTCTTCTTGAACCAACATACCACTTACCACCACCTCGGACAGGGCTAAATACAAGTAGAGTGTTTCATCCTCCTTCGGAGTATGAAGCAGGGGTGGGCTCGAGAGATAGCGTTTTAATTCATCCAAGGCTTGTTGGCATTACAGAGTCCATGCAAAGTTTTTCTTCTTCATGAGTAGGGAAAAGAAATAATGGCTCCGATCTGATGACCTCGAGATAAATCGGCCTAGGGCAGTTATTCGTCCGGTCAGTCATTATATGGCTTTCACATTGTCCAATACGAAGATTTCCTCAATGGCTTTAATTTTATCGGGGTTGATCTCGATACCCCTGTTCGATACTATGAAGCCCAAGAACTTGCCCGAGCTAACTCCAAAAGCGCATTTCTCGGGGTTGAGCTTCTTGTTGTACTTTCTTAGGATATCAAATGTCACCTGCAAATGGGTCAAATGGTCCTCTACGTGTAGGGACTTAAGTAGCATGTCATCAATATAAACTTCCATAGATTTACCTATTTGATGTTCAAACATCTTATTAACTAGGCGTTGATATGTGGCTCCTGCATTTTTTAACCCGAAGGGCATTACATTATATCAATACATACCATACTTCATGATGAACCAAGTCTTTTCTTGGTCCTCCGGGTTCATTTGAATTTTATTGTACTCGGATTAGGCATCGAGAAAGGTAAGGATATCATAGTCGGACGTAGCATTGATTAAACGATCGATGTTGGGTAATAGGAAAGAATCTTTAGGGCATGCATTATTCAAATATTTATAGTCTACACACATTCTAAGTTTATTTCCCTTTTTAGGGACTAAAACTATGTTAGCTAGCCATTCGGGATATGTTACTTCCTTAATGGATCCTATCTTGAGAAGTTCGGTTACTTCTTCTTTGATGAATGCATGCTTTACCTCGGACTGATGTCTCCTCTTTTACTTCACCGTATCTGGGATCGACACTTAGTTGATGGGTAGTTATCTCCGGTGGGATCCCTATCATATCTAAGTGGAACCAGGCGAAGCAATCAATGTTATCAATAAGAAATTAAATGAGTTTTTTCCTGAGTTCAGGAGTTAACCCTGTCCCCAGGTATAGCTTTCGTTCTGGAAGATGCTCGATAAATATGGCATGCTCGAGTTCTTCGAGCGTGGACTTCGTCGCATTCGATTCTCCGGGGGCGACGAAGGCTCGGGGATGAGGAAATCTTTTTCTTAGTCCTCGACCACATGTTCATCGATCTCCTGTCCCTAGGGCTCAATTGAGGGTATGGGCTGTGAGTGCTATTTGGCCACCTGTTTGTCCTTTGACCTTTCGGATGTGGATGGTGTCGATACTGGTGCCAAGTCGTGTACCGCAAACATCTCCTTAGCTGGATGTTGTTCTCCATATACTACTTTCACACCATCCTTTGTTGGGAACTTCATCATTTGATGAAGGGTCGATGAAACCGCCCTCATGCTATGGATCCACGGCCTCCAAAACAAAGCGTTATAACTCAAGTCACCTTCGATGACATGAAATTTGGTATCTTTTATGGTTCTGGATACGTTGACTGGGAGGATGATTTCTCCCTTAGTTGTTTCACTTGCCATGTTGAAGCCATTCAAGACTCGAGATGCTGGTATGATTTGACCGAACAACCCGAGATGCTCCACGACCCTTGACCTGATTATATTTGCCGAACTACCTAGAGCCACGATAACATGTTTAACTTGAACTTTATTTAAAAGGATAGATATTACCAGTCTATCATTGTGGAGCTGAGAAAAGGCCTCGATGTCTTCCTCGCTGAATGTGAGGGTGTCCTCGGGCATGTAGTCCCGAGTCCGTTTCTCCCTGTGATGGATACTTTGGTACGTTTGAATATACGTCCCAGTGGGACATCGACTCCACCGATGATCATTTGAATGACATTATGAAGTTCTTCAGGTTCATTCTTCCTGTTTGCATCTCTTTCTCGGAGACGGTTCTTGGCTCGGTCACTGAGAAATTCACGAAGATGCCCCTGGTTGAACAACCGGGCTACCTCCTCTCTAAGCTGCTTGCAATCCTCGGTCTTATGCCCATGAGTACCATGATACTTGCACATAAAGTTGGGGTTCCTATGAGAAGGATCAGTCTATAAAGGCTTAGGCCACCTAGTATCTCTAATTTTTCCAATGACTGAGACAATACCCGATGTATAGACGCTGAAGTTATATTCTGGTAATCGGGGTGCCTTCGCCAGTCCAGAGTGCCTATAAAACCCGATTTTTCACATGAGTCACTAGGAACTTTGACCTCAATATGCTCTTTGATCATTCCTAGGTATGTTATGCCTTGAAATGTTCCTTCGATCCTCAACGTATGGCTTATATCTTTCCTTATTTGACCTTGACCCCCTGTCTGCATTTCCTGGCTCCTTTGCTAGTAACCTGCTTGGATAAACTGAGCCCGATGGGGCTCTCATCTTGTCATACTCGACCCTAATTTTTGATTGGTACCTGTTATGCGCATCCTCCCAAGTCACGACGGGCTACTCGATCAAGTTTTGCTTTAGCTGCTTTGAATCTATCGAACTTCTTTCATTTATCCCTTGAGTGAAGGCTTGTACGACCCAGTCATCGAAAATTGGTGGTAACTCCATTCATTCTGATTGGAAATGGGATACAAACTCCCTCAACATCTCGTTCTCCCTTTGCTTTATTTTGAACACATCGGTCTTCCTTGTTGCAACTTTTATGGCACTAGCATGTGCCTTTACAAATGAGTCTCCCAACATGCCAAACAAATCAATAAAGTTCGAGGGTAAGTTATGGTACCAAATCATGGAACCCTTAGACAGAGTTTCCCAAACGTTTTTAGCAAAACAAACTCAATCTCATCGTTTTCCAAATCATTTCCTTTTATTCCACAAGTATATGTGGTGATGTGCTTGTTGGAATCAGTGGTACCATTGTATTTTAGGATGTCTGGCAACCCAAACTTCTTCTGGATGGGCTTCAGAGTCGCACTCTGGGGGAATGGTTTGTGCACCAACTTCTTCAAGTGCAGCCCTTTCAAAATCGGAGGTGCTCCCGGTATTTGGTCGACCCTTGAGTTGTATGTCTCCAACTTTCAAAATCGGAGGCTGAATATTTTCATGTTCAGCTATGCTTGGGGTCTTATTTTGACTCTGAAGTTGAGCGATGACGATTTTTTGAGCTTGCAGCATCTCAAATATCATTTGGAGGCTGATCCCCCCATCTTCCATTCCACGTGCTCTTTGGTCACCAGATCGAGCTTCCCTACGCTCGTCCCCTACGGGATATGTGCCTGTGTCTGCGTTTAGCATTATGTGAACTGATATCAACTGGCTCCATATTTGGCACTTCCTCAGGGTTGATTGGTGGTACACCGACCCCTATACTGTTGTTTTCTCCATGGGATCTGAGACCGTCGTTTCCATGTACTGGTGCGTTTGCTGAGCTAGAATATCTTAGCCTAAAATCATAGAATCTTTGACAAGAAAAAGTGTGAAAAATAACGTGTGTTATCATTAAAATAACACTAAAATAATCACTATTATCTTTAGCCCCACGATGGGCGCCAAACTGTTTACCTCAAAAATTGGGAGTAACAATAAAATGTGATTTGTGGTTTACAGATATGTGATTTATTCCAATACTAGTGAATATACAAGTAATATTATGTTTAAGTAAGAAGAATTGATGAACCAAACAGGTGTTGTTAGAGCAATGGGGACTTCGAGCTCGTTTATCTCAGGGGCCTCGAGGTGAGTTAAGAGCAATAAAGTATGAATAGTAAAGTAAAAATAATAAAGCTGATGAACAATTATGCAACACAGTAAACGAGAAAACAGAGTAGAATTTTTTATTGCAGTGAATAAGATGATCTTTAAGAAATGATTAAGGTCCCCTTTATATAGGAGGGGAAAACCCTAATATGGTATATTTACAATATTAGTAAAGAATTCCATTGGTGCAACTGTATAACAACCTAGTACGGACTCATACTATTTCGTACAAATCTTATCCCTTAATTTATGCCCTGATCCACGTGTCCTTGAGAAATTCTCGCTCTTTCTTGATTATCATCGAAAATGTATTGTACTCGAGGCAGATCATGACAAGTCTCCGATTTGCTTCTCGAGGTGCGTATATCCCGGCCAGGCTCGATTCTTACTTCGAGCTTCCGAACATGAGCTCAAGATGTGATCAAATCTTCTAAATCGAGCTATCCGATTTAGACCGTATACGGTCATCTTTACAGTAACAGTCTTTCTAAGGATGGACTTGATCCAACTATTGAAGGTAATTTTGATTTTTTGGGGTGGGGGGGGGGGGGGGGGTCTATAATGTAAAGATAGGTATTGGGACACCAAAACAAGATTATTACTTAATGATGGATATTGGTAGCCAACAAACTTGGGTACGTTGCCAATCCTGCACCAAAGGCTGCAAAGCAGAGAATCCTCTGTATGATTCTTCAAAATCCCCGACATATACAAATAGTAGTAATTTGTGCAAAGGTCCATTTAATGTCAGATATGGTGATAAGTCGCATATAAATGGAATTTGGGGATGTGATACTCTCACTATAGAGGGTATTGGTGCAATAAAGAACTTCTAATTTGGTTGTGGCCAAGAAAACGTTGTTGAAACTGGCGATAACTTTGGTGGTGTAGCTGGAATACTCGGACTTGGTAAAGGAGACTTATCTTTGCCATCTCAAAGTGCTTTATCAATGCAAATGTTTAGCTATTTTGTCCCACCAACAAATATCGATGCGGGAAATCTACTTTTTGCAAATGAAGCCATGATGAAATCGCATGCTTGTTCAAACCAATTTACACCAATAGTAAAAGGCCCCAAACCAGTATACTACTATCTTGACCTAGTTGGAATAAGTGTAGCTAGAAATAAACTCATCGTCACATCGACAACATTCACTATGAAGGAAGAATTATAGACAGTGGAACGGTAATCACTCGATTGCCATGAGCTGTATACTCTGCATTTTGTGCTGCTTTTAGACAGTCGATGTCGAGTTACACATTGCAAGAAAATTTTGATAAGCTGATGGACACCTGGTACAGCTTCGACGGAAACGAACAAATTGTTTTACCAGAGATTAAATTCCATATTGGAGAAGGAACTAGTACAACTACTGATGTGACTTTGTCATACTACGGAATTTTATGGATGAAAAATGATAGAGTCAAGTGTTTGGCTTTTGCTGCAAAGGAAAGCAATGAGCTTTATTGGTTAACGTTCAATAGAGTGGATTCAATGTGCTTTATGATTTGGAAAGGGAAGGAATTGGATTTGGGAGTAACTGCTAGCTAGCTGATCAGAGCAAAAGCCAAATTTTCATTTTTCATGTTTTTAGCATAATTACTATTATGCGACACCTTTCTGAGATTCCTTGGAAGGGCGACGTAAGGCTAAGCTACTAATGTCAGTGCAGTTACTGTCCATCAACTGAGGTTCCCACCGTACACTAAACGAGATTGTCAGTGGCGTACGGGAAAACCAATGTCAAGAGCAATTGAGAGACCAGAAATGATAATTAAAGATGAAAGAAAGCTTGATTGCATTAATGAAAGCTATTACAGAAAGGCAATGCGGTGTCGAGGGGGAGATACACTAGTACAGAGAATTATTTGCTTGCTAGAAAGTTTTGAATGCTTGATCCCCTAATAGTGCTTAAAAAAAATAAATCCAAGTTACAAAACTAGACTTGACTAAGCTAGAGAAATATAATGGAAGTACATGAAATAAAACTACTCTATATTTATAATGAAAAGGACTTAGTTTTCTACAAGGCAGAAATAGGTCCGTTGTCAGCAGCATTGTCTTTGGCATCATGGTCAACGCACGTGGCATTGTCTGCGCGTGCGACGCTCTGGAATCTGCCTGCGGCTGTGCGCTGGCGAGGGATATCGATGGGGAGACAGAGGCACATGCACGTTTGTCACTTGGTGCAGCCAAGACCACGGGGTCGTTTGTGATGCTAGGCATTGGGAGGCTTCCTAGGATGCCACGGGGCGCGCCCAGGGGTCATGGGGTATGGCATGAAAGCCGGCCATGACATTCTCCCCCACCTAAGTTGGCGACGTCCTATGCGCCTTACTTTCAAGATAATCTTTAATTAGGCTCTTGTAGGCTTTGAGGTTTGTTCCCTTCTCCCAATTATTCTTCTCCGCGTCACAGCCCTTCTATTTCACCAAGAACTCTTGGTGATCTTTCCTTGAGGCATGAATCACTCTATCATCAAGGATAGTTTCAACACGCCTTTTCCCAGTTGAATTGGGATCTCGAATACTGGGTATTATGAGTTGGCTCCGTGAAGGGTCCTCCATGTCTTCCGGAAAAAGTTTCAGATGGCTGACATGGAAGATAGGATGAATTTTCCACCAAACTGGGGTATCCACTCGGTATGCAACTTTCCCAATGCACCTTTCAATGGACAAGGACCTAGTGTATTTTTGCAATAGGCGAGGGTCATGGACCCCCGCATATAAGTACCGCTTTGAGATTTTGACAATCACTTTGTCTCCTACTTGTTATTCGACAAAGCGACGATTTTGATCAGCATCCCTCTTTATCCGCTTTTGAGCTTTGACAAGATATATACGTACTATCTCCAAATTTCGCTTTCATTCTTTTGAGAAGCTAGCAGCTTGAGGAGATTTAGACATGTTTGGTGCATTCATTGTGTGTGGGAGTAGCAGTTGCTGTCCGGTAACAATTTCAAAAGTACTTTTGTTTTGTGCTAGAGCTTTTTTGTGAATTGAAACATAGTTGAGCAACATCCAGAAGCTTCACCCAATTCTTCTGCGATCTGGTTACAAAGTGGCAGAGATATTCCTCCAACATACCATTGAACCTCTCTTTCTAGTCATCAAATTGTTGATGAAAACTTGAGCTATGACTCAATTTTGACCCGAGGCACTTAAAGAGTTTGATCCAAAAGTTGCTAGTGAAGCGTGAGTCGCAGTCACTAACAATGTCTTTGGGCAGACCCCAATATTTGATGACATGAGAGAAGGAGAGTTGTGCTGTATCTTCTGTTGATATACACCGTGGGGCTGATATGAATGTAGCATACTTAGAAAACCGATCCACCACAACCAAAATAGTTGTGAGAACTCCGACCTTTTGCAATCCGGTGATAAAATCCAAGGAAACGCTTTCCCAAGGTCTCTTTGGGACATCTAGTGGTTCCAAGAGTCCCGCTTGTGTTAAGCGGTCCGACTTGTCCTTTTGGTGTACTAGACAAGTCTTCACATACTGAGCGACGTCATCTGCCACTTGTGGCCAATAATATGCATGACGAGGTAACGCCATGGTGCGTTCTTCACTAGGATGGCCGTCCCACAAAGTATCATGACATTCCGCCAGAAGAGTCCTCCGTAGATCTCCTCCTTTAGGAACATAAAGTCGGTTCCTTTTCACTTTCAGAAAACCATCTTTCATGTAGAAATGGTGTGTCTTGCCCTGTCATACCAAATCAACCAAATACTGTACAGCAGGATCTTTGATGAGTAGATCCTATATCTGGATCTTGATGGTTGTGGCTACTTCGCACCCCCTTAGGGTGGCGAGTAGGTACACCGATGCTAGATCATCTCTCCGACTGAGCGTATCAGCCACATGATTGGTAATCCCACTTCGATACTCCAGGTTGAAGTGGAATTCAGCTAGGAGTTCCTGCCACCTGGCCTGTCGACCATTTAGCTTCGGTTGGGTCATGAAATGGCTAACAATTGTGTTGTCTGTCTTGACCACGAACGGGGTCCCCAACAGACAGTGCCTCCAAAAGCGCAAGTAGTGTACGACAACCAATAATTATTTCTTATGGGAGACATAGCGCCGCTCTGCATCCTTCAGCTTCCGGCTCTCGTACGCTATATGATGCCTTTTCTGTAGCAAGACTCCGCTGAGGGCATAGTCGGATGCATCTGTTTTTACCTTGAATGTGGACAAATCTGGGAGGGACAAGACGGGGCTACTAGACATAGCCACTTTCAATGCGTTCAAGGCCTCCGCTCGCCTAGTTCCCCAATCCCAAGGCGTGACCTTCTCGAAGAGTTCTATCAATGGTACTGCAATGAGGGAGTAATTTTTCACAAATCGACGATAGAAGTTGCATAGGCCAAGGGACGCCCTTAAGGCATGGATATCCTTAGGAGGCAACCAATATGTGATTGCCTGAATCTTCTATTGGTCCATCTTGATTCGCCCTTCCTAGATGACATGTATGAGGAAGTCAATCTTCTTTTGAGCAAAGGAGCACTTGGATAGAGTTGCATATAGTTCGTGCTCCCACAATCGGGCTAGGACCTTCTGCAAATGCTCCATGTGTTCTTCCAGTATTGGGCTATATACCACAATGTCATTCAAGTAGACAACCAGGAATTCATCAATGTAATCTCGAAAGACTTGGTTCATCAGGGTGCAAAATGTAGCTGGGGCGTTAGTTAAGTTGAACGACATAACCAGGAAGTCATACTACCCATATTTTGTCACATAGGTCGTCTTGTGTTCATCACCCTCTTCAATCTGAACTTGCCAATAACCTGTCTTCAAGTCTATCTTGGTGAACACCGTCACACCACCCAGTCTATCGAACAAGTCTTCCATTAGAGGAGTAGGGTACTTGTCTTCACTATGATTTTGTTTAGAGCTCGATAGTCCACACAGAGTCGCAGACTGCCATCATGTTTCTTTTGGAATAGCACAGGGGACCCGTATGGGGATTTGGAGGGCGCTATAATCCCAGCGTCTAACATTTCCGTCAATTGTCTTCGAAGCTCGGTGAGTTCGGGTTGTGACATTCTGTAAGGCACCTAGGCGGGTGGCTTCACGCCTGGCACCAACTCAATCACATGGTCCATAGAGCGCCTAGGTGGGAGTCGTTTTGGCATTTCCAGTAGCAAGACATCATCAAACTCCAGTAGCAGCTCCTTCATGGGTGCATGAATGGGACCCAAGGAGCATTCTATATCTTCAATGTAGAGGGTTGCTAGGATATAAGTTGGTTGAGAATTGTTGAAAACAATGTTGAACTATGGGACAGAAGGCCGGGATATGCAAGTGTTTCATCACTGAATAAACTGGCCTTGAAGGACCTGGTTTCTAATCTGACCAAGTTGAGTATCAAGGAATCATAAAGTGTGCAATGCCTGTGCAAAAGTAAAGTATGTCAGATCTCTATTTTAGCCCAAAAAGGGGTAGTCAACACCTCAAGCCCACTTGGACTCTGTTCTTCAGAACCAATGATGAGATCTTTCAAGTAATTGTGGCTTTTGTCAAGAAGATCCAAGTGTAAATAGAAACAAATGTGTCTTGTATTATATCAGATCATGGAGCAAGTTTGGGTAATGATAGAGTGGATGCATGTTGTATTCAAAAAAGAACTACTCATCTCTTAGCACTGAGAACACCATAGCAAATGGAGTTCTGGAAAAGAAAAACATCACTCTTGAAGATTGGGCATGGTCAATATTATTTGATAGAGGGATTGCAAACATTTTGACCAAAGTTGCTAACTCATTTGAGGATATCTGGGTACAATTGTTATGCTCTCAACAATGGGAAGGATTAGCTTTTAAAATCTGATGCTAAAAGAGATAGAGAAATCCTCCTGATGTACTCGTCTCAGGAGAGAACAAAAATACTTATCAAGGTGGAGAATGCTCATTAATTCCAGTAAGGAACCTAGTCCCACGACTACAACAATAGAAGCTGAAAAACGAGTTGTTGAAAAAGGTTTTGACGTTAAAGCATCACAAGTCATCATCACTCCCATTGCCACAGCTACACGCCTAGACATGGATCAATGTGGTTCTCCTCTAAATCAAACAATGCATATAGACATCACTTAATCACTCCTGTATCTCACAACAAGTGGACCAAACATCGTTCTCGGAGTTGGGTTCTGTGCAAGGTTTAAGTCAAATCCAAAGGAGTCTCATCTGAAGGTTGGTGTAAGAATTTTGAGATATCTTAGCAGAACACATGATCTGGTTCTCTACTATCCTTCAAGTAATGGATAGTAAAAGCTTGCTTGAAATAGGACATCCTCTGGGTTCCTATATTGTCTCATGACGCTCCAGGAAGCAAAATTTAATGGCACTCTCAACGGCTGAAGCATAATATGTATCATCAGCCTCCTGCTATGCTCAAATGCTGTGGACCAAACAACAAATTAGAAGAACTTGAGTCCAACTCAAGAAGGCCAAATACATTGATTACTGAAGATCAAGTTGCAAACACCTTCACCAAAGCCCTGGAAAGAAAATAATCCGAAAACATTTCCTTGCACTGGAGATGATAAAATCCAACTGAGGACTTGGTTCCTCATGATTGGTTATGAAAGTCACAGTTAGGTAAAAGTTAGCTAAAATGTTTTATGGATAAGTCTAACTCACCTCTATATTGTTACAAGTAGACACGCATGATGACTATAGAAGTAGATGATGTAGTGCATGCTGAAAAAGGGGTTAAATGCACTTGCCAGGCCTATCAGGGAACCTGGTTTTCTTGATATAGGTTAGTAGCTTCTTTGTTCTTTCATAAATAATTTAAAATGGACAAAAACAATGCATCATCATTACATGACAATCTCTTTAAGTTGTGTCTTTTCATCCAAAGCGTCACACCTTTTTTGAACGATACAACTCCCTAAGCAAAAGGTTGCCGTTTTTTCAGAACTGGTCCCTCATCATAAATAAATCAACATCACAACCCTTCTCTTTAAAATTCAAAACCTCCTCTTTGTCTTCCCTCTTCTCAACCCACAACCCTTCGAGTACAATCTCGCCATGTTTGAAAGTAAAGCAACCTCCAGTATGCCCGACAACACTGTGATTGAGTCCTTAACAATCAGCATTCCAGTAGTGAACTCCTCCCCAACACAATCACTAGTCCAAACCCTAAAGCAGAGTCTTCTCTACACTCCACTCCCTCTTCTACCTACTCCGATTCTATTCCTCATCTGAGCAAGGTTGAAAATGTTATCCTCCTCTAGTCTCCCCGGTGAAACAGAGTAAATAGGGTGAACAGGGTAAACAAGGAAACCTTGTTCAGAAATTATCAACTCTCTCCAGGTTTGGGCACTCAAGTGAAAATCCAGTGATTAGTCATGAAGATACTGACATAACCATGATAGGACGCGACTCTACTGGTATCACTCCTCATTATGTTGAAATTTCCATGAAACGACAAGAAAAGGAGGGAATAGAAAATATGCTCTCCATTGTTTCAGAAAGGGTTATTGTAGATGAGGGTGGAGGAGGAATTGAGTCTAAGGGGGAAGAGCCTCAGTCCATAAAAGACTGGGGAGCAATTGTTCCATTCGAACAACCGATTCAGTATAACACTACTTGGGTCCCAAGTGGTGAACCCGATTCCTCCTCGAAGAATCCAGGTCAGGGGTCATCCCCTGGTCAGTATTGATCCTGCTTCTTCTCCCTACTTCTATACTCAACCTCTGAATATGGTGGTGCCTTAGATGAATTCCGACAGTGAAGAAGACACAAGTGATTTGGCATATGCTAGTTTTATTAGGGCTAGGAGTAAGCTAGTTGCAGCTACAGAGTCAACCCCTAAGCGACCCATTACACGGTTGCATCAAAAGGAGGCTCTCGAGTCTGCTCTCAAGAATATTCAAAGGAGCAAAAGAAAGAGAAGGCTGGTAAAGGATGGAAAAGCCGTGCATGAAAAGGTTGTCCCTATGGTGAATGTTGATGAGGAAGTAGAAGAGGAACCTAGTTTCTTAACCCCCAAGTCCTCGAAGCAGAAACACTCTCACTCTCAATCTATAAGGCACACTTCTACAAATGCTAAATGTCCTTCCAAAAGTGCTGATGCTGCTTCTAGTGAAAAGTTGGTGAAAAATTCTTGTGACAAGTCAGTGAAACAAAGTGCTGATATGTCTGATGATGAAGAAGTGGTAAAATCTAGTGAACATATGCAGAAAAAGTCAATGGAGAAGGGAAAGTCTATTCGGAAGTCAGTAAAAAGAAAAATGGATGATGATGAGGAACCTGGTTCCATCAAGAAAGCAAAAGTTAGTGAGTCTTTGAGTTCTCAGAAAAGGAAGTTGAGAAATCAGAAAGTACTATGGGGCCGCACATTTGCCTCTGACATTCTAGAACTTGATGGGATGAGATAATTGGTGGAAATTTGTGATCCTCAACAATGGACAAATCTGTTTATAAATGAGGTTCCCAAAGTGTATGAGGAGGAGGTACAAAGTTTCTATACCAGCATCTTCACAGTAGAGGGTGATCAAATTTGTATGTTGATAAATGGGGTAGACATAGTGATAGACTCTGCATTATTGGGATAAATTCTGGGTGTTCCTGCCAAAGGACTGTCGTCTGCTCAAGGTGCCTTCACATCAAACATCAGAAATGCCATTGTAAAGGATAGGGCAATACAACATGGGGAACAAGTGCATAAGAAGGCATTCCTTCCAGTATATCAGTTTCTTTTTAGATGGTTAACAATGTATTGCTTCCCCACACTGAGAGAAGATTTGTTGCATCCAAAGCTGACCTGTTCCTTATTGAAGCCTCTGAGCATTTTACCACGGTCAATTTGCCTGCCATAATTTTTAAGCATATGCAAAAGGTAGAAAACTTAAGGATGGAAATCCTGGATGACCTTATGGTTGTCTTCTCACAAAGGTCTTTCAGCTCTTCAAAGTACCTCTGGTACAGGACAAAGTGGGCACTAATAGGAAATCCTTTTAAAAAACTACTCTTGAGGAGTGTGAGTGTATTGAGGTCGAAGGAGTTGGAAGAACTTCCACCATCTCTCAACTGATAAATGCTCAGAATAGTGCTACAGAGGAGATCTGGAAGTTGAAGTCTAGGAACGCAATTCTTGAGAGTAAGCTCAGTTAGTTACAAGATGCACATGGTTCTAGTAGTTCTAATAGCTCAGAAGTTGTACGCCTAACAAAGGAGAATGATGAGCTCAGGAAACAAGTGGAGGACCTAAAAGAAATATTGCTCAATGAGCAAATGTCCGCGAATGCTCGCATGGATCTTGTTCTCCAAACCCTTGCGTTCTCTTCCAAGACCCCTTCCTCTAGTGCCCCCTAAAGAATGTCCCCTCAGTGTCAAGTTTCCAATGTCTATCTTATTGGTTGTTTTTGGTGATGTTTTTCATTGTTTCTAGCAATTGTTTTTGTTTATTTTAAACTATGGATGATAACAATGATTATGCTCCTGCCTGTAAAAGTCAAAATTTTGTTAATGGAAGTAGTTTCCTTTTGTTGTTTATGTTTCTTCCCTTTTGTTTATGTTTTCTATCATGTTGTGTGCATACAAGTGGCATGAGTTAACCACGCTAGATTTCGTTATTCTACTTAATTGTTCTATTCTTTTTATGATGCCAAAAGGGGGAAGATTCAATTGAATAATAAAGAGCATAAATGAATAGTAATTTGAAGGGGGAGAAATACAGGTTTAGGGGGAACTCACAGAGGTTCAGGTAATAGATTCAGGGGGAACTCACAGAGGTTCAGGTACTGATTAAGGAGGGATGAAAAAATTCAGGGGGAAACTTATGGTCTTTCGGTTTCGCAGTCGGTTTCTATGTGGCACTTTCTGGGATTTTCAATTATGTGTTTGTCATCATCAAAAAGGGGAAAAATGATAGGTTACAAGTACTTTGGTCATAAGTATTTTACTTTACGTTTTGATGATCTGACAAACTTACTATCCAGAACTAGATAAGGAACCTGTTACACATTTACAAGACCTTAAGATCACAAGGTTCCAGATTAGGACTCAACATGGGATATGATTCAATACTTTAGAGTAGAAGGAACAGCTGAGAACAAGTCCCTACCAGTTCCCGAGGAGACTATATAAGGTCAACTCTCCAGTTGGAAAGTTGTTTCCTGCACACGCTACAACGCAAGAACGGTGCGGTAGTCAACTTTCCAAGGAAGAATTTTTACCTATCTTATTACATTATTGTAAGTGATGCCACACATGTATATATACAATCAAGGAAGGTAAAATACATTTTACTTAAACACTTAGAGATTTCACTCAAGCTCACTCACGTGACCATCCAGCAAGCAAGTTTCATGTTCTTTAAGAACAAAGAAAAAAGCAACTACAGACCAGCTCCCACATAGAGTCATTGTATGTCCTTAGTGTAGTTATAACTTTGTAATAGTTCTTCAATTGTAATTCCTACCTAGCTTGTTTAGAAGCATTCTGTAGGAAACTCTTTATAAACCTTAAACCTGTGTATCTGAGTCTTGGCTAGAGTTAGTCATGTTATAATGTCTTTGTAATAGAGTTATTACAAAGTGGCTTGTAATAGAGCATTACAAGTTAGTGAAGGATTAAGCGGTTAATTCCTAGGTAGCATAGGTTGTAATCTAAATTTTGCTCAGTAGTGAAGATAAAATCCTACAAGGGTAGGTCATGGTTTTTAATCCCGTTGAGCTGGGAATTTTCCACGTAAAATTCCTCTTATCATTTATTTACTATCGTGTTGTGTGCACTATTGAACCTAATAGAGAACCTGATTCTTTATAGAGTTTGGTGGACCTTTATATTCTATCAAAAACATAGTTAGGATTGCTTGCCCAAAAGTTTTTCTTGAAGAACTCTCAAAAACGCGCCTCCAACCGAGCTCTCTATTTCCAAAAATGGATTATGAAACAAGCCCTCGATTTTCCTCCTTTTCTGCCCATCGAATTCTCACCTGCAAACCATCTGCCGCATCTGGGACTCCACACCTGCAGAATTTCCATCACACGTATGGTTATGACTTAGCCCAACAACCTCCGCTTCTGTGAGAACTAGGCCGCATCTACGCATACGCACCTACGGTGAATAAGTTGCACCTGCGATCCATCTCGAGCTTGCGCTTCCCTCCATCGCAGAAATGACCCCGCTTCTGCGGAGACCATCCTGCTTCTACTACCCCATCTAGGCAAGGCCAACTTTGCTTGTATGTTCCACAACTCGCTTTTGCGTGTCTATATCTGCAACCAGACCCTCTGTAGATGAGATGACACCAGGAGCTAAAACTTTAGCAATTGCATTAGTCCAAAAATTCATCCAAATTCATTCCATTTAATCCCCGAAGCCCCCGGGACCCTGTCCACATATACCAACTAGTTCCAAAACATATAACAGACTTACTCAAGGCCAAAAATCACATAAAACAACATTGATTCTATGAATCAAAACCCAAATTCAAGCCTATGAACTATGAACTTTCGAATTTCGAAACCAATACTAATTCATACCAAAACAACTCCGATGACTTCGAATTTTGCACAGAAATAATAAATGACATAAAAGACCTATTCCAACTTCTAGACTCGGGATGCGACCCCGATAACAACAAAGTAAACTCCCGGTCAAACTTTCCAACCTTCCAAACCTTCAACTTTCCAACTTTTGCCAATTCACGCCGAAATGACCTACGGACCTCCAAATCGACATCTAGACACACTCCTAAGTCCAAAATCACCATATGGAGCTATGTGAAACCTCATAATCCCATTATGGAGTTGTCTTCACAAAAGTCAAACTACGGTCAACTCTAACAACTTAAAGCTCTAACTTAGGGACTATATGTCCCATTTCACTCCGAATCTCACCCGAAACCAAAATCAAACACCCTGACAATTTACGTAATCACAATGTAGCAAAGATGAGGCAATAAATAGGTGATCTGGGCTAAAACAATCAAAATGATTGGCAAGGTTGTTACAGTGGAATTAAGAAAGAGCTGAAAAAGCAAAAAGGGAAAAGATAAAGCCTAAAAAGGCAAAATTCTAGGCAAAGTTCAACTGAGGCTATGAAACAAGCCTTTCTAGCAGCATATAAAGACAATGAAAGTGATGAAGAGAAAGAGAAGGAGGACGAGGCTATTAGTCTTTATGCTATGATCAATTCGCACAAGGTTGTTGAAGTTGAACCCATATACAACGAGGAATGTACAACGGAAGACTCCCTTATTTTGATAGAAACCACTATGATGAATGGAAGATGCGTATGGAAGTGTTCCTTCAGGCTATTAATTTTGATCTTTGGATAATTGTCAATCATGGACTAATTATGCCACGACCCAAACCGATGGGCAGCGATGGCCACCTAGTACCTTACTCGACCTAGTACCAAAGTAACGTATTTTTCTGATTACATCATCATATATACGTGACATACGGGCCTAATAGGCCAACATAATTATTTATAAACTCAAAACATAGGCCGACAAGGCCGTACAATCTTTCACGTATACAACATATGTCTACAAGCCTCTAAGAGTACATAAATGTCATAAAGATTGGGATAGAGTCCCGCCATACCAAACAATACACGTCTAAATCATACCAACCAAACAAGCAACTCTGAAGCAATTGAAGCGCACCAATCTCTTCCGCTGAGTTGATAGCCTACTTGGAGGGCTCTCTACCTATCTATCGGGACCTACGGGCATGAAACGCAGCGTCCCCAGGCAAAAAGGATGTCAGTACGATTAATGTACTGAGTATATAAGGCACATAAATAAGTACATAGGAGACATGAAAGAAATATCGAGTACATGACTCAATCTGTAAGTCTGAATAACTTTGTAAATCACAAATTACTTTTAACATCATGCATATGCGTATGAATGTCATGTCGTGCATAGGTACATGTTTCATAACATCATCAGCCTCTGAGGGCATCCTATCATATCATATCGACCACTGTGGGCAAAATCATCATCGTATACTAGCTGATCAGGTGGTGGTGCGTATATAATGACATAACCTTTCCCATATCCCACACACACACACACACACATATATATATATATATATATATATATATATGCATATATAACGTCGTTGAATCATATTTCAGCCACTATGGGCAACATCATCATCATATACCGACTGATCAGGTGGTGGTGCGTATATAATGCCGTAACCCTTTCCCATACCCCATATACATATATTTACATATATACGCGTATATAACGCCATCTGGTCATAGGTCAATGCAAATGTATGAAATGCATGGAAAATACATAATAATCTCAATATTCCTTCTGGATAAATTTTTTCAACTGCGTATTATTCTGAGACCCACGAGTAGAAGATAATAATACTTTTCATGGGGAATCAAGAATATAGACACCCCTACTATTTCTATGAATAGAGTAATTTATGGAAACTGTGTGTTTGCTTGTTTCTTCAGTATCATATGGACCTTGCCAAAAAAAGAAGGGAGAGCCTTAACATACCTGGAGTGGTAAAAACTCCATATAATATTCCTGGTGAAGACTGCACCGTACTCTTTTAGAAGCTTAAAAATTTTCTTCAACAGAATTTAGCTACGGACCATGCGAAATTAGCTTTTGATTCCTTAGAATCTCGAACGAAATTGCTTTGGACGTTTCTTCTGTTCTATCGCTTGGTGAGCCAAAGTTGGAATGGATTTAATCTAAAATTCCAACGTTTGGTGGAAGTTGTTCTGTTTCTAGATTTTTAATGAATTTTATACTTAATTGATATATCACATTTGAGATCCCTACAATAATATATCAAATTTTTAGATTCTTGTAATGAGATAGACTTCTAAGTCTTATCCTTCATAATGTTAAGCTTTATATATTTCCTTAGGTGTAGACACCTAACATAATTTGTTATGAGTCATTTTTTAAAGTTGGTGGCCTTGTGCCACCTGGAGAGTGGGTGAAGATTAGTAATCTTTACCCACTTATTAGTTAACTAGGTAATGTCCCGTTACCCGATAATTAATCCATTACCCGCATAATTTAAAAATTAACATAAATTACTTAAAATATTACTCACTTTCCACATACCTTATACACATTGCAAACTTTGACAAAATTCATTTTCTTCGATTTTACTTACCCTCTTACTTTCACGAATTTACTCATCACTTATGTTCCTTATAATCCCCAAATAATATTTTCCTTGGACTGATGTGAATTACCTTACGACAAATTCAATGTACAATACTGCAAGGTGCACCACTGTCGTAACTTTTTACTGCGATGCGTAACATCATTGTAATGTAATACTACAGGGTGCAACACTATCATAACTTATTACTGCGAAGCGTAACATCACCTTAATATATCACTGCATAAGGTGACATCATCGTAACATATTACTGTATAGCATAACATTGTCGTAATATAATACCGCGGGACGTAATATTGACGTAATATTGCAGGGTGTAACATCAGTCCCCCCCTTTGGAATATTCGTCCTCGAATGTTGACTAATGCTCTTATCATTTTCTTAACTTATATTTTCCGAACATTTTAGAACTTTCCTTGCCATCTAGGTGACTGTTCTGTGAATATGTCCAAAGTCTAGGGCATCCCCCCTTAGGCCTCCTTCTCACACCACAACTTGTAGTCGGAATCCTTCCAATCTTGTAATTGTTGCTACCTTTCATCATGCAGCCTGTATAGTTTTAATCTTGTAAGTGTGCCCAATCTCTAGGTTTCACATGTAGAGCATGATAAGATGTCCCTTTGGGCATTTATGAGTATAATGAAATTCTTCGCTCGGTACTTGGTTGAATTCACGAATATTGTTATATCTCATCGCATAGGTCCATTTCACCATCCATATGAATTTACTGTCATAACTCTTACTTTTAATTTATCGTTGCTAAGGTCTGCTACCAAATCCCAACTTACTCTTGTTGCTCATTCCATATATATAAATTAATGTCATTTAATGCTTCCTCATTACTGTTCATCTTTAGAATGATGGCCTAATCTTATCTTATACTTTGTAACTTTTGTCCATATATTGTTGATTCACATTAAAATTGATCTAAAACATACCACTGATAACTTAACCTTTTATGTAATACTACTGCTAGGATTCATGTTTTATCGGGGAATGTCTGAAATGAATAGATTGATCGACCTGGGGTGATACCTTGATTTCATTACCGTACCTCACAGCATCCCAATGCGATTCACCTTGCGTGGGTACTTTAATCCTGTCCAATTCATAAGATCCGTTTCTTTTCTTCGTTGAATCATTACTCAATCGAAGGCCCAAACATCATCTTTTATCTATCACAATTACACCCTCATTCTATTACCAGGGTGTCATTCTAAATGCTATTAGTCTTAGACTCCTTTGAGTTCATTCAAGCTATAGTGAGCTTGGTAAAATTTAGAGAAACCATCTGCTCTTCTTGTTTTCATTGGCTTAATCATGTGGACTTGTCCATTTTTGTTAACTTCTCACTCACCCTTTCTTAACCTTACGCTTGTCTTCTAGAACCTTGTTTCTTCACCATATAATGGCTTGCGACCTACACAACTCTATTTATATTACTTGCAGCCTTTCAACTTGCTTGCATCATAGATTTCCTTATGTCATTCTAGGACATCAAGCGAGGCATCACATCGTCTCTAAATCTTCTTTACTATCTTAATTATCCTGCTCGATACCTAGAACCCATAGGCTATGAGATATGCCACTGACTATGCTGCTATCATTCCTGGATATTGAATTCTAGCACTTCTAGTCTTTTATCCGAAGTATGGATTATTCACATATTCTGCCTTTGAGTATCTCGTACGCTGTTCACCTTTACCTTACTTACCTAAAAATCTCGCATTGTATCTTCTATTTCTTTCATGACCTCCCTTCTATGTCCATAACTTGAAGGTCTATTATAATTCTTATACCTCTGGTGCATACATAGTATGGTGGGAGTTTCATACTGACTTCTTATGAGGCTGGTACTCTTCAGTTGACTATATCATAGAGCTATTATAAAATATGGCCACTGTACTATCTTTCTTATACCTATGCTACTTAAGAGTGATCCTGAGCTCTATAATTCTCTTGGTCCCTCCTGTTTTGCTTAGTCGATGTAACTCTTTAATCTCCTCTTCTTTCTGATCAGCCTCTATGTAGGCTTAAAATATCTTCCGACCTATGGCTCCTTGTATTAGTTGTTACTTTAGCCTTTCATAGGCACTGATGGATATTTATGATAAAATCCTTTAACAATTCAATCCTTCATCTACGACCTGGGCTCAATTCTTTCTTTTAACATATACTAAAATTTTCTACGGCTGTATATGATGCAGGTATAAAACTCCAAACTCTTAAGTGCGTTCATAATGTCACCAACTCGGGATCATTGATCGAATAATTTCTTTCGTTCCTTCTTAGATTTCTTCAATGTAAGCTATTACCTTTCCTGGTCTTTCTGCCCCTTTGTTGCGTGCATACTTAGCTTATCCTATTCCCACACATGCTAGAGTTTTCGTGCAACTCATATTACCTTCGAATACTACTTTTAATTTTTCTTCCCGTTCATTATCCACGGTAGGGGCTACTTTCCTTTGGAGTGCTTACAATGTTGTTGTTAGACTATTGCTACACGACCATTTCCTCTTTAGGTCGTTGTGCTTAGGTTGAAGCCTTTTTCCTTATTTCCTCAGCTATTATTTCGTTATAGTACTTAGGGAGAACCCTTGATTCCTATATAGTTGTGAGCTTATTATAGATCTTTTGTTGTCCTTCCTTCCTTATAATTATCCGTAGTTTCTTACCTCCATGCCCTTGTGCTTGTAGGGTTGCTTTTGAACTGATATTTTGACTGTCTCCCCAGTGGCACTCTCTTTTATTCCCGTAACATTCATACGGTACCTTTAACTACCCTGACACTTATCTGAATATATTTCAAGTATTACAATAACATTACTGCGAAGCTGAATTCACTATATTGGGTTTTACTATGTTTATCTTGTGTGATCTATTGATTTGTCTGTAACCTCCTATCTAGCCGTAAGTAGGCTCTTCCTTAATCAACTGCTAACTACGCGTTGGCCCATTCTCATATATTTATTCCACATAATCTTTCTTGGGTTATTTCCTTTGTCTTAACTTAAGTCTCGCACTGGCTCCTTATTTATCCATAACATTCTGGGCAGGAACGCCTCACTTCTTCTCCTTGACATCGTGTTTGCATAATGTTCTAGGATCGTAGCCTATATATAGGATTTGAATAGTGCAATCTCATCCTTTTCTTATTTTTATTACATTCTTCCTTTACCATTTTGTAGCTACTAGAACCACTTAATTCTGACTTAGCACCACATCACCCCATATTCCCCCATTTAAGGGAGTACTAAGAGTTGAAGCCACGAGGATCTACTTATAGATGTGTTATCACTTCATCTTTGGCATCTTTTAACATCATCGATGACCTTACTCGCCTTGTGACAATCCTTCTATACCAAAGACAATAAAATTTCTCACTCACGAGGGTGATACTTAGTGTAACTGGCACATATAATCCCTTAAGCTTAACTTTGCTCACATTGTTTGCTTTAGGGGAGCGTCTTCCTAAATAACCATTCTCCGAGTTTCTCATGAATCTTCCTCTATGGTCCATTCTATTATTGCCAGAACGCAATATAAAGTTCTCATGATGCTAACTACCATCAAATCACTCAGTCCCTAATTCATATTTAGTTTATCTTTTTCAACCAGCCCTTGCTGACTTCTATTACCCTGGGGTCTAACTTTTTCTTATGAATCACGTTAGCATCGCGAACTTGTTTCTCGAAGTGAGGATAAGAATTTATGGCCTATACTCTTTTGTTATCTCATGGCCTGTCACTTTTCGTCTTTTCCTTCACTTGACTATCGACTCTGGAATACTGTCATCTTTTTGGCCTACCGTTGTCATCCATGTATCACATCTTACTCTTAATGCTTCATTAGCTCTCTTCTTATTTCTTGTGAACATTTCTATCTATCACTTTATTCTGAAAACTTCAACAAGATATTTTTTTGCTTTTAGTTCCCCTTTGCACCATCCACCGGCTCTTTGGGTTGCCTAGCATTATCTCTCTACTAGGGACGGGAGCCATACTAAGATAATATTTATCCTTTTCAGGCTTCTAGTTCCTGTTTTTGTAGTACTCATGTCTAGCTGTACTATTTTAGAGTTCACCATTTAGGTGTCTCATAAGGAGATCTATTATCACCTTTTTAATATCCTTCCGAAATGTAATTTAGCGCAAACTATCCATCTATTATTTTGGGTTACTCTAACCCAGCCGGATCCTGTTATCCCATCCTTCTCTTAAACCATATTCGTTAGCTCCCATAAGGCATGAATGAGATAGGTGTGGCCGATTGTACGTACATATGTTACTGTTGAAGGTAACTCAAAATGCTGATATCTCCCTTCCTGAATGGTAAATAATGATAATCTTTATTAACTGGGTACCTCGTATCCTTCATCACCTTGCTTCTTTTACTTGCTGAAACTTGTGTCTAACTTACGATTCCGTTATTGATTTTTACTGTAAGAGTGGATAATTATTCTTTCATTAAAGCTCCTTATCAAGAGCCTTACACCTTTTAGTATACGCATGACCTTCTGAAGACCTCACATTGACTCATCATAAGCAAGATGCAAAATCGAGTTCCTCTAACTCAATACTTCCACAGTTATATCCCTTATCGACCGTCTTCCTGAATGTAGGCATCATCTTATTATGAATAAAATAGAATTTCGAAATTTAAATTATTGTAAGTGAGCTCTACCACACGATCTAGAGTAAGACTGACAATCCTAAATGCCTTGTAGCCTCCTGCTTATAAGTGTGGTGCACGACACACCCATAAACAAGACTGTACTAGACATGACTTGTAGACTCCCTAGGACAGAACTGCTCTAATACCACTTTTGTCATGACCCAAACCGATGGGCCGTGACGGGCACCCGGTACCTTACTCGACCGAGTACCAATGTAACGTATTTTTCTTATTACATCATCATATACACATGACATATGGGTCTAATAGGCCAACATAATCATTTATAAACTCAAAACATAGGCCGACAAGGCCGTACAATATTTTACGTGTACGACATATGTCTACAAGCCTCTAAAAGTACATAAATGCCATAAAGATAAGGATAGAGTCCCACCTTACCAAATAATACACGTATAAATCATACTAACCACACAAGCAACTCCGAAGCAAATGGAGCGTAGCAATATCTTCCGTTGAGCAGATAGCCTACTTGGAGGGCTCTCGACCTGTCTATCGGGACCTGCAGGCATAAAACGCAACATCCCCAAGCAAAAGGGACATCAGTACGATAATGTACCGAGTATGTAAGACACATAAATAAGTACATAAGAGATATAGAAGAAATATAGAGTACATGACTCAACCTGTAAGTCTGAATAGCTTTGTAAATCATAAATTACTTTTAGCGTCATGCATATGCTTATGAATGTCATGTCGTGCACAGGTACATGTTTCATAATATCATCAGCCTCTAATGGCATCCCATCATATCATATCGGCCATTGTGGACAAAATCATCATTGTAAACCAGATGATCAGGTGGTGGTGCGTATATAACGCCATAACCTTTCCCATATCCCATATATATATATATATATATATATATATACATACATATATACGCATATATAACGCCATTAAATCATATTTCAGCCACTGTGGGCAACATCATCATATACCAAATGATCAGGTGGTGGTGCGTATATGACGCCGTAACCTTTTCTCATATCCCATATACATATATTTACATATATACGTGTATATAACGCCATCTGGTCATGGGTCAATGCACATGTATGAAATGCATGAAAAATACGTAATAATCTCAATATTCTTTCTGGATAAATTTTTTCAACTATGTATTATTCTGAGACCCACGAGCAAAAGATAATAATATTTTTCATGGGGAATCAAGAATATAGACACCCCTACTATTTCTATGAATAAAGTAATTTATGGAAACTGCATGTTTGTTCGTTTCTTCAGTATCATATGCACCATGCCAAAAGAAAGAAGGGAGGGCCTTAATATATTTGGAATGGTAAAAACTTCGTATAATATTCCTGGCGAAGACTGCACCATACTCTTTTAGAATCTTGAAATTTGCTTCAACAGAATTTAGCTACGGACCATGCGAAATTAGCTTTTGATTCCTTAGAATCTCGAATGAAATTGCTTCGGATGTTGCTTCTGCTCTATCACTTGGTGAACCAAAGTTGGAATGGATTTAATCTAAAATTCCAATGTTTGGTGGAGGTTGTTCTGTTTCTAGCTTTTGAATGAATTTAATACTTAATTGATATATCATATTTTTAGATTCTTGTAATAAGATAAAACTTATAAGTTTTATCCTTTATAATGTTATGCTTTATATATTTCCTTAGGTGTAGACACCTAACATAATTTGTTATGAGTCTTTTTTTTAAGTTGGTGGCCTTGTGCCACGTAGAGAGTGGGTGAAGAATAGTAATCTTTACCCATTTATTAGTTAACTGGGTAATGTCCCGTTATCCGGTAATTAATTCATTACCCGTATAATTTAAAAATTACCACAAATTACTTAAAATATTACTCACTTTCTACATACCTTATACACCTTACTATCATGACCTTGTAGTACCTTGTATGGCACTAGTCCGTAAATATCAGGTATTTTTAGCCCGGGCCGTATTTTATCACAAAATGCCAAACTATGACAAAATTCATTTTCTTCGATTTTACTTACCCTCTTACCTTCATGAATTTAGTCATCACTTATGATCCTTATAATCCCCAAATAATCTTTTCCTTGGATTGATGTCAATTACCTTACGACAAATTCAACGTACAATACTACATGGTGCAATAATGTCGTAACTTATTACTGCAAAGCCTAACATCACCGTAATGTAATACTACAGGGTGCAACACTATCGTAACTTATTACTGCAAAGCGTAACATCATCGTAATGTATCACTGTAGAAGGTGACATCATCATAACATATTACTGCAGAGCATAAGATTGTCGTAATATAATACCGCGGGACGTAATATTGCGGGGTGTAACAAATTACCTCTACCAAAGTAGATAGTGATGGAAAGAAGATTATCAAGAGAGAGGAGGAATATGATGTCAAGGATCTTCAGATGATCCAGAAAATGCTAAGGAAAAGGAAGTTCTCTATAGAACTCTACCAAGGAATATTCTCTACAAGGTGTCCTCTCGCATCTCTGTTCATGATATATGAAGGACATTGGAGGCTGATTTTTGAAATAAGAACATTGAGGTTGCCCTAATGGTAATTCAAGAAAGCTAGACACAAGAGAAAGTGATAGGAATTATGGTTATGAGCGACTTAGAGGCTGAAGATGAAGCAAATCAAGTAAATGTCTCTAACTTGAAGGAAAATTTCCATGCTATGTCTAAAAAATAGTTAATGGCCATACTAGTTACCATGATTGTGAGATGGATAAGTTAAGTGTTGGAAATGATCCCTTAGTAAGCACCCTTTTATATGTTAAGCGTGATCTTAAAAGGCTTGAATCTAACAATGTTGATCTCAAAGGAAAAGTCAAAAACCTTAAGGACCAAGTACTTGAGCTCACTTCTCATAATGAACAACAGTCCGCTGCTAATGATAAGGGAATAATAAGTGATCTACAAGACAATCTTGAAAAATATCTGAAAGAGCTTAGAATTAGTTTGTATGACGCTGACTGGAAGAAAAAAAATACTGCAAAAGAACCTTGAAAAAGTAAAGTACGAACTATCTAGGCTAAGCAAGTGGCATAGATCGTTTGATGTACTGGATTTGTTGAATGAAAATTGCAGCACTAATAAATCCGAAATTGAATATAAGAAACCTGTATCTATGTTTGATCCTAAGTATATAAGAATTTCTGATAATAAGATGTACAGTCACTGTGGGAAGGTAGGACACCTCAGAGATACTTGCCCCACCTTAATTCATGCTCAGTTCAAAAATACCTTTGACCTACGTAAACATGTGAAGATGGAAGAAAAACCCACAACCAATCCCCATGTTTAAACTAAGTGGATTAAAGTCAGTAAGAAAATGACATCTAATACTCTCCCCTTCTGGGCAAGAAGAAATATTTCATCATTTTTCCAATAAAAAGAGACCCAAACTTGTTTGGGTTCCTGTCACGCCCCGAGCCTGGGGGCAAGATCGGCACCTAATACCTCATCTATAATTGCATACCACTTGCGACTAAGAGACTCTGAACATGTAATGTCATACTTTGGCTATGGGCCACATTACAAGATAATGTGCGATGCAAAATATAAAACTAAATGGAGACTGACACTAACTAATGTCAACATAAAGCTGGGCCGGCAAGGCCGTCATAATTGCTATAACTGACAGGCCATCAAAATATATGTACAGGGCTTACAAGCCCAACATACTGCACTAACCGACATGATATATCTACAAGCCTCTACTGATAGATGTATTGTGATTGGAATAGGGCCCCGACCTACCCATAACCTATATATATATATATATATATAAGATATACACCACACTGCTAGATCTGACAACTCCAAAGAGCTTACAGATAAAGATAAACTCGGGCAACACCTACTGAGAAATACCCGTCTATCTGTCTGAACCTGCACGCATAAAATGCAGCGCCCCCAAAAAGGGACGTCAGTACGAAATAATGTACCGAGTATGTAAGGCAATATACTGAAGCTGATACTGAACTGATAATATAATAACTGAAAACAACTGGGAGTCAAAGAAAATTCAAAGATACGCTCATCTACTTATAATGACTCAACTCTCTCAATATAGTTAGTAAAATAGCTGTCCGACCCTACAAGGCTCGGTATATATATATAACTGCTCTGCCATAGTAGATTGATCATAAGCGCTCAGCTATACTAGGCACTGTATTTCGACCAACTGGGCTCGCTCATAGGCGCTCGGACACTGTAGGCTCGTTATATAACTTATCATCTTATCAGAGGTTGCTAACTAGAGGCCTGCCCATCTATTATAGCTCGATGGTAATGAAAATACTGTCATACAGTATATATAAACTTTCTGCTCTCTTGTCTGGAAAAGAAAATACTCAACTGAATATGAAGTCTCGATAAGGAGAATATTACAACTTACAAAACTAGGAAAATATTCACAATTTGCAAGACTAGTAAAATATACATAAATTCCGGGATATGAATTTTTCTTTATGCCTCGTTATCAAAATTGTATAATGACGGGATCATGCCAAAAAGAAGGAAGAGCTTAGCCTTAACATACCTATTTCTGTGAAATTCTTGAACGAAACTTATGCTTGAAGCTTGGATTGAAATTTGTACTGAAATTTCAATCGAAATTTTTGATGTTTTTAACGAATTGATTTTGTGGTTCAAGACAACATGCAATGGTTTGGTTTCACGTTTTTTTTTGTTTTGAAATTTTGAAAATCTGATTCTTATGTTTTTAGTTCCTTAAAAATCTGACTCACATTTTTTGTTTGGTTTCTCAAAGACAAAAGGTCTTTTTTAAACTTAAGAATCAGCTTTTTTGGTTTTGTTCTTTCATGTTCCTTATGAGTCATTAAATGACTTTATGTTACATTGCCACACAAGCATATATGAGTATGATTCATATGCTTGAATGGTGTCATACTGCCACGTGGCGAGTAGGGGAGGGTTATTTTATTAATTTTTTATCCACTTATTAGTTAACCGGGTAATATTATATTACCTGGTAATTAATCAATTAGCCGCATAATTTTAAAATTACCACAAATTACTTGAATTTTGACTTATTTTTTAATATACTTTATACATTATACTACCGTGGTCATATGGTACCTCGCATGGTACTAGTTTATAATTATCGAATATTGTCGCTCGACCCGTATTTTATTCCAAATTATCCATTTTCAACGAAACTCGTTTTCTTTAATCTGTGTACCCCTTTATCCTTCATAATACTTATTTATCGCTTGTTATAAATAGCGTAATTATGTCAAGATGATCTCATCCCCGCGTCTACGTTAGTTAACTGGAAAAAAAAAATTATAACGTAAGATAACGCGATATGTAACATCCTTCCCCCCCTTAGAAACATTCGTCCTCAAATTTTCAACTCGCCGTGATCTATATAACTTTGGCAAGGTCGCCTCTGTAACAACACCACAACTAACTCTCCCCGTAGAAGCTTAATAATCCAACGACACACAGGACCATAATTATGAATAACGACAATAACCAACACAAGATTATGACGTCTCAGTAACAACGTACCTTATGATTATGACGTCTCAATTGGACCCTTTTCTGGAGGAGGAAATAAGTAGGGATATCTAGACTTCATGCTTTCCTCGACCTCCCAAGTCATCTCTTCTACATTGTTGTTTCTCCAAAGTACTTTCACGGAGGCTACCTCCTTATTCCGCAGCTTGCGGATTTGTCGCTCTAGGATGGCAATCGGAACATCCTCGTATGATAAGTTCTCTATTATCTGTACATCATTCTTGGGCACCATTCTGGTAGGATCGCCAATGCACTTTCGTAACATAGATACGTGAAATATCGGATGCACAGACTCCAATTCCAAGGGAAATTCTACCTCATAATCTACTTGGCCCACTCTCCGAATGATCCTATAAGGTCCAATATACTGTGGGCTAAGTTTGCTTTTCTTGCAAAACCAAATCACACCTTTCATAGGTGACACCTTTAAGAATACCTCGTCATCAACCCCGAGCTCTAAATCTCGTTGTCGCATGTCAGAATATGACTTCTAAAGACTCTGAGCTGTCAACAGTCGCTCCCGGATAAGCTTTACTTTTTCTATGGCCTGCTGAACCAGGTATGGCCCATGTAACCCAGATTCTCCAACATCAAACCACCCTATAGGAGATCTGCACCTGCGCCCGTACAAAGCCTCGAGCATCTGAATACTGGAGTGGTAACTATTATTATATGCAAACTCTATAAGAGGTAGATGTTCATCCCAACTTCTTTTAAAATCCAGCACACATGCTCGCAACATATCCTCCAGCGTCTGAATCGTGCGCTCGGCTTGTCCATCCGTTTGTGGATTAAAAGCCATGCTAAGATTCACCTGAGTTTCTAGACCTTTTTATAATGACCTCAAAAAATATGTTGTAAATTGGGCCCTACGGTCAGATATAATAGATATTGGCACTCCATGTAGTCGCACTATTTCTTTAATATATAGCATTGCATAATATTTTGTTGTATAAGTAGATTTGACCGGTATGAAATAAGTGGCAATGTTCTTTGATGCATGAATGGCAATGACTTTGCTTTCCCAAGTCACTGGAAGAACCCTTGTCAAAATTTTCTCAGTATTGTCCTCTTCAAGAATAACCCTTCCAAGAGACTTACGTTCATTTGTTAGTATGGTAAACTTTGCATCTCCTGGATGGTTTCCCCTTCCTCCATGTTGAAATTCTCATATTGAGAATATAGCAATGTTCCTCTGGACCTCTTCACTTGAGGTTTTCTTTCATGAGCCACTTGCAAAATATCCCAGATTTCCTTAGTAGTTGTACAACTTTGAATTCTACTGTACTCGTTTGGACCAAGTGCACACACAAGCCATTTTTGGGCCATAGCATTCTTTTCCCATTTCCTTAAGTCCTCGGCATTGCGGTCAGCTCTTGTTTTTGGCACTTCTATTCCTTCAGCATTATTCTTCATGGTAGCTAGGGGACCATCACTGATAATGTCCCATAGCTGATAGTCTTCTCCGATGATGTGATCTCTCATCCTATTTCTCCACCAAGAGTAGTACTAGCCATTAAAGAGCAGAGGCCTATCAGTGGATTGCCCTTCCCAGTTTCCAGGTGGTGCGCTTACCTTGATCTTTTCCTAAAGTGTTAGCCTCCTCAAGGATAACCTGCTCTGATACCAATTGATGTTTCATACTTCAATACCACACAATAGGGGGGTGATTTGTGTGGTGACCAATTTATTGCTTAAACTAATTATGGAAGGACCTGGTTCTTCTATGTGTTACTTCTGCTACTGTTGCGGAATTATAAATGTAAAAAGTAAAGAACGCAAGTATTTTACATGGAAAACACCCGGCTCAAAGGGTGAAAAAACCACGACCTACTACTTAGTAGGATTTTCCCCAACACTTCACTAAATCATTGAGACAAAACAACATTTACAAAACTCTTTGTAAACCTAAGGATTACCTCTAATACCGTTGTCACAACCAGCCTCTAACAGTTGCGACAACTTCATGTTAACTCTAACTTGAATACTCAAAGTACCTATTACAATTTCTTCTAGATAAAGCTGAAAAGTACAATATAAAAATACCTACTATAATTGAACTAGAAATAAAGAAAGTCACATAAAACTCTTTATGGAGTTGGTTCTTCAATCGTGTTCATGTAGCTTTAGGTTTGCACACTTGAATCACACACGAACTGCTTGCAAAAAGCCTTGCTATTTTGCTCTCAATTCACGTTTAACTTCTGCATTTTTGTGCAACACTTGTAATGCGAGAACATCGTGCAATTTATAGAGTTAGTAGAGGAAGAAATAACTAGAGTTATGATGCAACTCTTCCTTGGTGGAAAAGTTCTAGCTGATTTTAACTTCTAACTCCTTCCTTATCTTGAATACTGTACTCTTTGATTAAGGAGTCCTTCTTCTTATCAATTATGCAATTTTTTCGATCAGGAGATATTAAATACACCAAGTTAAGCATATCTCCTTCACATGCATCTCACATGCTCGAATCTGCCCGTTTTTGTGCACCTGAGGGATGGACCTGGTTCATGTCTGAGTTCCTTTGACAATATTCAAAACTTAACCTTTACTTGGGCCAACAAATTCCCCCTTTTTGATGATGACAAACTCTATGCTTTTCATAAGCTTAGGCCCTATTTCAACTCAGCTCAACATCAACACAATGTTAGAAATATTTTTGCTTCTTATCACTTATCATTAAGGACCAGGTACATTAGGTTATAAACAACAGTGTTCAAAGTGTAAACATCATCAAAGTAGAGGTGAATGCTACCAAGTTACCTCTATCATATAATTGTGATACACTGATTAGACTGTACTTAGGACATCAATCAAGAAGACATTCTCAATAGAGTGGGAATCAGTCTTACCTACCTTTCCAACCCCAATGATCTCACCTTTATTCCAATTTCCAAAGGAGACATTACCTCCTTTGAGGTCCTCAAGTGAAAGGAACTAGTTCTTGCTTCCTATCATATGCTTCGAGTAGCCACTATCCATGTACCATATTTCGCTGCTCCCCTTCACTTTGACCCGTAAAAGGAAATCAGGGGTTAGTCTTAGGAACCCAAACTAGTTTGGGTCCCTTTCTATAGGCAAAAGGGTGAATCAGATTCTTTTTAGCCCAAAATGGTAGCCTATTTTTCCCTTGAAAAAATTCTTTATTCTTTTGACTAGCCTTTTCATTTGCAATACATTCACTTTTATAGTGACCAGTTTTACCACAGTGTGTACAAATTATAGGAAGTATGAAGTACTTGCTTTTAGGATCCAATTTAGGTGCAGGGGTCCATAGCCAAGTCCTCTCTTATTGCTACTATGGTGTTCATGTAGCTATGAAAGTGCATCGGAGGACCTATTCCATTTACAGGTTCTGTTTAGCTCGTGCTTAACCTTGTTTAGATCCTTCTTAAGGACTCTTATCTGCTCATCTCTTCTGTACAACTCGTCTTTCATTTTTCCTAGGTTTTCTTCTAATATGTGTTGTGTGTGATCATCTTTCTTTTTACCTGTTCCTAATTTCAATTTTAGATTTATAGATCTTAGCTCTAAGATAGTGGTGTCAAGTTTATGAACCTGGTTCTTTAACTCAACATTTTTACTATCTCTTTTACTATCCCTAAGTTCCAGATTTTTGAACATAGCTTTCAAAATCACACAGTCCTTAGACAGTTGTTCCTTATCATTGTTTAGATCCTCAGATTCATCAATGAAATCCAGGAGTAACTCAGATAGCCTTTCTTTAGACAAAAATTTAATCTTGTCTTTGAGATGATTTATACTTACCTCAGATTCCTCATTGGATTCTCCAATTGTCGTAAGTGCTTGTTCATCTCCATCTTCATCCTCTAAGTCCTCATCTGAGCTTTGTCCCTAGGCAGCAACTATGGCCTTTGTTGATCCTTTGTTCTTCTTGGGTTGAACCTGTTCCTTCGTTCAGCTCTTTCCTTTTCCATTAAATTTCCCATTGAGGACAGTTTTTGATGTGGTGATCAGTCTTCCTACACTTGTAACAACCCTCATTGGTTTATTTTTCAGGAACCCTAGGTTTGTTGTAGCTTCAACTTCTTGAAGGACCATTTCCTCTCATTATGTACTTCTTGAAGTCCTTTGTGATCATGGTCATTTCATCCTCCTCTAGATCAACACCTTCAGTAATTCTGAATGCCAGGCTCCTTTCCTTCTTGGGTGCATCCATCGTCATGGTTTGCCTTCTAAGTTCATAGGCTGTGAGATTTCCAATTAGCTCGTCCAACTTAAGAGTGGCAATGTTCTTTGATTCATGAATGTTAGTGATTTTGCTTTCCCAAGTGACTGGCAGAACCCTTGTCAAAATTTTCTCAGCTTTGTCCTCTTCAAGAATAATCCTTCCAAGAGACTTACGTTCATTTGTCAGTGTGGTGAACCTTGTATACATCTCCTGGATGGTTTCTCCTTCCTCTATGGTGAAATTCTCATATTGAGAATATAGCAATTTTCCTCTGGACCTCTTCACTTGAGGTGTTCCTTCATGAGCCACTTGCAAAGTATCCCAGATTTCCTTAGCAGTGGTACAACTTTGAATTTTACTGTACTCATCTGGACCAAGTCCACACACAAGCTATTTCTTGGCCTTATTATTCTTTTCCCATTTCCTCAAGTCCTTAGAATTGCAATCAGCTCTTGTTTTTGGCACATCCATTCCTTCAGCATTCTTCTTCATGGTAGCCAGGGGACCATCAGTGACAATGTCCCACAGCTGCTAGTCTTCTCCGATGATGTGATCTCTCATCCTGTTTTTCCACCAAGAGTAGTACTGGCAATTAAAGAGATGAGGCCTATCAGTGGAGTGCCCTTTCCAATTTCCAGGTGGTGCGCTCATCTTGATCTTTTCCTAAGGTGTTAGCCTCTTCAAGGATAACCTGCTCTAATACCAATTGATGTTTTATACTTTAATACCACACAAGAGGGGGGGGGGGTAATTTGTGTGGTGACCAATTTATCGCTTAAGCTAATTATGGAAGGACCTGGTTCTTCTATGTATTCCTTCTGCTACTGTTGCAGAATAATAAATGTATAAAGTAAAGAACACAAGTATTTTACGTGGAAAACACCCAACTCAAAAGGTGAAAAAACCACGACCTACTATGGATTTTCCCCAACACTTCACTAAATCACAGAGCCAATATGAAAATTACAATATGAAAATACCTACTACAATTGAACTAGAAATAAAGAAAGACACATAAAACTCTTTATGAAGCTAGTTCTTCAATCTGGTTCATGTAGCTTCAGGTTTGCACACTTGAATCACACACAAAATGCTTGCAAAAAGCCTTGCTATTTTGCTCTCAATTCATGTTTAACTTCTGCTTTTTTGTGCAACACTTGTAATGAGATAACATCCTGCAATTTATAGAGTTAGTAGATGGAGAAATAACTAGAGTTCTGATGCAACTCTCCTTGGTTGGAGAGTTCTAGCTGATTTCAACTTCTAACTCCTTCCCTATCTTGGATAGTGTTCTCTTTGATTTAGGAGTCCTTCTACTTATCAATTATACAAACTTTTAAATCAGAAGATGTTAAATACACCAAGTTAAGCTTATCTCCTTCACGTGCATCCCACATGCTCGAATCTGCCCGTTTTTGTGAACCTGAGGGTTGGACATGAGGGATGGACCTGGTTCATATCTGAGTTCCTTTGTCAATCTTCAAAGCTTAACCTTTACTTGGGCCAACAAATATTTCAACTTCTAACACCTTCCTTATATTGGATAGTGTTCTCTTTGATTAAGGAGTCCTTCTCCTTATCAATTATGCAACCTTTTCGATCAGGAGATATTAAATACACCAAGTTAAGCTTATCTCCTTCACGTGCATCCCACATGATCGAATCTACCCGTTTTTGTGCACCTGAGGGATGGACCTGGTTCATCTCTGAGTTCCTTTGTCAATCTTCAAAACTTAATCTTTACTTGGGCCAACACTTTTTTAACCGCCATGAGCATATGTAATTACTTTCCCATGTTGCATCAGGACACATCCTAACCTTACACTTGAGGCATCACAATACATGGCATAACCATCTGGACCTTCTGGAAGTGCTAGAACTGGCGTTAAGGTCAATCTATTCTTAAGCTCTTGAAAACTCTGCTCACATGCCTCTGTCCACTGAAACTTAGTCGCTTTCTACGTCTGCTTTGTTAATGGTGCCGAAAGAGAAGAAAAACCCTTTACGAACCTCCGGTAATATCCTACTATGCCTAGAAAGCTACGAATCTCTGTCGGAGTGGTAAGTCTAGGCCAAGATTTCACAGCCTCACTCTTCTGAGTGTCTACCTTTATACCTCTATCGGATACAATATGCCCCAAGAATGCTACGGACTTTAACCAGAACATACACTTAGAAAACATAGCATACAATTTATTATCGTGGAGGGTTTGGTGTATTGCCCGCAGGTGATCCACATGCTCATCCTTTGAACGTGAATAAACTAGAATATCATCAATAAAGACTATCACGAACAGATCCAAATATGGCCGGAATAGGCTATTCATCAAGTCCATAAATATGGCAGGTGCATTCATCAAGTCCATAAATATGGCAGGTGCATTCGTCAACCCGAAAGACATGACAAGCAACTCAAAGTGGCCATATCGTGTCCTAAAGGCTATCTTGGGAGTATCTTTCCCCCAAACTCTGACCTGGAGGTACCCAACCTCAAATCTATTTTTGAAAAGCATCTAGCTCCCTGCAACTGATCAAACAAGTCGTCTATCCTTGGAAGGGATACTTATTCTTAATAGTTACCTTGTTTAGTTTCATATAATCGATACACATCCTTAGCGAGCTGTCTTTCTTCCACACAAACAGTACCGGTGCACCCCAAGGTGAAGTACTGGGCCTGATGAAACCTTTCTCCATCAAATCTTTTAACTGCTCCTTCAACTCCTTCAATTCGGCAGGTGCCATTCTATACGGAGGGATGGATACTGGTTGTGTTCCTAGAAGCAAATCGATGCCAAAATCAATTTCTCGCTCTGGGGGAATACTTGGAAGTTAATCTGGAAATACATCTGCGTACTCCTTTACTATTGGAATAGACTGAATTTTAGGTATCTCAGCATCTGCATCTTTAACTTCCACAATATGATAAATTCACCCTCTTGCGATCATTTTCATCGCCTTTAGATAGGAAATAAACCTGCCTTTGGGTGTATTTGTATTACCTACCCATTCAAAGACTGGCTCACCTGGAAAATGAAATCTAGATGTCTTTACTCAACAATCAATCGTGGCATAACAAGCTGCCAACCAGTCCATGACCATGATAGCATCGAAATCCAACATCTCTAGTTCAACTAGGTCGGCTGAGGTCTGACAACCACAAACTGATACCGTACAATGTCGGTAAACCCGTCTAGCAGTAATCGATTCTCTAACCGGTGTAGATACCGAAAAAGGATCACTTAGTATTTCAGGCACTATACCAAATTTTCATGCGACAAGTGGGGTAAAACATGATAAAGTAGATCTTGGGTCTATCAAGGCATAAACATCGTGAGAACAAATGATCAACATACTTGTCACAACGTCTGGTGAGGATTCTTGGTCCTGTCTACCTGCTAGCACATAGATACGATTCTGGTTACCACCTGAACTGGACCCTCTATATCTGCCTCGACCTCTACCATCCGATGACTGAGACTCGCGCCCTAAAGGATGCACGGACATAGCCGATCCTATTGCTGAATTCGCTAGTTGCGCCATTCCCACAAAATCTCTATTTGGGCAATCCTGCATCATATGCCCCGGACGTCCACATGTATAACAAGCATCATAATCGACTCGGCATTCACCTAAGTGTCCTTGACCACAGATGGCACATCGTAGTGGGAACGGCCCTGTCTGTCTCGAACCTCGTTGTTGCTGCAAGCTTGATGCCTGGGATCTCTCACCTGGTCCTCACTGAGTATAGCGGTCATACTTGTAACCCTAGAGATGAAGTGGCGGAGGTCTAGGTGGTCGTTCAAAGTACTGGGGCCTGTAACTACCTTGAGACTGCTCTTGAGATCTAGCAAATCTCATCCTCTTACGCTACCCTGACTCAGTCCTCTCCGTACTCTACTACCGACGCCTACTCCTTTCTATATTCTGGGAAAATGCCTGAATCCGGGGGATATCCATACTATCCTATAATGCAGCGGTGGCACATACCTCGATCAACTCTAGGGCCAACCCTGTTATAAAACCTGTGGATCATGTCCAGCATAGTAGCAACTCTGGATGGTGCATATCTGGCCAATGAGTCAAAACAGAGACTATATTCTCGAACACTCATATTGCCCTGCTTGAGGGCTAGAAACTAATCGAGTAAGTCATGTCGGATCTCTCGTGGTAGGTACTGGTCAAGTAAGGCATTTGAAAAATTCCCTTAAATAGCAGGAAGTGTATCACGTCCCCTAGACCATTCCCATCCATCATACCAAAGGATGGCTATATCTCGGAGTCGAAAAGCTGCTAACTCTACTGCCTCTTTATCTGTGGCATGCATAACCCGAAAGATCCTATAAACTGATCTATGAAATCCTGTGGGTCCTCCCTCTGATCTATCCATGTGAACTTTGGGGGATTCAAAGCAATAAACTCTCGGACCCTTGAACTCCCAGATCCCTCAGAAGGTCCTACACTAGCAGATGCCCTAGCTTATTGCTGCATAGCTACCAACTGTGCCAACAAATGAACCGCACTCCTCAAGTCCTGATCTGATGGAAGCGGAGAGGGAACTGGATGTGCGATCTCCTTAGGAATCTTCTCAGGTGGCGGAGGAGCCGGTAATCGCTGGGTAGGGGTCTCTCCCTACGACTCCGATTGGGTCCTATATTTTGGGAGTTCCCTGCTACTCCCCTCACCTACTATTGTTTCTCTCCTCTGGCTAGCCGTAGTCTTTCTAGTTACGTTATCTGTGCATGCAAATGTCAACACATAAATTTAACTCAAATTTCATATAATTCAGTGCTACAACACGATTTAGATTTGAAAGAAAGTTAACCAACTCCAAAATGCCCTGTAGTCCACTACTTATATAATGTGGTGCACCATATATTTATAAACAAGACCCTACTAGACACAGCTTGTAGACTCCCTAGGACAGAACTGCTCTAATACCACTTTTGTCACAACCCAAGCCCGGGGGCGAGACCGACACTTAGTGCCTCATCTATCCTTGCATACCACTTGCGACTAAGAGACTCTGAACATGTAATGTCATAATTTGGCTATGGGCCAAATTACAAGATAATGTGCTATGTAAAATATAAAACTAAATGGAGACTAACACTAGCTAATGTCAACATAAAGTTGGGCCGGCAAGGCCGTCATAATTACTACAACTAACAGGCCAGCAAAATATACGTACAGGGCCTACAAGCCCAACATACTGCACTAACCGATAGGATATATCTACAAGCCTCTACTAATAGATGTATTGTGATCGGAACAAGGCCCCGACCTACCCATAACCTATCTACATATATACACAAGATATACACTACACTGGTAGACCCGACAACTCCTAAAGAAGGGGAGTTTACCGATAAAGCTAAACTCGGGCAATACCTACTGAACCTGTACGCATGAAATGCAGCGCCCCCAGAAAGGGACGTCAGTACAAAATAATGTACCGAGTATGTAAGGCAATATACTGAAGCTAAAACGGAACTGATAATATTATAACTGAAAACAACTAGGAGTCAAAGAAAATTCGAAGATATGCCTCTTCTGCTGATACTGACTCAACTCTCTCAATATAGTGAGTAAAATAGCTGTCCGGCCCTATAAGGATCGGTATATATATATAACTGTTCTGTCATAGTAGGCTCGCTCATAAGAGCTCGGCCAAACTAGGCTCTGTATCTCGACTAACTGGGCTTGCTCATAGGCGCTCAGCTACAGTAGGGTCGGTATATAACTTACCTCTGATCAGAGGTTGCCCAATAGAAGCCTGCCCATCGATTATAGCTCGATGGTAATGAAAATACTGTAATACAATATATATACACTCTCTACTCTCTTGACTGAAAAAGGAAATACTCAACTGAATATGAAATCCTGATAAGAAGAATATTACGACTTACAAAACTAGGAAAATTTACTCAATTTGCGAGACTAGCAAAATATACGTAGATTCCGGGATATGAATTTTTCTTTATGCCTCGTTATCAAACTTGTATAATGATGAGATCATGCCAAAATAAAGGAAGATCTTAGCCTTAACATACCTGTTTCTGTGAAATTATTGAACGAAATTTATGCTTGAAGCTTGGATTGAAATTTGGACTGAAATTTCAATCGAAATTTTTGAAGTTTTGAATGAATTGATTCTGTGGTTCAAGACAGCATGCAATGGTTTGGTTTCACGTTTTTTTGTTTTGAAATTTTGAAAAATCTGATTCTTAAGTTTTTAGTTCCTTAAGAATCTGAATCACGTTTTTTGTTTGGTTTCTCAAAGACAAAAGGTATTTTTGAAACTTAAGAATTAGATTTTTTTTTGTTCTTTCATGTTCCATATGAGTCATTAAATGACTTTATGTTACATTTCCACACAAGCATATACGACTATGAGTCATATGCTTGAATGGTGGCATACTGCCACATGGGGGGTATGGGTGAGTTATTTTATAAATTTTTATCCACTTATTAGTTAACCAGGTAATGTTATATTATCTGGTAATTAATCAACTACCTGCATAATTTAAAAATTACCACAAATTACTTAAAATTCTACTTATTTTTAATATACTTTATACAATATACTACCGTTGTCATATGGTACCTCGCATGCTACTAGTTTATAATTACCGGATATTATCGCTCGACCAGTATTTTATTCTAAATTGTCAATTTTCAACAAAACTCATTTACTTTAATCTGTGTACCCCTTTATCCTTTATAATACATATTTATCGCTTGTTATAAATAGCATAAGTACGTCAAGTTGATCTCATCCCCGCGTCTACGTCGGTTAACTGAAAACGAAATTATAACGTACGAAAACGCGAGATGTAACAGTTCCGAAGTCTAACTTGTGATTTTTGTTGCAGGCTAAAGTGAGAGGGAGCAATCAGGACTGATATCTAGATAGTGGATGCTCAAGACATATGACTAGTGAAAAGAAAATTTTCTAATCACTGACCTTCCAAGGAGGGAGTGTGTCATTTGGAAATAAGAAGAAAGGACAAATAACATGTATTGGTAAAATTGGAAAGTCACACTCTCATGTTATAGAAGATATGTACTATGTAGTGGGAATTAAGCATACTCTTCTTAGTATCTCTCAAATATGTGATAAAGGAAATAACGTAAAGTTTAATTCCACAATCTACACTGTCACTAAGTTGGATACTGATGAAATTATTCTGAAAGGCAAGAGACATACCAATATGTACAAGATATCTATTATGTATCTTCCTCAGAGTAAGCATACATGTTTAAGTGTAGTAGAAAATGATCCACAATTGTGGCATAGAAGACAGGGACATGGTAGTCTGTCTCAACTCATCAAGCTGGCAGCAAAGGACCTGGTCATTGGGCTTAAAAAAGTTGAGTTCACATCATACAAAGGATGTGATGCTTGTGTTAGAGGTAACATGTAAGTTCATCCTTTAAATATAATAAAGTTGTCAGTACTTCCCAACCCCTGGAATTTCTTAACATGAGTCTCCGTGGACCAACGAGAGTTAGGAGCAGGGGAGGAAAAAAGTATGTGTTTGTGATTGTTGATGACTTCTCTAAGTACATATGGACAGTTTTTGTAGGATCTTAGGATGGAACTTTTGATGTATTCTGTGTGTTCGCAAGAATGATTTAATAGAACCTAGTGTGTGTCGTATCAAGTATAAGAACAAACCATGGGACTAAGTTTGAAAACTCAAAATTTGTTGCATTCTGTAGCATTCATGGTATTAATCATAACTGCTATGAACCTAATACTCCATAACAAAATGGTGTTGTTGAAAGAAAGAATGGATCTATAGAATATATGGGCGGGACTATGTTGATTGCCAGTGGATTGACTGGCTGAGGCAGTCAATACTGTTTGCTACTTGTTAAACAGGTGCATGGTCAGACCCATTCTTGAGAAGAATCTCTATGAGTTACTTCGAGGAAGAAAGCCCAACATCACTCACCTAATAGATTTTGGGTGTAAATGTATTGTGCACAACAATGACAAAGAAGCTCTAGGAAAGTTTGATGACAGAAGTGATGATGGAGTTTTTCTGGGTTACTCACCACATAGTAAAGCTTACAAGGTATTTAATAAAAAGAACTATATGTGTTGAATAAAATTTTCATGTTATTTTTTATGAATCTAACATCACGGTTGTGAAATGTTTGTAGGATGAAGACTATGATATAAGGCTCACTAATGAAGGAACTTCTGGAGAACTTGAACAACAACATGAAGGGGCATCATGTAATCATGAGACAAATGGAAGTGATCACAATGAATAGGAAAAAGAGGGAACTACACTGAGTGATACTCAGAATGGTGAAGATGCACCCATTGGCACAGGTCCTTTGGGATGCTCCACTCATAAACCATCTCAGGGTATACAAGTTAGGCCATGGAAATGTCAAATCTCACACCAACTTGAGAATATCATCTGTGATCCAAATGTAGGAGTATAAACCAGGTCATCTCTAAGTAACCCTTTGTGCACACACCAATTTCTCTCACAGATTGAGCCTAAAAACATAAAGGAAGCCCTAAAGGGCCCATATTACATAATATCTATACAAGAGAAGATGAATCAATTTGAGAGGAGCAAGGTCTGGCATCTTGTGCAAAAATCCCAAAACAGAACTGTTATAGGTATTAGATGAGTATTCGGGAACAAACTATGTGAGCAAGGAAATATTAAAAGGAACAAGGTCAGACTAGTATTTCAGAGATACAATAAAGAAGAATGTATTGACTATGATGAGAAATTTGTTCTTATAGCCAGAATAGAAGCTATAACAAAGTTAATTGCTTTTGCGGCACATATGAAATTCACTCTATATCAGTTGGGTATGAAGAGTGCATTCCTGAATAGTTACTTAAAAGAGGAAGTATTTGCTAAACAGCTCCCTAGTTTGTAAAGTGAAGAGTTCCCTGACCATGTTTTTAAATTGGACTAGGCATTATATGGAATGAATCAGGATCCAAGAGCCTGGTTGAGAGGCTCTCAATATTTATCTTAATAAATAACTTTATAAGGGGTAAATGGACAACACATTGTTTCTGAAGACAAAGAAAAGAATATACAGATTGTGCAGGTGTATGTAGATGATATTATCTTTGGGGCTACTATTGAAGCAATGTGCCAGGAATTTGTTGAAATGATGGGAAGTGAGTTTGAAATGAGCATGATGGGTGAATTAAATCTTTTTTCTTAGGTTGCATATCAAACAGACACCTATTGGAACTATGATCCATCAACAAAAATACATCAAAGAACTTTTGATGAAACTCAACATGGATTCTTCAAAATCAATTGATACTCTTATTGCTATTGCAAAAAAGCAGGATCTAGATGAAGAAGGAAAAATTATGGAGCAAAAACCTTACAGAGGAATGATTGGATCACTATTGTATCTCATCGCAAACAAGCCTAATATTGTGTTCAGTATGGGTCTATGCATAAGATTTCAGGAAAATCCCAAGGATTCTCACTTAAAGGTAGTCAAGAGAAAACTCAGATACCTTAAAAGAACTCCTGAATTGTGTTTATGGTATCCAAGAGGATTAGCTTTGACTTAGTTGGTTATATTGATTCTGACAATATAGGTTTTTATGTTGACAGGAAAAGCACTTCAGGAACAAAACATTTTCTTGGGTCATGCCTGGTGTTTTGGCGAACAAAGAAGCAAAACTCAGTGGCTTTATCTAGAGCTGAAACAAAGTATGTAGCAACAACATCTTGTTGTGATCAATTGTTATGGATAAGGCAGCAGCTCAGGAACTATGTTATTTTTGTGGATTGTGTTCCTATTTTTTGTGACAATACCAGTGCCTAAATATTGCTAAAAATCCTTGTCAGTATAAAAGAACTAAGCACATTGAAATCAAACATCATTTTCTCAGAGATTATTTTTGAGAAAGGGAATATCCCAATAAATTTCTATAAAATTGAAGATCAAATTGCTAATATTTTTGCTAAGCCACTTAGTAGGGACCACTTTGAAAGAAACAGACTAGAACTGGGATTAATCAATGCCTCCAACTAGGTTCAACCCTAACGATTGGCTAGAAAAGAAGTCAATATATATAGATATTTGAGGTATCAAACACTTGATTCAGTCTCATACTTGTTCTTACTATACACATTAGCCTAGAAAGTTTAACTGATGGGTGTGCCTTATGATATTAACTTATTGTGCTGGATGATTTATTGCAGAAATGACTAAGGAGTTGCGAAAGAGTTGGTTCTTGGACTCAGGTATGTGCTATCTTATCTTAAATCATTGGAACTTAATAACTAAAATTATTGCTACTCTCAGACATCCTAATCTTGTTAGCATCACTCCTATTTGTTATCAAAGTCAAGGATCAAGAGGGAACCCTTGTGTAATTAGAGTCCAGTTATATAAAGTAACCATTATTAGAGTCCCATTAGAAATCAAATTAAGCTACCCTCTCTCTTCTAGTTAATCATGATTACTATCTTTAAAACCCCTCTCTTGGTATCTTTCTCAAACCTCACTATTCCTCTCAAACCCTAAGCAAGAACCAAACAAATTCACCGTCATCTTACCACCATGACTAAGTCTAGCCAAACCCCTTCAAAAGCAAATCATCGTCTAAGCCTTAAGTAAATCCAAAATTGAGAAGGAGGAACAGGGGAACGTGAAAGAAACAGGGGATAAATAAGGATCTGGTGGTAGTTCTTACAGTTGGACTGATGATGAGGAGGATGAGGAAACTCATAGGGAGGGAGAAGGAGAACCGAACCAAATATGAAGGGACAAAAGGTGTAGGAGAAAACTCAAAGTTCTGAAGAAAAGAAAAGAAAAGTGAGAATAGGGGTAAAATAGTTGAAGGAAAAGAAGGTGAGGTAGAGGAACAACTATGTGAGAAAATGGGAGATTCAGAAGAAGAAGAAGAAGAAAAAGAAGAATAAAATGAGGGAAAAGATGACACTGGGAGTGAGGGTAGTGATGATGAAAAAGAAACTTAAGGTGAGGGTACTGAATCTAAAAGTGAGGAAGACAATGGTATGGAAGAATATGAAGGCTCTATGACTTTTGAAAATACAGTTATGGCCCCTTCAGAAAAAGTTCAAGAAGGGGAAGGGTTGGACGGACCGAGGCCTTCCTTAAATCCTTTTGTAGAAGATGAGGAGGTCGATAGTGATGAGGATGATTCTCCATTATCTGATATAGGGAAGGATAAGATGAAGGCTCCTGTAAAACCTACAAGACTAGTTTTATAGGCAAGAAAGGACGTGGCTCCTCTTACTAGGACTCCTCTTACCAGGAGCAAGAGAAAAGTGATTGATGAACAAATGATAAGGAGTGTATGAGTGCCTAGAGGATAAGAAAGCAAGTTCCTACTGCTAAAACTATAGTTGAGCTGGATGAGGAAGATGAACCTGATTCTTCCCTAAAGGTCAAGAAATCACCAGTAAAGAAGACTACTGCTAAACCCATCAAAGCAACTACGACCTCTCAGAAGACCAAAAAAGGGAAGAAGAAAATTGTTGACTCTGGGTAGTTAACATGTTGACTGAGTTCAAAAATAGAAATGAGTTGAATGGGAAGATACTTGCTAACACTGATGAAAAAGGCATGGTCTAGTTGGTAGAAAAGCTTGACTTCCAGGGATGGACACATCTGTTTGTTAAAGCCTCCCCCCTTATATGTGATCCTGTAGTAGTCATGTTTTATGCATATTTTCAGTTTGATGGCAAGGTAGTAAAGAGTTTTGTGACATATTTGGAGTTAGATCTTGATGCTGAAGACCTTGGGATGTTATTGAAAAGTCCCTCCCTGTGATTTGATAACTATTTGAAGAAGAAATGGTCTGCTATTGAAAATAATGTGGACACATGTATTGTGGTCACTAGGAAGTTCTCCTAGAAGTTTGAGCTAGATGCTCCTCAAAAGGTGCACAAGACTGACATAATACCTTTTCACAAATTGATGTACCATTTTGTGAACTCTTATATTCTGGAGATATTTGAGAGAGAGGAGGCATGAGGCCACCTTGCTTGATATGGCTATGATGGAGCAGTTGGATACTGGTAGAGCCATAAATCTTTCTAGCTTGATGATCCAGAATATGGCAAGGGCTGCAGATACCTTCAAACCCAAGCATGCTACACCCTATGGTTTCATGCTAACTGAGTTGATTGACAAGCTCAATATAGCCTTGAATGAAATAAAGTTTGGGAATCAAATAATTTTCTAGATGTTGTCACACTAAAGCATTGTGGATATGCTTAGACCAAGGCTAGAGGGCCAACTGGTTATGCTATTTTACCTGAAAGTAGCAGAGATGCTGAACTCTCTAAAAGGTTGGAGTTGGCTGTAGAAAAAAATGCTAAACTTAGAGAGGACAATGATTAGCTGAGCAAGGAAACCCGGCAGCTTAGGTTGGACCTCAGAAGAGATATAGAAGCTCATGCTCAATAGATTGCCACTCTTGTGAAAGCCTTGACCCCCTCCCCTTCTCACACTTGATCATGGTCCTTTATCCCTTATCTCCTGTCTGTTTTGTTGGCCTAATGGTGATTTGCTCTTCTGTCCTTGTTGTCTAGTTCTGAGTAGTTTACAGGATGTTTTACTTTATATTGTTTTAGTATTTTAGTTCAAGTCTCTGGGCTTAATTTGGCACTATTTAATGAACTCTCTTTTGTTGTTTACCTGCATCTCACATAGTTTATATCAATGACATAGTTCATTTGTCTTGATATTTTCTGTGCTTGTGTTATAACCTCCATGGCCATGAATCTTGCATTAACTGTCTCACATCTTTTTTGTGTTTTTTATAATGCTAAAATAGGGAAGATATAGTAAGGGTGATTGATGATGTACTTGTTCTAAATTAGATTTTTGTTACTGTTCTCAACTGTGATGTAATGTGAGTGTTTATGAATGTCGTTACCTAGTTCATGAGCACAAAGTTTGTCATCATCAAAACAGGAGAATTTGTTGAGAATTGGAGTTTTGATGATTAACAAAGTGTGTCCAATGAAGGCGTGCTAAGAACCAGATCCTCAAGGTAGTTGCTGCAGGTTCTTACACGGTAGTAACTTTTACACAAAGTTTCTAATAGCCCGAGATTGCTGGAAAGGACTCTTGATGTAATAAGGACTGTTGCCTAAGAATAGCGGCCCACATAAGTGAGAGACAATAGTCACAAGATCCGTGGAGTCCTTGGAACTTTAGGATTGATGTAAAACTAGAAGTTGACTGTGTGTAGGATTCCCAAATATCTCAGAGTACTGGAAAGTTAAATAATTCCCTTACAAACTGAAAAGACCATCCTTTTGCACACCAACTACAGAACGACATACAACATTTCCAGTTCAACAGTCAAGTTGATCATTAGTGTCAGTGTTCTTCTTGAGTCTGTTAGTTCATGTGTATTAGAAAATTGAGTTGTAATCAAAATATCATTCAAAACTTGTTAGTTGGAGTAATTGTTTTGAGCGTGCAAGATAGAGTAAGTTGTAATTTATTCAAGTAGTTAAATTAGGAGAAGTGTGTGGGTATTGATTTATAGGTCTTGTGATCAGTACATTTGGCTTATTTGTTCTAGTGAAGTTAAAGTAGAAATCCTACGTGATAGGTTATGATTTTTGCACCTTTGAACTAGGTGATATTTCATGTAAAAATTATTGTTCCTATTTTTTAACATTTATTTCATTTAAGCGTAAAGAGTAAGGAAAAATATTTAGTTCTTTCGTAAGTTAGGAAGGCACTCAATTTAACATTGGTTCAAATGTTCGGTAGAAGAAGTTTTTATGCTTTGGAGAGGTAATCCTACAGTAATAACAACTTACTATTTATATAAATATCAATTAAGGCGATTACACAAGTAATGTCATAGGCGGCTTTCCATCCATGCCTTATGACCCCTTGGGCGCGCCCTGTGGTGTCCTAACAAGCCTCCCAATGCCTAGCGCCACGGACGGCCCCGTGGTCTTGGCTGCTTCAAGGGACAAGCGCACATGTTCCTTTGTCGCCCCACCGATATCCTTCGCCAGCCACAGGCAGATGCAAACAGCATCGCGCGCGCGCGCGCAGACCATGATGCAAAAGACAATGCTGGTGACGATGGATTTGTTTCTGCCTTGCAGAAAACTTAGTCATTTTAATTGTAAATATAGAGTAGTTTTATTTCATGTACTTCCATTATGTTTCTGTATCTTAGTCAAGTATAGTCTTGTAACATGGGCTTATTTTTTAAGCACTATAAAGGGGGGGGGGGATCAAGCATTCAAAACATTCTAGCAAGCAAACAATTCTCTGTATTGGTGTCACTCCCCCTCGATACCGCGTTGCCTTTCTGTAATAGCTTTCATTAATGCAATCAAGATTTCTTTCATTCTCAATTATTATTTTTTTCTCTCAATTTCTCTTGACATTGGTTTTCCGTACGACACTAACAATCTCATCTAGCGTACGGAGGGGACCTCAGTAGGTGGACAGTAACTGCACTGACATCAGTTTCTTAGCCTTGCATTGCCCTTCCAAGAAATCTTAGGAAGGCACCACATAACAGTTGGTATCAGAGCCTAGGCTCGACATCGGACAAGGGAACATATTGACATTGCCACCATTTCTTACCATGGTGAATCATGGGGACCGCATTGCGGCCCTCGAAGAGGCGGTTGACGTATTACGGACCATTGTGGATACGGTTCTTTAAATAATAATCAACCTAGTGCAAAGGTTGGACGTCCTGGACCGCAGAATCCTCCAGGCCGAAGTTGTCATAGAAAACATCAGTCGCGACTTTGAAAGAGACAGGCAAACGGCAGCCACAGAGGCAGCCAGATATTTTGGCAAATTTGAGAGCCTCCAACATGAGCGTACCGAGGATTTATCCCACAGGGCACAAGAGGCAGACAAGGTGACTGTCATGCAACAAACTATTGACAACATGGCAAACCAGCTCAATATTGTCAATACTGCTTTACAAGACATGCTTCGAGGAGGCGGAAATCAAATCAAGGTTTGTTGTGAACCTTTCCCCCTCTACAAAAAAACTTAAAATTCCTGAGCCAAAGCTATACAATGGAGCTCGGAATGCCAAAGAAGTGAAAAACATCATCTGTGACATCGAATAGTACTTCAATGTCGTGGGGGCCTGGAAGAAGCTAAGAATGTAGCAAATGCTATCATGTATCTTCAGGGTGATGCTAATCTATGGTGGCGGGTGAAATATGAAGCCATCAGGGCCGGTGAAGATGATCTCGGGACATGGGCAGAATTGAAGGCAGCAATATGCCTACAGTTCTTCCCCGAAAATGTTGAATACAGTGCAAGGAGAAAGCTATAGGAGCTTTGCCAGACCAAATCAGTGCGGGACTACGTGCGGGAGTTCTCCGTGCTCATGCTAAACATACGCGACATGGGGGACAAAGACAAGCTATTTACTTTCTTATAAAGGCTAAAACCTTATTCCCGTATTGAGCTGCAAAGACAAAGGGTGGATACCCTACCCAAGGCGATCTAAGCAGCTGAATCCCTTGGGGACTATCAAGTGGAAACTCGAAAGGATAGGCCACAACCGCATACCCGAGCGGGGTCCAAAGGAGGCCAGCCTAGAATGTGGCCCTAGCAGAACTGGGGGAGATCGGAGTGCAACCAAATCTAAGGCTCTGTATACGGTGAAATTGGAGGGTCCAATTTCTCGCCATTAAGGCACTGTGGAAGATCATCTCGAAGGCTCGGGGCCACCGTCGAGTATCCTCCCTTGAGGGTCGTCGACACTCGACCTCGGGTAAGCAATGATCATGGTAATGCCAGAAATATGAAGTTCCCAAGGCACGTGCACATAGCTGGACAGGCCTAGTGGTCTAGTCGAAAAAGCAAATCAAGGCCTTAAATGGCTGACCCGCCAATATATTTGTAATTAAGGCATTTGTACTGTGTTGGGATTCCCCCTCTTATATAAAGGGGATCTTTGACACTTTGTAAATCCCTGTTGCTTCAGTTGCTCCACACGAAATATACAAAATTATTCTCTTTGCTCTCTAACATATTCTCTTGATATTATTGCTTTCATTTATTATCTTCATTATTGTTCATCTTTTATTGCTTATCATTGGACATAAAGACCCCTCGTTGATTTTGTTATAACTGTTAGACGTACTTCAATTACCTTCGATAGCTCATAGCCAAGCTCCGAAAACGACCTCGAGGCCCCCGAATCGACAAGCTCGAGGCCCCGATTGTTAACCTATCGGTTCGGTTATCATCTTATCCCTAACTCTTATCTCATTTCCAAGTCTCCTATATAGCATCAATTGCTTAACAACTAGCATAAAAATAGATCACGTATTTTTAGAGCCCCATAGTCAAATTAAATTGTTATTACCATTTTCACAGTAAATAGTTTGGAGCCCACAGTGGGGATAAAAATAATAGTGATTATTTTCTTGCTAGTTTAGCTGCACAACGCAAGTTATCTTTCACGCTTTTTCTTTTCCAAAGATCTTCGATTTTAGGTCAAAATATCCGACTCAGTAAACAACAATCTAGAGAACCACGGAGAAATTGGTGTAGATGTTCCAGGTGTTGTCGTACTGCCGCAGAACCCTCAATACATGTCAGATCCCCTTGGACGCGGTCTCGCGCGACGCCTAACAGGTCAATATAAGCTCGCACACTGACAGGAGCATGCGTCAAGGGGATCCACAAGAAGCTCAAAAAACCCCAACCAGGGAAGAACGAGAGGTTAGCCTTCATGTTATTTTTGAAATGTTGCAGGCACAACATCTGGCTATTGCTCAGCTGCAAAGTCACTAGAAAACTCCTAGCACAGTAGCACCGGGGATAGCTCCCCCGGTCGGACAGGTACCGAAGAGATCGAGCAATAACGTGTCGATGACCGATCCCTTCATCAAAAAAATGCTCGAGGACCTCACCAGAAAGATCGGATCGGGTGAGAAAATGATAGAAGCCAATAACAAGAAGGTCGAGACCTACAACTCTAGGGTCGACCAAATTTTGGGCGCACCCCCGGTCCTGAAAGGTGTGGATTCGAAAAAGTTCATACAATGTCCGTTCTCAGAGGAAGCGACCCCGAAACCCATTCCAAAGAAGTTCAGAATGCCAGAACTCCTAAAATACAACAGGACCTCAGACCCCAATGAGCACGTTACTGCCTACACTTGTGTAGTGAAGGGCAACGTAATAATGGACTCATTCATAGAGGCACATGCCGGTGCCATCAAAGTAGCAACAAGGAAATCTGACGTGTTCAAGATCAAGCAGAGGGAGAATGAAATGCTACGAGAATTTGTATCCCGCTTCCAAACGGAGCAAAAGGAAATACCACTGGTCTCTGACAACTGGGCGGTGAAGGCCTTCACTCAAGGTTTTAATGAGTAAAGATTGGTGACTTCGAAGCAACTGAAAGTGAACCTGGTTGAATATCCAGCCGTGACCTGGTCGGACATACACAACCGATACCATTCAAAAATCAAGGTCGAAGATGACCAGTTGGGAGTCCCCTCGGGCTCAGTATACCCAAGCAGGCATTTGGCAAAAGAGCCAAAGCCAAAAAAAGAAATATATCAGCCATACACAGAAGATAGAAGGAACGCCCCGAGGCGCAACCCACCCCGCAACGATCGAAGGGTAGATCGAGGACAGAATCCTCGAGGACTCATCAATAGAGCCGGGTTCGATAGGAATGCAGGACCAATAAAGGCACCTTGATTATCAGAATACAACTTCAATGTTGATGTATCAGAAATCGTTTTCGCCATCAGCAAAATCAGAGACGCCAGATGGCTCAGGCATGTACAATCGGATACTTCACAAAGGAACCAAAACTTAGTGTGTGAATTTCACAACATGCAACGGCATAGGACCGAGGATTGCCGGCAACCTCGAGAGGAAGTGTCCCGGTTTCTCGACAATGGTCACATTCGGGAATTCCTCAACGACCGAGCCAAAAATCGGTTTCGACAAAGGGAACCCACCAAAAAGGACAAAGCAGATGAGCCGCAACATGTCATCCACATGATCTTTTGAGACAGTTGCCACTAGCCGAAATACCAAAGCCTCCTCCAGCAGAGGGGCTAAGAAATAAATCAATGATAAGATAGAAACCATGAGACACGCCCTAGGCTGTATCCGAATAAAGGATCGTTCTGTGTCCTCCAAACGAATTACAAGGTTCAAAAGCGCCATCACCACTGAGGTATAACCATCTCCCTTTTTATTTTATATTTAATGTTAACCTTTGTGCAGGCGCCTGACTGAGGCAGTCAAAGCGCTACCCCAACCCGAAGACCATAAGGTTTTAAAGCATCCGTTGTACTCTTTTCCTTCGACCGAGTTTTTATCACGGAAAGGGTTTTACCGGCAAGGTTTTTAATGAGGCAACCTTCACATTCTACCTAAGGACTACTCGACAAGTATTCAAGGCTACTTTTGCAATCAACCTCGAACGCTGGGGGGCATCCCCCCGGAAGGCCATCTGCTCAGAAAAGCCAAGAAACACCAAATGGGGTCCCAAAAGAAAAATGATGTACCGGGCCAAACGCTCGAACGAATCGTGTCCGTATAACCGGGCTCCTAATGGTGAAAACATGTACACTTGTACCAAGTAATTGAAGAATATCTTTTATCAAAGCATCTCACACTCCAATAGAAGCTCGTCACCTTCGCAAAAATGACTCCTCCGGCAAAAACGTCCTGAACATCGGGGACTGGCGTCAACAATTCAACACCTGAACGACCTTCAGGTCGGGATTCCAACCCATAAGCCCTCAACGAGGAAGCATGAAAATCACAAAATGTCTCCAAGGTCGAAAGTGCCCCGAATACTCTGGGACTGGCGTCAAAATCTCAAAAAACGCATGACCTTAGGGTCTGAATCTCCGAAATCGTAAGCCCTCAATAAGGCAATACAATGTTTACAAGTAACGGCTTCCGAGCCAAGATACCCTCGATGACTCGGGGACTATCACCAATCTCCATTCGTTAAAAAATCCCGAGGACATAAGACCTCGAGTGGGCAAACTCGGTCTTGTAAGACCTACATAAGGCAGAAACAAAACTATAAGACCTCAAGCAAGGCATGGACAATACTTGTACCAAGTATCCAAAACTGTAAGACCTCAAAGGCATGTAAAACTTGTAAGACCTTACTAAAGGCATAAACTCGATCTCAAAGTTTTGGCTATATATCGAACTTGTAAGACCCTTAAAATGGCATACCCTCGATATAGATGCCGAAACTACTTCACTCGGGACATAAAGGCTCCGGCCAAACACAAATGACTCGGGTCACAAGGCTGTACCAGCCAAACTAACGCGACCTGGGGACGCCCGACCATCGCTACAAAATCACAGGCCTTCAATTACTTTGAATCTACTTCGAAAAGAATTGGTTAAATATGATACCCTCGATACAGGCAAATGAGCTTCGACCATGTCAGCTCCTAAACACCGGCTTCGAGATACTCAACCTCCCAAGGTGCTCGACCATTGCCATATAACGACTCATAATCGAGGCTTTTTATTAAACCGTCGAAGAGTCAAGCAAACACTATTTCATAAAATCTTTATCGAGGGAAAAATAAAGCCCACATAAAATGTCGCTTCGACGCAAGGCGTAAGAGCCATTGTCGCCAGCCCACATAAATCCAAAACTTGAGGGTTGAATGAGCTCAAGTCGAAACCCGACTCAGAGATTGAACCCAAAATTGTTAACTAAATATGCCCAAGAGTGAAGCGTAAGAGCCATTGTCGCCAGCCTAATGAGCCTTAGGGCCACATGCATAAAAGGTCGCTTTGACCCAAGGCATAAAAGCCATTGTCGACAGCCCACATAAATCTAAAACTTGAGGGTCTAATGAGCTCGAGTCGAAATCCGACTCGAAGACTAAACCCAAAATAGTTTACTAAATACGTCCAAGAGCGAAGCGTAAGAGGTATTGTCACCAGCCTAATGAAATACAAGGCCAATTTATGGCATACTGTGAAAGCACTATGAGCCCCATAGTCACCAGCCTCATTGTCACCAGCCTAATGAGCCCCAAGGCCATATCATGAATTTAAGGATTCCTACCAACTCAAAGGCCAATTGATCTGGCTAAAATCTCGGCAAACAAAAATCCGGAAGATACAAAATCGAGCTTTCCCCCTTCGTACATACATATAATAAAATACAAGCTCCATTTATGGCATACTGTGAAAGCACTATATATAAAGAGAAAGAAAATAAACGCCCCCCTTGGGGGCTATGGCCTGATGGTCCCGTCCTCGCCATCTTCGGCATCGGACAAAAGGAACTTGGCGCCATATTCCTCTGCTTTGGCCTGCTCGATCTCTTTCGAAAGATCAAAACCCCTGGCTAGAATTTCCTTGAGAGTTTCCCTCCAAGATTTGCACTTCCGTACTCTCTACTATTGTTCGCACGACAAAGGGTTCTCCGCAACTCAGCTCTAGCAGTGGCACCACTCCTTAAATATGCCGTCGATTTCTAGTCTGCCCTAGTGTTGCTCTTCACAGCCTCGGCCCGGGCATTCACCACCTCGGCTTTTGCCTTCGAGAGCTCAGACTCGAGCCTTGCAATCATGTTCGCTCGCGCAGAATAATTCGTACGAGCGGTCCGAATTTGCATCTCAAAGGTGTAAACTTTAGCCAAAAAAGTCTCCCTAGCCGTAACTTGAGCATCTATATTGGCCTGCAGCTCGTTAAACTCACTTTTGGCCTGGCCAACTTCACCCCAAAGTCGTTCCAGCTTCTTCGTTTTGCCCTCCAACTGAAATATCGAAATGTTAATCTCCGAAAATGAAAGGAGGAACATACGTCAACATGAAATATAAGATACATGTCTCTAGAGGCAGCTCTCGTGGCTCTGGCCTCGATCCGCCTCACACCGCAGGGATACCAGGTCGTTTGCTTTCTCGCACAAAGAAGCTTAAGGGATTTCTCCCTATCCAAAGCTTTTCGCAACCTAGCTTCATAGCGAAGTAGCTCGGATTTAAGCCTATCAAAGGCCGGTGAAAGAAAATTCAATAAGAAAGGAAGAATGTGAATCCGGAATAATCCTATGCTAGCTACCGAAGCTCACCATAAAGCCGAGCCGCTAAGCCTCACAAAAGGTCGAGCCAATGTTCGATGGCATAGTGTCCCCCGAAACACCTTTTGTATCAAAAGAAGGAGGCACCACATTCTCTTCTCCCTTCGAAGTACCCTCAACAAAAATGGGTAATGCTCTTTCTAAAACGGAGGCCTCCGAAACTGGATGATCGGTCAAATTGCGTCTTTTGTACCGCTGAGGAGGACTCACCCCGCTGCGAGCCTCCTTACACCCCCGAGATCCTTTTTGTTTATCATTGACCCTCAACCTTGATATCGGTAGTCTATCCTCCTTCGCCAGAGGGAATGTCCTCAACTCGGAAAAATCTCCAATACCTGCAGCGGCTAAGTTAGTTCGCTGAAAAGAAAAGTGCAATTCTGGGGAAATAAAGCTACCAAGCGCCTACCATGATGCTTTGCCTCCCATCTCCCCTTGGATAGGTCTCGCCACATGTGCTTATCATAGGTCTAACAAGCGGCCAGCTTACGAGACCACTCGGCCAAATTAGGGACCTCGTCAAGCAACCAAGGAGTCGCTACAAAAAATGAAACAGAAAAATGTCGTTATGGAGCCTGCCTCTAGACAAAGTGATAAAACTACGGGTACGACATTTATGTATGAAATTCCATTTCATAGGAAAGGGCAGAAACTCTCCAGTAATGACATTGATCATCCGTACTCGAACGAATCGGCTCATCTATCTACGGCCTTCGTTCTCTTCGTCGTCAACGGAAGGAGACTAGGTGGATCGACGACACAGAGTAATCAAACACCGATAACACATCGGCCGATATAACCTTATTAGATGACTGAGGGTTAAGTCGAGCTCGGCTTTATCTACAAAGTACCTTATCATCTGTGCTATCTTCCAAAGGGATTGGTGAGCCTGCGCCAAAGTAACCTGGTATCTCCAACAGAACTCAAGCACGACCCAGTCGGGGGGAACCGACGTAAAGGGATGCATATACATGCTCAAAAATCACTCGATGTGGGTCATGATGCTCTCCTCAGGGGAAGGTACTTGCAGTACCACTCCTTCTCCCCATCCACAGTCTTTTCTGATTATTTCGAGGTGTTCCTCGCCCACTGATGTGATGAACCTCGATGCGTGCTCCCGATGTCCATGAATGTTGGGGGGTCTCTCTAATGTAAAATTTGTCCTTGAGAAAAAGCACCTCGAGGCCCGCTCACCAGGCGCTGGTAGTGTACAGCCGATCGGACGCAGAACAGAGGCAGAACTCCCCTTTCCTCGATGGGCGGATGTTGATGTTGCAGTCATGGCTATGATAAAATAAGAGGAGGAGGATATAGATTTGGGCAAAGGGTTTTAGTTAAAACAACGGGAGAACTATCACAAACCACCAAGTTCTATGGAAGAAATAGTTACTCACAGTAGCAGAATCTCCACTAGGAAAGTAAGTGAACGAATATATAGGGACAAAGCAGCGGCTGCTCGCCTACCCATAATGGCCAATTAATTCTTGCCATGGTAACGTCACTTTTTGTTTGGGAAATGTACCAGCAGGACCCCCTGGGATCACCTCAAGGCTCCCTTTATCAAATCGCATGAATGTTGCTACCCCATGAAAGTCGAGAGGTATCGAGACCTCAGAGCTTCTTGCTATCAAAAACATCGGCCCAAAAGAAGCTATCAACCTAACTTCGATATGGAACCTGACTTCAGTGGTCTCGATCACTCCATGAATGGGCTCCAAAGGGTTAGTATTAAAATGCGAAGAATAATTCCACAAAAGCAATGCGATACAAAGAATGGAAAGACTTGGAAGAGAGAAACCCTTTTTGTATTACCAAAAATATTTTTACAAGGGGCGCCTTTTACGAGACTCATACCCCCGAGAGTACATACACAAAAAAAAAGAGACCAAAGCAGCACAAGATTTATTCTTTATTTCTACTATCCTCCGAAACATCTCTAGGATCCTTATCCGGAGCGAATAAGAGCGCCGACTTTCTCTCCAACTCTCGGGCCTCCTCAATCTCGGCTGAAAGATCGACACCTCTGGTTCTGATCCTCTCCAAGGCTTCCCTCCTCGCCTTTTCTCTAGCATGTTTGATATCCTGAGCTAGTTTTAGCTCGACCTCTATCGATATCTTTCAGGCTATTTGATTCACCGTGGATGCATCCTGTAGATAAGTGGCAACTTTTCCTTCGATTTCGGACATGGCTGCAGTCAGCGCAGCAACCTCCTTTCGAGCATTTTGAAGAAGATCATGGGACGATGCCAACTCCGAGGCCACTACCTCGTTCCGTACCTTCAGCCCGAGGATCTCCACAATCCTTTGCCCGATCAGCAAATCCGTTTGAACGATCTGTGAAAGGAAAGGAAAGCCAGTCAGTATCGAATTATGGGAGAGAAGGATGGACTCATGCATAACAAAATACCTGCTCAGCAAGAGCGTCTTTTTCTCGGAATGCTCCCTCCAAAACAATCCGGATCTTGCCTAACTCTTTCTCCTTTCGGATAGAATGGGCCTCCAACTCTTGCAGTCCTAAGGTCAGCCTCTAGAGCTCCTTTTCACGGCATGAAGGCTCCTTATTGAGTCTAGAGAGGGCATGATCATACATCTCCTTACACAACAACAAAACATAAGAGTTAGAAGAACGAAGAAAAATGCCCAGGACTAAAGGAAATGTATAAAACAGCTATCACCTGCTGCATGAACCTATCCTCAACCTTGACAGAGCCGAGAGTGTCAAGATCAAAGTTCTCACTAACATCGTCAAGAATGTTGCCAAGCATGCCTCCCCCTTGAGAGGACCCCCAGCTTTGGCGGCGTTCGCATCCTGAGCATCCCTTAGCTCTCATGACGAGAACTGAAGGCCCAAACTGAAACCATCTATGTCATTGATGTCTCTGATGGGCAACTCCTGCCCCTGAAAAGCTCTGGGTTCCGATCCTTCAAGATCAGTGGCAATGGTCCTCCAGCGGGAACTGCACCAAATCCGGTCACTGGATCCGAGGCCATATTGACACCCTCCTCGAGGGTCTTCGATCCACGGGACCAACCTGAGTCAGACGTTCTCGATTTAGCAGCCTCCGGTCGAGGCACGTATGAGTCTCCCGTGCCAAATGGCCTGAAGCTCGTGTAACTTAGGTTTCTTTGCCACAGGAGAGTCGGGAGCCGGCTTACCTTTCCTTTTCTTGCCCTTGGCGGGCTCCAAAGTCTCCATCTCGCCACCAAGGGGAAGCCTTATCCGCATGTTCTCACCAAGGCTTGCACGAGCGCAGTAACCATAACTTGTTAGCACAAAGTATACGGGAAGAAACGTAAATCTAAGTCATAGGTGGTAAGGAAGCTATACCATGATTCTTGCTCACCCACCTCTTCTTAGCAAGGTCGGACCAAGACCAAACAAGATATGGGAACACGGTGTCCAACCGTTCGATCCAACTCGGCAAATTCGAGATCGCTTCGGGGTACCAAACGGTAGCTGCAGAAACCAAAAAGAGGTCATTTTTCCGAAAAAAAGGAAAGAAAATCATAAAACATGTCCTAGAGAAAAAATACTTACACTGTGTGTTCCACCTCTCTGGGAAAGGCATCCTCCCGACCAGAATGATGTCCGAGGTCTTCATTCGGATGAACCTACTCATCCACCCTCAATCCTTCTCCTCGTCGGTGCTTGAGAAAAATTATTTTTTGGACCAGTGGTGAAGCCTAATCAAACCTCGATAAAATCGAGGGCTGTACAACCCAATCAAATGGTTGAGGGTAAAGGTCTCGCCCTTGACCCCGTCAGATAAATGGTAGAGCATGAAGACTATCCTCCAGAAAGAAGGATAGATTTGACCGAGTGTCACTTGATATTTGTCACAAAAGTCGAGGATAACCTGATCTATCTCCGAGGAAGGGGATTTAGAAGAATTGACAGGACCCAAAGTGAACGGGTAAGTGTATACATGAAGGAAACCAACCTTGTAATCCGTTATGTTCTCATCAGGGCTGGGAATCTCCACCTCCATTGCCTCCTTCCATCGACAGTCCTTCTTTATTCTCTCTATGTTGGTCACGACACTAATATATCTGGACATGTATTCACATCGACCCAGTACGGATAAAGTGTTATCGATGGTAAAGTCCTTCGACATATCAAGCTCGATGGGAGTATATTGTCCCAAGGTGGGTATCACTTTGTGTTTCCCTCTAGATGTTCGAGATGAATAAGCAGCCACATCATTCTGAGGAACCGTCTTGGAGGTTCTAGCCATGATAACGGAAATATCTCTAAGAAAGTAAAAAGAAAGGATGTGAATGGGGGATGGGTCTAGATTTGCAAATTTGAAGATGTTGAGAGAGTAAGAGTTATCAAATGATTGGTGCATTTATAGGAGCCGAATGGGCAGCGGAAGGGACAAACTAATAGCGGTTCATGGGCTTCTCGATACTCGTATTTGACGGTGACCCTTACACAAATTATTGGGCATGGCATTTAATGCTCTGATCGGCTGACTTCACAGTGATGATGCCCCAGAATAGAAGATCAAAATCATTTCCTATCGCTTTGTTGTAGGAAACGCGGTGATTATTTGTATATGGTGAAATCGGAGGGTCCAATTTCTCGCCATTAAGGCACTTTGGAAGATCACCTCGAAGGCTCAGGGTCATCGATACTCGACCTCGGGGAATCAATGATCATGGTAATGCCAGAAATATGAAGTTCCCAAGGCACGTGCACATAGTTGGCCAGGCCTAATGGTCTAGGCAACAAAGTGAATCAAGGCATTAAATGGTTGTACCCACCAATATCTTTGTAATTCATGCATTTGTACTATGTTGGGATTCCCCCGCTTATATAAAGGGGATCTTTGACACTTTGTAAACCCATGTTGCTTCATTTGCTCTACACGAAATATACAAAAATATTCTCTTTGCTCTCTAACATATTTTCTTGATATTATTGCTTTTATTTATTATCTTCATTATTGTTCATCATTTATTGCTTATCATTGGCCATAAAGAGCCCTCGTTGATTTTTTATAACTGTTAGTCGTACTTCAATTACCTTCGATAGCTCACAGTTGAGCTCTGGAATACACCGCGTGGCCCTCGAATCGACAAGCTCGAGGCCCCGATTGTTAACATATCGGTTCGGTTATCACCTTATCCGTAACTCTTATCTTGTTTCCAAGTCTCCTATATAGTGTGAGCACGCAATTTTTTTCCTATGTGAATTACTCCCATAAATTCAAGAAAAATAAATTTTTCCTATTATTTGCAATTTCGTGGATTTTTGTAGCATTTTTTGTTAATTGCTTGCATTTGTCTGTGCACGTTTAATTCATTAAAAATACAAAAATACATCACATTTTCATTTAGGATTTAATTCTGCATTTTTAAATTAATTAGAAATTTAGTTGTGTTGCAAAAAATAGAAAAATCACAAAATAACTCATTTTTGCATTTAGCTTTGAATTTTGTGGTTTTATTTTAATTTGGTAATTAATTAGTTGTGGTAAGTATTATTTTGAGTAATTATCCTAATTTGGTAGGATAATGTTGTTTAGGAATTAATTTAGATTTTAATTTTTTAAAAGAAAAGAATTTTTGAAAATAAAAAAAGAGAGAAAGAAAAGAAAAGGAATGGAAGAAGGAGTCTTGTTGGGCTATTTAATTAATTCCCCCTCAGCCCAAATCATTTCCCCCCCATTAACCCGTCTCAATCTGGCCCAAACCTAGCCAATACCCAATCCAGCCCCACTTTCCAACCAAACGACGTCGTTTCAGAACCCCTTCATCTCAACCGTTGATCTCATCCGATCTAACGGACCAGAACTGGTCGAACCCACCTCATATAAGTGTCCGAATGAGACCATTCCCCCCAAATCATTTCTCTCATGCTCCGTCTCTCACCTTATCTCCCCTTTCAGACCATGAACCCTAGAGTGCCGCCCTCAAATCCTTGCCATCTCCGGTGGTGGCGCCGGTCCCAAATGACCCCAAATTAATACCACACGACCCCCATGACCCTATCATACCTAATCCATCATTTTTTTCCCTCGAATCTGCACAGAACTCCTAAAATCTTAAATCCGAGTTCGAGCCTTAAAAGTTCAAAACTAATTTCTGTCAAACCTGGTGGCATGCATCGACCCAGACTTGTGTTTCTCACGATTAGAGGGCTGATTTACTACAAAATTGATGTCGTTCGTTCATTTTTTACGGAGAACAAGCGACTAGAATCAGTTTCGTGTGATTCAGGATATCAAGTGTAATTTCAAGTTTAATTGGTGAGTTTCTGTCCGTCTTGGTGTCCATTTTGGTTTTATTTCACCTGTTGTTTTTCTTCTTTTCTTCTCCTCTTTCTTTGTTTGAAACTAGGCCGATTTTCTGAGTTTAAATTGTTTTTTATCCGTGTGTTCCCTCTATTTCTCTGTTTTCAAATTGTAGAAAGCTTGTTCTCCAATTTTCTAGGCCAGTTGAGTTTTATTTAAATCTCTAATTTTCCCTTTTGATTTTAGTCTCGTTGGTTTAGTTTAATTAGGTTAATTTGGATTTAATAACTTAGTTGATTCCATGCTTATTTGTGTTAAAATTAGTAACTTAGCTTAGATTTTTTTTTGATTGTGGAAATCATTTTAGTGTTTGTATGCTTACAGAATTTGGTTAGGTCAGTTTATTGTTTGGGCTTTGGTTTGTCTCTGACCCATTTGCAAAGGTCATCCCATTCAATTGGGTTTAAGTTATTAGGTCAATTTGACCCATGCGATTTCTGAAATAATTAGCAGGGATTTAAGGAATAGTTTAGGAATTTAGGCAAGGGGAATCTCTAATAACTGATCTAGGAAATTTCTGGGAAGGTGCCTTTGGGACTTATTTGAAATACTGATTTTTAAGCTTAGGTTATAACAACAAAAATTAAAATACCAAACGGTTTAAAGTGCAAAACTGATTTCAGTATTACTGCCTTAAAAGCTTGCCTATAAAGGCACCCTTTCTTCATTACAAAAAGGAGGAGGACTAGAGAGAAAAATATCCTGAAAACTGAAACGGCTAGCTCAAACAAGAACACTAATTTCTTTGTTGAAAACTACTCCAAAATTGAGTTTTGATTCTGGTTTCCTAGCCTTCTTATTTAGCTATAACTTTTGAAAATCACAAATGCTGATCAGGGAGGAAATGGCTTGAGTTTTGGGGTTTGAAGGTCTGGTTTGAAGCTATTTGGTTTCTGGGTTATTGTTTCATTGCTGGGGATCAGAACTAATTTTTGCTGCTGCTTGATTACTTCTTCCTCACTTATTTTTGGTTTCTCCTTATCCCAGGTACATGTTTCTGAATTCACCTCACAAGAGCTTTGACTTGAATTGTGAAATAAAATATGGAGTTTAAAACATGGCTTCAACATGCTCGGATCCATTAGTTTAGCCTCATTCTTTATAAGTTATATGGTTTGTGTCACACCTACTTTTTCACAACACCCCCGGAAAGGGTATAAAGGGAATTTTTTGCAACTTAACGTGACAATCGAAATGGAATTATTTATTTATTAAATTCAGAGTCGCCACTTGGGATAATTTTATGGTGTCCCAAGTCACCGGTTAAAATCCCGAATCGAGGAAAAGATTGACTTTGTATTACAGTTCGCGAACCAGAAATCTGGGTAAGGAATTCTGTTAACCCGGGAGAAGGTGTTAGGCATTCCCGAGTTCCGTGGTTCTAGCACGGTTGCTCAACCGTTATAAATGGCCTATTATCTGATTTTAGTACATTGTTTTAGCCTATGTGCGATTTAGCTTTAAACTGCTTTTAATTATTTTAAGGAAGATTTCAACGTCATCTAAAACACGTCTTTGGACCACGCCGCATGAAATGCACCCGCAGTCCGAGACATATTTTATTTAACGTTGCTAAGATTTGGATTGAGTCACATGAAATGCACATCCGAGTTTAGGAAAGTAATTTAAATTACGCGCCCAAAGCAACTACGCCTTTTCAAGTTAGCGGGGGCCATGGAAATTCAACTAAATGGCACACCTCGATTTCTAAGGATTAAAATATGCAAAATCAATGACATGAGGGCCGTGCATTTTTAGGTTTTGTTTGGCATGGCACGCCTCAAATTGTTTCAAAGGATTTTATTTTTCGGAGTTATTATAATCGGGTCACATGACATGCACCCCCGAATTTCTTATCCACCGGCTTCTATCACTTAATTCGACAAAGCATCCAACATTCAACATTCGTAATTGGTCATCACATGTATACAACAAATTGATTTATCAAGAATCTGAGTAGCTCCTTAATCTAATAATCTAATAATAAATGGCAAAACAACTAATAATCTAGTGATAAACAAACAAGACTTGACGATATAAACTTAAAAAAAGATAACAAATATATTACTACTACTTACACAGCAAGAAGTTAAAGCGAGAAAACAAAACTGAAGCAACGAAAATGTATCGAGAATACTTACAGATGAACCACAAAGAAAATATGTCACGAGTTGCTCTTCGACTAATAAGAACAAACTCTGATTTTTTTACAGCAACGTCGAGTTTCAGCAGCTCGAACTAGACGGAAAAAATGGATAGCGATAACCATAGACCGGAACCATTCGTACGGCAACCTACACACGACTCAAACTCACGAACGACTCCAGATTTCAGTTAAACATCCATGTTTCGGAAACTAAGAATCAAATCAAGGACGAGGAAGATGAAATAATTTTTGTACTGTTTTTCGACTTTCTAAAATCTCAAACCTGACTTACGCTCGTTCCCTCACTCTGTTCGTGTGTGTGACTGTATGTGTGCTCCATCTGATGGGGTTTGCTGGTTTTCCGACGAGTTCTGTGAAGAGGGAACGACTGGTTCTCCGGTGATTGCGATAGCGTTGAAAGAGTGGAGGAGTTCCGGCGTTTTTATGTGGTGTGGGTAGATCTCTTTGGTCATAAGGTGCTAGGGTTAGTCTTATGTCTTCATGAGGAAGATGAAGATCTTCAGCCTTTCCTTTTTCGAAAAATGGCGCCTCGATTTCCTTGGTTCAAAAATGGCTGAAGATATCGTTGGGGTTCCGATGGAGAAGACGACCAGTGGAAGGGTCCTACGTTGTGAAAAGGTTGCGCAGCTTTTCTTCCTTTCAGCGCTCTCCCTTCCTTTTTTGATTTTTTCAGCATTACTTTATAGGTAGAGTCTTGGTTTAGGTGTATTTTTGTGTATTTTGCCCATTAGTCCCTAGGTCTTTTGTGTGTTAGGTCCTTAGGGTCTTTTTTGTTTGTTTTTATTCCAAAGAAGAGTCTAGAAGGGTCCCTAGGCTTAATGGACTAATCCCAATTGAGCCAAGAACTGGGTTCAAATACTCTTAAAATTATGGTCCAACACCTTAATCGACTTCTTTTAAAATAAGATAAAAATACTACATAATGCAAAAGCTAACATGAAATTATTATATATTTTTGTATTTTCAAGATTATATAAAGATAAAATTAAGGTACTATTTTTTCTGTATATTATTTTTACTTTATGAAAGGTACATAAAATAAAAATATTTTTTTGTAATTTTCATTTTCTTGTATTAAAATAAAGTAAAAGAGTAAAAATGAGTTGAAATAGCTATATTGAGCCTAAATTAAATATTTATGTGCTAAAATATGAAAAATCTTGGGGAGAGTCAAAAATCACAAGTCTACAGCTGCCCCTCTATGACTGGAAAGATGACGTATTTTCAGACAAAGAACGACAAGACAGGTTTTTTGACCCGACCCTTATTTGGAGAGGCTAAAACTAAGAGAGAGGGGAATGTGACCGAGTTCTGGTATCTGTGCTGCCTACATATCCTTGGCTATAAAGGAATCAGTCCACGTGTAGTTCAGAGATGAGTGAGATGACGGAGTTTGCCGAGGTAGAGAGCCTGTCGAGGTGCAGTTCCGCCGAGGTTCCGGTCCGCAGTCCTGTTATTACATCAAAAATCAAAACATGAAAAAAGACTAGCTAAGCTTGTCAACTACGAGTTACAAGACTCCGATCTATAAGTCTTCTGAAGCTTGATCTTGCGTCTTGAATGGTTCTTCATGCGGACATTAGATTTGAACCTTGACGCTTGCTAGTTGCAGGTGCTAGCTCGTTCTTCTACAGCTTTTTGGATCAAGATCGGACATATAGTGCTTGTGACTTCCACCATGTCTTAAGTAGTTCACATCTTCCATCAACTTTTGCATTTGGATTCACTTCTTGCCTTCCTCTCTATTTTTCTTTATTTTGACTAACTTCTGTTGATCACCTCGGACTATTGACTCGCATTCTTGCCGTAAGATTCTTTGGTTGCTGACTTGAATTGCAATATGAGGTGCTTTTCCATTTCTTCAGGTGGACGCCTGATTGTTGAATTCGAACTGTATTCCCTTGCTCTCCAAGTGGGCGCATGACTGTTGAACTTGAATTATATTCCCATGCTTTCCAAGGGGGCTCTTGATTGCTAAACTTGAATGTATTCCCTGCTCTCCAGGCGGTCTCCTGACTGCTGACTTGAAATGTATTCCTGCTCTCCAAGCGGGCTCCTGATTGCTGAACTTGAAATGTATTCCCTTCTCTCCAGGGGGGCTCCTGACTACTGAACTTGAAATGTATTCCCTACTCTCCAAGCGGGCTCCTCACTTCAACAAAATAGACAAAACAAAGAAAATTCTGCCCCCGTTTGGGTATCTGGGCATACATGTAATTGTAAAGCAAATCATATTACCAAATATCAATAAGAACTTGAAAGCTAAAACTTGAATTGTACTCCCTTATTCTCCAGGCGCGCTCCTGATTGCTGACTTGAAATGCATTCCCTGCTCTTCAGGTGGGCTCCTGACTGCTTTGAAATGTATTCCCTACTCTCCAAGCGGGCTCTTGACTGCTAAACTTGAATGTATTCCCTGCTCTCCGGCGGGCTCCTAACTGCTGAACTAAAATGTATTCCCTACTCTCCAAGCGGACTCCTGACTGCTGACTTGAAATGTATTCCCTAATCTCCAGGTGGGCTCCTGACTATTGAATCTGAAATGTATTCCCTGCTCTCCAGGTGGGCTCTTGACTGCTGACTTGAAATGTATTCCCTGCTCTTCAGGCGGGCTCTTGACTGCTGACTTGAAATGTATTCCCTGCTCTCCAGTCTGGCTCCTGACTGTTGACTTGAAATGTATTCCCTGCTCTCCAGGCGGGCTCCTGACTTTAACGAAATAGACAAAAAACAAAGAAAATTTCCTGCCCCAGTTTGGTAGCTGGGCACATATGTCAGTGTTAAACTAAATCATATTACCAAATATTACTAAGAATTTGAAAGCTAGGTCCCATTATCCAGGGGGGTCCTGATAATTCTTACCTAAACGACAATTTTAAATCTGAGTTATATCTTCTAAAGGTGTGACTTCCGCTAAATCTTATTATCTAAGAGGGTCTTAAGGCTACATCCCATTATCCAGGAGGGTCCTGAAAACTCCTAATTACATTCTATATTAAACATGCAAACTTTGAAACCAACTTATATTCCTTGGGGGTACATTTATGCTATTTTTGATTGTTTCGATTTTTAAAGTAGGTCCCATTTTACAGGAGGGTCTTGAAAACTCCTACTCGAATCCTATCTTAAATATGCAAACTTTGAAACCAACTTATCCCTTTAGGATACATTTATGCTAGATTACATTATTTCTGAACTAGGTCCCATTTTCCAGGAGGGTCCTGAAAATCAAAAATCAAACCTGTTTGGTGACTACCTTTCTGCGCGGAGGGTTTCTCCGAAACAACTGAAATTTCATGCCCCTGTTTTAATCAAAGAAAAATTTTGTCAGTTTAAAATGTGGTGATTAGTTTTTGGCCTTGACTTTGAGGGCGATTGCTCTTTCACTTTCCATGATAACTGATTTCCGCTCGAAGACCTTGCTTACTTATGGACTAACCACTTTCTCTGTCATCCTTATCACAGAAAATACTCCTTCTCCGTTCAGACCCAATTCCCTTAATCTGTTGCATTGCTCATGAACTGACATTTACCAACCTTTGTGTTTCACATGAATCCCAAAGCATGCCAATTACCGTCCACTCAATGTGCATGTTGTTCTTTCCTGACTTAACCCACTAGCATTGGCCTTGAGGTCTATTGCTCCTTCATTTTCCATGATAACTTTGATTTCTGCTTGGAAGACCTTGCTTGTCACTGGTTAACCACTTTCTTTGTCAGTCTTATCACAGAAAATACCTTTGATCCGTTCACCCTACGCCCTCCATCTATTGCACTATTCACGAATTGAAATATACCAAACCTTTGTATTTCTCATGGACCCCAAAGCATGTTGATTGCTACCAACTCAGTGCGCCTATTATTCTTTCCTAACTTATGCCACTTTGATGAGTTGGCCAGATCCCGTTTTGTGCAATTGGAAAGCTAGTGGCAAATTTTGAAGTCATTTCTCACTTATTTTGACCAAATAGACTCAGGAAGAGGAAGTAAACAAGGCAAAAGGAACAGAGTAAAGGACAAAGGAAAGAGATGAATCCTAACAAGAAAACTACAAAGTAGAAACCTATTAGAAGTGGGTACCAACTCTAATGACCATGACATGCACCTGTAGCCTATTTTGTTGAGAAAGTCTAATGTTCAACTCCTGTTATACCTCTAAACCGTGAAACTGGGCTTCAATGCTCCAATCATCCAATCTGATTTAGAATCCTTATTCGACTTGTAGTGCCCAAAGGGTTTTCACCATCAAGCCTCTCTCATTTTGTTCTTTCTCTCAACTTACCGTCGCCTTACAGTGCCCGCGAGGGTTTTCACCAATAAGACTCTCTCATTTTTGGATTTCTCTCATTTTCATTATTTTTTTTGCTTGGACCAGAGTGTTGCCCCTGACATGAAATACCTCTCCTTGCTTGACTTGGCATCTCTCGAAGACTGATCGAAAGGTCTTTCTTTCGACAATAACGTGGGCTTTTGGATAGGGTTAAAAAGAAGGATATCAAAGGCTCAAAACAATTCACATGGGTTCAAAATTACAACTTTCGGAATCAGATTTCTTACAACAACCACAACTTCTGCCCCAGTTTCTTGCTTTTGGATTTTTATTTTGATGGGACCGAACCGTGAGGCTGCCTACGTATCCTTAAAAGGAATCAGGTCGAACGTAGTTCATGTCATAGAAATTACTTTGTTGTTGTGATTTTCTCTTTTCTCTTTCTTTTCTTTCTCTTATGCTTTCTTTTTCTCTTTTTGTTGTTTTTCTTCTTCTTCTTTTTTCTTTTTTTTTTCTCTTTTTAGAGCTTAACAGATAGGCACCCGCACGTTGGGGAATGTAATGCACCTAACCAGCTAACCATTTCTATTATGCATTTGATCGGTTGTGTGCGTCATCCCGGCTTGCCCTAATTTCCATTTGCAACTTCTTTTTTTTCACTCATGCCTTTCTTTGCTTGATTTCTCATTGTTCTTTATTTCTCTCATTTCTCTCTCTTGTGTTGCCATTGTTTCCTTCCCACAGTTTCTTGTTTTCTCCCTCTTTTCTTTTCTTTTCTTTTTCTCTCTTGTGTTTCCCTTCTTTTTTTTCTCTTTTTTTCTCTCTTTTGTTTTCTTTTGGTTATGATCGAGTCATATGAAGATTGCCTACGTATCATGACCCCGCATGAATTATACCAAGCATAGTTCTAGGGGATAGGTGTAAAGATGAAAACATTTGGGATTTTCAAATTTTCCATAAAAATAAAACGTTTTGATTACAACAACTCATCCTACCGAGTTTTAACCATAAAACTTAACAGACTCGAAAAGGGAAACTAGCAGACTCCAACAGAAAGATAAAAATACAGACTCGAAAATAGACTAACAAACTCGAACAGAAAGAAAATACAGACTCAAGTAAAAATAATGAATACATCAATGCCTCAACTACTCTTGGGGCCCGCGGGACATCAGTCGGTCTTGCCACAGGCCTACATGCCAAATCCCCTTGGAGATGGTAGAGATCGTCCATTATCTGACAGACAAAGGTCATTACAGTGGAGAAAAACATGGATCTGGTCATGTCCTCACACTTACTGCACTTCATAGTGATGTAGTATGACACCCTTTTCTTGTAACAAACACCCAATCTATTGGGCCCTAGCTTCCCAATTTGGCCGCTATTTTCATTTCCCGAATTTGGGCTCGAAGAGCATCATTTTCTTTGGCTAGCCTTTTCTTCTTGCCCTCATCACCGGTGGCTTGCAAACCGTTCTCAAATTGAAGATCCTTGACTGGCTTTTCCAGCTTGCTTATGGTAGCTCTATACTCATTTTCCTTGGCCAACCAATCCTATTGCACCTGCGCTCCACCGGTAAATTGTTTAACATGGGGCCTTTTTGCGGGACATTCGGTCTCCAGATGGGTTTGGGACCTTTTCCTGTACCAAGATATGTAACTAGGCTCCACCTCACCTCTGGATAGGTCTCGTACCTGAGTCTTGGGCTTCAAGAACCTACATTGATGCCAAATTCGACGCACCCTTTCTTCTAGGAAAGCAGCATTCGGTTCTAATCCAATGACCTGCCAACTCAAATCCTTATTGTGTGGGATAGTCTGGTATATACCTATATGACGTAGAACTCTATAAGGAGCATAAGGATGGATGCTCTGGAGGCCCATCAATAGAAGAAAACACACCTCGGCCGACATATAAATTACTTCACCGACTGAGAGCCAACCGAATGTCCATTCAATCTTGTTTGCAGTCAGGGAGCTCAAGTGCGCATACCATGCTTCCGTACCATCTGGAAACTCACAACCCTCCACCCGTTGTTCATGTTTTTCAATGTATTCAAGACTGGTCATGCCATAATTCATGTATCCTGGACGGTGGCAAAGTGTTCTTTCATCCAGAGTTGTAAAAGCATATTGCATCCTTCAAAAACCTTTCCCCCTTCTCGGTACAATGGTGTCGTTTGCCTTCTTAGTCATGAAGTCGGCTACCCCCACAAGCCACAAGTCTATGTTCCCATCTTTTATGGGACAAATCAAAACACCCAGGAATGCTACTATAAAAGCTAATCCTCGTCGAGCTTCCCACTTATCTTTGTTTCCTGCGTGAATAAAACCGGTATAGAGCATCTCAAAACCATGGGGGTTCCCGTAACATCGGTACAGGAAGTAGAAGGTACAAAATCCTTTGGCCAAATTTTCGTCTTGAACTTCCCGACTGATGCTTAACAGGTCCAAAAATTTGTGCGGAGTTACTATTCTAGGTGCCATTGGGTATTGATTTCTAAGATTCCCATTAAAACAAGCATAGCCCACTATCTCTTCAAGCGTAGGAGTTAGCTCAAAATTAGCAAAGTGGAACACATTATGTGCTGGGTCCCAGAAGGGTATCAGGACCTCAATTATATCATTCCTTGGCTTAATCTTCAAAAGCTCGACAAGACCACCCAAAGCTTTTATCACAATTTTTCTGCTGTCTTCCCCCAAATCATGCCACCAGATATGTAGCTCTAACGAAATTTCCTCGCGGACTGAGAAAGGTTCATTTTGAATTGTGCTCATCTTGCACATTTATTTAAGGTGATTAATTAAAAGACTATGATTTACCTTGACTCCAGAGAAAAACACTCATTTTCCGAAAATTTTAAAACAAAACACTACAGCCTTTCAACACCTCAAGATCATAAAAAAAACAATTTTAGGGCTGTTTTTGTTAGTCAACTGAAATTTGAAAACAAACCCTAAGTGGCTATTCTTGCAAAAACGGCCTTCCGGTGCCTTTTGGGGCATTTTGGCTATTTTGGACAAGAATGGTTCCACCTAATTATTCATGACAAAATAGCGACATTTCAAATATTTTTGGATTATTTTTGCAGAAGTAGTTGGATCCGATGTGGGTTGCCTACGTATCACACATCCAATGAGAATCAAACTTGCATAGTTCGGCCAATTTTGATGCAACAGAAAACACAAACTTTTGAAACAGCTTTTCCCCCTTTTTTAGAAAAATTCGGTAGAGTTTCAGGGTATTTTGGACACCAGGTTTTTCACAGGCGGGTAATTTCCTCACTCTCACCTCAATTTGGTTTGTCTCAATTTTTCCCTTATTCTAGAAGCCGGTCAACATGCAGTTCGAATCAAATAAATGCGCAAGTAGCAAGCAAAATGCATCAGGATGGTCTTTTGATTTCAGGTGTACCTGTCCTAGACGGACCCAACCCCTGTGTTGAGTCCCCAAAGTCAAAATGCACATGATGTAAACAAGCGTTCCTACTAGTGATCCGACATGAGTCTATGTTATACTAGGTTTGAAAACCTGGGTTTATTTGTTCTAGACCTGGCTTACCCAAGCGGACAGCTCGAGCCGAGAGGGGGCAGCGTACCGGGAATACAGAAGCTTCACCGGCTTTGCAACTTGTCCGAAACTCGTTCTAAAATTGGGATATGACTCTAACAGAAAAGAAGTCACACGAAGTGCACACTTCTCGGATGATTTAGAAGACTCAGAGAGAAGAGGGTTTCGTATCAATTTATATGTAGTTCAACAATATCAAAACGGTAAAAAGCAACATTTAACACATTAGGCCCAAACATGTAAATAAAACCAGATAATAAATAAAGCCAAATATAACATTATTCTAAGCTCGAATTCTTGAACCCTGAACCAGAGATTCTGGGTTCGATCCCCAGCAGAGTCGCCAGAGCTTTCACACCTCCTTTTTCCTACTCCCTGGAAAGGTATAAGGGATTTTTTTCCAGTTTAAGTGACAATCGAAACGGGATTATTTATATTAAATTCAGAGTTGCCACTTGGGATAATTTATGGTGTCCCAAGTCACGTGTTTAAAATCTTGAATAGAGGAAAGATTGACTCTGTTTTACAGTCCGCGAACACAGAAATCCGGGTAAGGAATTCTATTGACCCGGGAGAAGGTGTTAGACATTCCCGAGTTCCGTGGTTCTATCACGGTTGCTCAACTGTTATTATTGGCCTAATTATCTGATTTTAAAGCACTTTTAAGCCTATGTGAATTTTTAACTTTAAAACCGCTTTAATTATTTTAAGGAAGATTTCAACGTCATCTAAAATATGTTTTTGGACCGCGCCACATAAAATGCACCCACAGTCCGAGACACATTTTATTTAACGTTGTTAAAAATTTGGGTCAAATGAAATGCATACCCGATTTTAGGAAAGTAATTTTTAAAATTGCGCGCCTAAAGCAACTACACACTTTCAACTTTGCGAGTGCCATGTATATTCAACTAAATGGCACACCTCGATTTTTAAGGATTTTAAAAAAAATAATTATGTGAGGGCCATGCATTTGAAGAATTTTTTTTCGGCATGGCACATCTCGATTCCAATTTTAGAGGGAAGCTCAAACTAAATTTTGTAGGGCCATAAGCTATTTGTGTTATTTAATACGGCTCACCTCCATTAATTAATGGACCTAATTAATTTATTAAAGACTAATGAAAACTTCTTCTTTATTCTAAAGAGAGATGCTCAAGCTCAATTAATGATAGTCCTATTCGCAATTGTCCTCTGACTTGGGCCTGGAACAAGCCCGAATTTTGGGCAAGAATGGACTCGAGTTCGAGTCTGGACGGTGCCAAATCAGTTTGGGCATCAAGAGTCCCTAGGCTCCAAATGGCCATTCTAAAGTACAAACTCCAAGTACTTTACTTGGTTTTAGTAGTGAACAAGCAAGCCATTAATTACTGGAAATATTCAAATACATAAATTGAAGCACCATTCAATTGAGCATTTTGAGAGTTGCTGTTATAATTCCCATGTGCAAGCAATTTATTCAATAATCTACACACTAGCATGATTCCCAAATTCAGTATACATGTATTAGCATATGCTCCTCTCTATCCCATTTCCCCCACCTCAAATCCTCATTCCAAATGACATTAAATCAATAGTTAACTTTCAAAATAAAATATTCCGCTACTCCTCATGACATTTGCCTCTAATATAACTCAATCTATGGACAATATTCATATAGTAACACGAAATCATGGACGCAACACTATGTCACATCATTTAAGTGAGTTGCAAAGCAGTAAGAGATCTAATACAACATACTCTAGCTAACATACTTAACACAGAATCTAGCTAATGATCTAATTAACAGATTTTCATCAAGTTTCCTTTCTTAACAGTTAAAAATAGCTACAATAACAAGAACTCAAAAACCAACATCGAGCTATGAGTGCTTTGCTAGAAAATAATTTCATACCAGATACAAACTAACTACAGCTCTTATAATAAATATATAGTGCATCAAATAAGTTCAAAACTGTAGACATGTGATTTTTGACCCTCCCCAAGATTTTTCATATTTTAGCATGTAAATATTTAATTTAGGTCCAATATAGCTATTTCAACTCATTTTTACTCTTTAACTTTATTTTACTACAAGAAAATGAAAATTACAAAAAATATTTTTATTTTATGTACCTTTCATAAAGTAAAAAAGAAATATACAAAAAAAAATAGTACCTTAATTTTATATTTATATAATCTTTAAAATACAAAAATATATAATAATTTCATGTTAGCTTTTGCATTATGTAGTATTTTTATCTTATTTTAAAAGGAGTCAATTAAGGTGTTGGACCATAATTTTAAGAGTTTTAGAACACAGTTCATGGCTCAATTTGAATTAGTCCATTAAGCCTAGGGACCCTTCTAGACTCTTTTTGGGAATAAAAACAAACAAAAAAGACCCTAAGGACCTAATACACAAAAGACCTAAGGACTAATGGGAAAAATACACAAAAATACACCTAAACCTAGACTCTACCTATAAAGTAATGCTGAAAAATCAATAACGGAAGGGAGAGAACGCTGAAAGGAAGAAAAGCTGCGCAACTTTTTCACAATGTAGGACCCTTCCACTGGTCGTCTTCTCCATCGGAACCCCAACGATATCTTCAGCCATTTTTGAACCAAGGAAATCCAGGCGCCATTTTTCGAAAAAGGAAAGGCTGAAGATCTTCATCTTCCTCATGAAGACATAAGACCAACCCTAGCACCTTAAGACCAAAGAGATCCACCCACACCACGTAAAAACGCCGGAACTCCTCCACTCTTTCAACGCCATCGCAATCACCGAAGAACCAGTCATTCCCTCATCATAGAACTCGTCGGAAAACTAGCAAACCCCATCAGATCGAGCACACATATAGTCACACACACAAACAGAGTGAGGGAACGAGCGTAAGTCAGGTTTTGGATTTTAGAAAGTCGAAAAACAGTACAAAAAATGTTTCGCCTTCCTCGTCCTTGATTTGATTCTTAGTTTCCGAAACATGGATGTTTAACTGAAGTCTGGAGTCGTTTGTGAGTTTGAGTCGTGTGGAGGTTGTCGTACGACTGGTTCCGGTCTATGGTTATCGCTGTCCAATTTTTTTGTCGAGTTCGAGCTGCTGAAACTCGATATTGCTGTAAGCAAATCAGAGTTTGGTCTTATTAGTTGAAGAGCAACTCGTGACATATTTTCTTTGTGGTTCATCTATAAGTATTCTCGATTCATTTTCGTTGCTTCAGTTTTGTTTTCTCGCTTTAACTTCTTACCGTGTAAGTAGTAGTAATATATTTGTTATCTTTTTTTAAATTTATATCATCAAGTCTTGTTTGCTTATCACTAGATTATTAGTTGTTTTGCCATTTATTATTAGATTATTAGATTAAGGAGCTACTCGGATTCTTGTTGATAAATCAATTTGTTGTATACATGTGATGACCAATTACGAATGTTGAATGTTGGATGCTTTGTCGAATTAAGTGATAGAAGCCGGTGGATAAGAAATTCGGGGGTGCATGTCATGTGACCCGATTATAATAACTACGAATAATAAAATCCTTTGAAACAATTTGAGGCGTGCCATGCCAAACAAAACCTAAAAATGCACGGCCCTCATGTTATTGATTTTACATATTTTAATCCTTAGAAATCGAGGTGTGCCATTTAGTTGAATTTCCATGGCCCTTGCGAACTTGAAAAAGCATAGTTTCTTTGGGTGCATAATTTAAATTACTTTCCTAAATTTGGGTGTGCATTTGAAGTGACCCAAATCCAAATCTTAGCAACGTTAAATAAAATGTGTCTCGGACTGCGGGTGCATTTCATGTGGCGTGGTCCAAAGACGTGTTTTAGATGACGTTGAAATCTTCCTTAAAATAATTAAAAGCGGTTTAAATCTAAATCTCACATAGGCTAAAACAATGTACCAAAATCAGATAATAGGTCATTTATAACGGTTGAGCGACCGTGCTAGAACCACAGAACTCGGGAATGCCTAACACCTTCTCTCGGGTTAACAGAATTCCTTACCCGGATTTCTGGTTTGCGGACTGTAATACAGAGTCAATCTTTCCCTCGATTCGGGATTTGAACCGGTGACTTGGGACACCATAAAATTATCCCAAGTAGCGACTCTGAATTTAATAAATAAATAATCCCGTTTCGGTTGTCACTTTAGGTTGGGAAAACTCCATTTATACCCTTTCCGGGGGTGTAGTGAAAAAGGAGGTATGATAGCTCTGGCGACTCTGCTGGGGATAGAACCCAGAATCTCTGGTTCAGGCTTCAGAATTCGAGCTTAGATGAATTGTTATAGTTGACTTTATTTATTATCTGATTTTGTTACATGTTTGGGCCTAATGTGCTAAGTGTTACTTTTACCGCTTTGATATTCTGTGAACTGTATATAAACTGTTGCGAAAGCCCTCTTCTCTCTGAGTCTTCTAAATCATGAAGAAGTGTGCACTTCGTGTAACTTCTTTTCTGTTAGAGTCAAATCCCAAATTTAGAGCGAGGTTCGGACAAGTTGCCAAGCCGGTGAAGCTTCTGTATTCCCGGTACGCTACCCCCCCTCGGCTCAAGCTGTCCGCTCGGGTAAGCCAGGTCTAGAACAATAAACCTAGGTTTTGAACCTAGTACAACAAGACCTCATGCCGGATCCTAGTAGGAACGTTTGTTGCATCATGTGCATTTAACGTTGGGGACTCAACACAGGGGTTGGGTCTGTCTAGGACAGGTGTACCAAAAATAACAGACCATCTTGATGCATCCTATGTGCTACATGTTGCATTTCTTCAAGGGTAAAAGGGTCATTTGGCGGACCAGTGATAGTTGAGGGCAAATGAAAAAGAAAAAGAAAAAGAAAAAAAGGTTGAAGTGTAAAGATAAAGCGAGTGGAGCCGAATTATGTTTTCTGTCATATTCTTGTTAAAAAAAGGGAGAGCTTGAAAATTCAAAAAAAAGATATTTTGCATTTTTTCCATCATTTTCCGTAAATCAATAAATCAAAAAGAAAAAGAAAAAGAAAAAAAATCCAAAAAGAAGTTACATGTTTCATCATTTTTTTTTAAAAAAGACAAAAATATGTTTTCTCTAAATTAGTTGTTTTTTTTAATTCTCGCCCGTATTCAATTTGCCCGAACTACGCATGCCTGATTCTCGTCTTTCGGGGAATGATACGTAGGCAACCCACATAGGGTCCGGTCTTCCTAGTAAATCTTAGGTTCTTGGCTTTGCGGGTTCATAGCCAAATTTTGCACTTCTAGCCACCTTGTGGCCAAATAAGCTAATTTGCAAAAATAGCCTCAACCATGTCTTCCATGTGTCCAGTAGGGAGTGTTATTGTCTCACATAGTGTTGATTTAAGGTTTTCTCATATAGGTGTGGATTTATTTACCGATGTTTGAGCATGACAGACACCCTGTGACCATCCGGTCAAGATCGCTCAGTCAGGAGTTGCTTAAGGAGATTTGTTTTACTTTTAAGTTTTGAGTTTGTTCATCATTTTATGTCATCTTTTACTTTTTAGTTTTGTACAGTAATGTCAAGCCTTTTGTTATTGTATTTTCTGCTTTATATTTGGAAAATATGCTGTAACTCAAAAATCCAAAAAAAGAGATGTTGCATTTTATATTTCGTTCTAAATTTTCTTTAGAATACTAATTCTAGAAATGAGAAAATTTTGAGGTTGTTTTTCCTTTAGGCAATTAATATCTAGGACTTAAAATGAATTGTTTTTACGTTTCCTTTAGTATATTAGGACCATAATTCAAAAAAAAAAAGATAATTTTCTTTTAGTACTTCTTTAAAAGCTTTCTTTAGAGTGTTAATTCCAAAATCCAAAAAGATTTTCTTTTGAGGTGTCTCTTTGGGAAATTAGTGAAAACTGAGAAAAAAATTCTTTTATTTTCATTAGAACTTTAGGATATTGTACATAGAAAAATTATTTTATCTTTTGTTTATCATTAAAAAAAATTTTAGGTAATCAAAATTGAAATCCAAAATCATTTTGTTTTATCATTTTCATTGATCGTTTCGAAATCTCGCGTCAGGATATCAAGTGAAAAATTCAAAATATGTTTCTGTGGTTTATTGTTTAGATTTGCTACTTAAAAAAAGCGAATCAAAAAATAGTTTTTTTTCTCTTCTAGGGTTTTCTTTAATAATTTCCCACGAAGTATTTGTCTTGAAAAAAATATATATGAACGTGAAGCTTGAGTTTAGAATAGGTTATAGAACATTATGTTTAGAAAATTCAAAAAGTGATTTGCTTCTTTTATTTCCCTTTTCTCATCAGAGTAGTCATTAAGGTAAAAAGAAGAGAACGTTAGCTTGTTTGCTTTATTCTCGATCTGCCCGAACTACACAAAGATCTGATTCATGCGGCGTCATGATATGTAGGAAACCTACATAGGGTTCGATTGAATCATTTTTTTATTTTTTAAAAGAAAAGAAAAAAAGAGAGGAAAAGATGGTGAAATTATGGGAAGTGAGAATTGAGAAGGAAGAAAAGAGCGATAATCAGAAAGAAAGGGGAAAGAAAATGGGCAAGCCAGCAAGTGCTAGAAAACCAAAGAAAAGAGAGGTTGAAATGAACAAATTGGGATGATGTCAACTGACCTTTGTACCCTCGAAGTTAATGCCATAACGCTAACGTGATGACTTCTTTTTTTGTTATATTCATAGCAGAAGGGTGGTTGGTTGGTGGTTTTAAAGGGGTAACTCTTATCTACAACATAAAGTCAAAAGGCAATGGCAGACAACAACAGAACTGAGTTGGTTGATACCAATGCCCGGAAGCAGTTGTCTGAACAAGACAATGGGTTGGTTGAAGAGGTAAAGATGTTATGACAACACATGGCGGACATGTATCAGGCTTGGATGATTGGGAAGGCACCACCCCCGCCACCACTTACCTTCCTAGATGATACCCTTACCCAAACTCCGGTCATAGTGCCAGATAATTCCCCATTCTCTCCAGATTTTCCCGCTTATCACAGCTTTCCTAACCATCCTAGTAGCTCAATCACTCGTCCTCCAGTTATCTTTCCCCAAAATATCCCTCCTGCCATATCCACTATCCCCAACAATAAACACTCACTCAAAGCTCATGATGCCCAATATTACCCCTCAAAGGTTGCCCACAAGGTTCATGACTCATATAAGAAGAGCCCTCGGGATGAGCTTCATGCTGAAAATGAAAAGGTTACAGGAAAAGAAGGGCGAGATGGGATACCCAGGAGGCTGAAAGGCATAGAACAGTCCTTAAAGAACAAGCAAGGAATGGGAGGTCAGGGTAATATGTCTTACAAAGAATTGTCCGTGTCCCCTGACGTTCGCCTGCTCGCGGGGTTTAAAATGCTAAGATTTAATTTATATGATGGGTGTGGAGATCCGGTAGCTCACCTGAGGGTCTATTGCAATGAAATGAGAAGCGTTGGAGGGAAAGATGACCTATTGATGGCATATTTTAGTAAGATCCTTACTGGGGCAGCTTTGGACTGGCATACTCGTCAAGATATTGGTAAGAGGCCTACATTGGGTGACATGGCTCAAGATTTTGTTCGATACTTTCAATACAGATCAAGTGTTACCCCAGACCGCTCCTCCCTATCTAAAATGGAAAAGAAGCCGGAGGAAAGCTTTAGGGAGTTTGGGCTCAGATGGAGGGAGCAAGCTACTCGAGTTAATACCCTCATTTGTGAAGAAGAAATGGTCGAGCTTTTTCTACAAGACCAGGGGCCCACCTACTTCAGCCATTTAATCCCGGCCTTGGAAAAGCCTTTCAATGATGTGTTAAGAATAGGGGAGCTAGTAGAAGAGGGAATCAAGTCAGGCAAAATCATGAGTTGTTCGAAAGACATTCAGAACATCCCAGTATGCTTCGGCGGAAGAAAGAGAAACAGAAAAGATGATCCGATAGGCCTTCCTGCTAAACACTTCTAGCCTCGATATCATCCCCGTGGATATACTTATGCACCAGATGATCCTGCCTAATGCCACTTCTCTCCAGAGAACTCCCAAAGTCGTACATCACTCTCCTAGTACCCAGCTCCACAAAATGCCTATCTACTCCCACGAGCCTATCTAAAACCTCCTAGATCAGGTTTCAGGCCCAGTCAAGCCTTTAAGAACGAGAGGTTATAGAAGAAGAAAACATTCACTCCATTGGGAGTGTCATATGCCTGTCTGTTCCAGAGGCTAAAGAAATTGGACATGTTGAAGCTGACCCAGATAAAAATGTCAAACCCTCTTCCAAAGAAGTTTGATTTTTCTCAAAAGTGCGCCTATTGCTCAGATGCCCCGGGGCATGACATAGAGAAGTGTTGGAATCTGAAGAATGCGATTCAGAAGCTTATTGATGCAGGAGACATTGTCGTGCAAAATCCAGACGCAGCAGACACTAGCCAAAGTCTATCGCCTGTGCATAATGAGACGCATATGGTGGGTATGGTTTATTTTGAAAAGGAATGTGAGAATTCTTCTGGGAGCCTAGGAGGTCCACGTGCTACTAAGATTTCAGCGCTATCAAAGGTTGATCCTAAGAACGAGCAGGCAAAAGGAACCCAAAAGCAATTTGTTAAGAACAATGTGATGAAGACTTGTGAAGTTCCTAGTATTATTGGTGCAAAATTCAGTGGATAAGATACTGTGCTTGGTAATTGGAAAGACGCTCCATTTCTTGGGCAGCTGGAGGGGAGCTTTTGTGGCTTAGTTTGTTGTTATTTCTGTTGTTCGGGTTATTTCAGGGTTGTAACTCGGATATTATATTGTAATTCAAACCCTTCTATCCTTTTATTTTGTCTAGTTCCTTTAGTCGTAGTATCTCATTTAGTGTTATCTAGGTTTGTTTTAGGGTTGTACCCCAATTCATTTTGCTTGTTTTGTTGTTCAAACCCTTCACCGTCTGTCTAATGCAATTCTCTGTTTTCTGCTATTTCTAGTCATTATTTTAGTCCTCTTCTCCTTTTACAGTTCTTTTCATGATGGATCTAGTGACATGACATGCACAACATAATTCTCAGCCTGATCTTTAAAAGTCAGTTTAATCACGAAGCAATGAAGCAATGTTGAAGATGTAGGGACATTTGAGGGAAATAAATAAAGGCATTTTGAGATCACTTCAAGCCCGAATTGTGTGAAACTGGGGCAGATAGAACATAAAAAAACACTATTGAAACGCATCCTTCCGTGTCAGGTTGAAGCAAAAGGCAAATTTACCCCAAACTAGCAGGGGCCGTTCGTTGTAACTAGAGTGTTGTCCAATGGTGCATTGTATTTGACAGATGTAAAAGGCAAAGGTGTAAAAATGGCTATCAACTCTGATGCAGTCAAAATATACTATGTATGATTCTCTTTGGTTAATTTATATTTGTTTTTACTTAGCATACCTTTGAAGATGTGGAATGACGAAGGCATTTTGTTCTGCTATCTAAAACACTTTATCCTTTGTTACCCCTTTGAGCCTTATTATTTTCTTTCATACCCCTCTTTCGGAATCAGTAGTTAATATCAGAAACACAAGCGTGAAAGATGAGTAAAGGAAGAAGAAAAAGAGAAATAAAAGAAAAGAGACAAAAAAGAATGAAAAGAGAAAGAAAAGAATGAAAAGAAAAAAAAGAAGGTTAACTCAAACCTCATCTGCCGTTTTGGTATTCATGCAACTATCATTACGGATAATGCTGCAAATCTAAATAGTCATTTGATGAGGGAGATATGCGAACAATTCAAGATAACACATCAGAAATCTACCCCTTATCGTCCCAAAGCCAACGGTGCCGTTGAAGCAGCAAATAAGAACATCAAAATGATTTTGAGAAAGATGATCCAAAGCTCCAGGCAGTGGCATGAAAAGTTTTCGTTTGCATTATTGGGGTATCGCACTACTGTGCGCACATCGGTCGGAGCAACCCCGTACCTTTTGGTTTATGGCACTGAAGCTGTAATACCTACGGAAGTTGAAATCCCTTCTCTCCGGATCATTGTTGAAGCTGAAATTGAAGACAGTTAGTGGGTCAAATCCCGTCTGGAACAGTTAACCCTGATTGATGAAAAGTGAATGGTCGCAGTCTGCCACAGACAGTTGTACCAACAAATAATGGCCCGTGCCAACAACAAAAAAGTACGGCCCAGAAATTTTGAAATGGGACAACTTGTTTTAAGCCGTATTCTTCCTCATCATCACGAAGCAAAAGGGAAATTTGCTCCTAACTAGAAAGGCCCATACATTATCCGAAAGATATTAACAAGGGGAGCGTTATATCTGGGCGATATTGAAGGAAATGATCCCGAGGCAGCTGTGAACACAGACGCGGTCACAAGGTACTATGTCTAGTCCTCCTGCAACGATAGCATTATCTGATTGAGATGACGAAAGCTTTCATTCTCGCTACCCCAAACACTCCAATCCTTTTGCTAACCATTTGAGCCGGTTACTCTTCTTTGATTACCCTCTTTGGAAACTGGAAGTGCTGTTGAAAAAAAAATGTTTCCCTAAACTACATTTGACTTGATTCCGAAAGGATACATAGGCAGCCTCTCTCTAGGGTTCAGTCACAACAAAATAAAAATCTAGTTTTCCCCAAAAAGTGAAACTGGGGCAGATGATGTAATGGTTTGGCGATGATCCCGCCCAAACGGTTCCAAAGTTGTAATTTGATCAAATTCACTTTTTACCCGAACCTTGTCCAAGTCCTTCAAATAAATCGGCAAAGGCATCAAAATTAGAAAACACAGTTGTCTGGATTTTATACAATCAAGAAGAGAGAAATAAAACGAGAGAGTCTTATCGGTGAAAACCTACGGGCACCATGAGGCGACGGTAAGCAGAGAAATTAAAAATGAGAAAGCCCGGTTAGTGAAAACACGTAAAGAGCACTACCAGGCGAAGGTGAGAAGAGAAATGAGAGAGGTCGACTGGCGAAAACCTGCAAAAGGGCGCCGTCGATCAAAAGAAGACACCTCTCACCACTGAAAGAGTCCTGACAAGATTTCCTTGTTTTGAAATACGGGTCACAATGAGTTCATGAGAAGTTGGGAAAGTTTGTACGGGTCGGGCATCCAGTCCAAAAAGCATGTCATGTCTGTTGAAGCCTGCATGCACCCCAGATAAGTCCTTCTCTCCTTCCCGAAAATGACACTTCTCTTTAAGTTCATTTTCTTACCTTTGGGTTCGCTTTTCCTTGAATCCCTTTCCGTCTAATTCTGTTTCCGAAACTAATACAAAGAAAAGGTGGAAAGATTGGATTTACAGGGTTCTGCCTAACAAAAGCTAAATAAAAGTACCCAGCCTCAGCGGGTGCATCAAGTCAATCCCCACTGGCCATGATGGCTGATGTTCTGAGACCGAAACTATTGAAAAGGAAAAGAAAGCCAAAGGCAAAAGCCCTAAAACCAGAATAAAGTAAAAGGGTCGAAGCCCCACACAAGCGAGTTGTCATGAAATCCTAAAAAAGTTGAGTCCCTCGATGTGAAAGAGAGATCAATCTTCAGAAAACCAGCAAGCAGCAGAGGTTCTCAACAAAGGTGCAGGCCGAGATCGAGTGATCGAGATAACCAAGGCCACGAAACCAACCACCGTTTCAAACTAACAATTGTTCTTTATTTGAAATTGAAACAGGTGCATCCCAAGGCAACCGAGCAAAAGCAGGTGCAACCAAAAGAAAAGTTGCGCAAAAGCTAGAACAGCTTCGCATTAACAATCAACCCAAAAGGGAAGTTTCCTTCCAAAGATTCTTTCTTGCATTTTATTGAAATAAAAATGAAATGAAAAAGGAATATAAAAAAATGAAGGAAAGAACAAAAGAAGAAAATCCAAACAAAAATGATAGTTTAAATTCCCAATCTCAATCTTTTACGCCTTTTGCCAACATTAGGGCTCCAATCCTGAGTTGAGCGTTTAGATATTGGGCCTCCATTCCCTAGTCACCTTTTACCAATATTAGGGCTCCAATCCCTGAGTTGGCGCGTTTTAGACATATGGCCTCCATTCCTTAGTCGCCTTTTGCCAACATTAGGGCTCCAATCCCTGAGTTGAGATTTTTAGACATAGGGCCTCCATTTCCTAGTCACCTTTTGCCAACATTAGGGTTTCAATCCCTAAGCTGATGTTTTTTTAGACATAGGGCCTCCATTCCCTAGTCGCCTTTTTCCAATATTAGGGCTCCATTCCCTGAGTTGAGCTTTTTAGACATAGGGCCTCCGTTCCTTAGTCGCCTTTTGCCAACATTAGGTCTCCAATCCCTGTGTTGATGCTTTTTAGACATAGGGACTCCATTTCCTAGTCGCCTTTTGCCAACATTAGGGCCTCGATCCCTGAGTTGAGCTTTTTATACATAGCGCCTCCATTCCCTATTTGCCTTTTGCCAACATTAGGGCTCCAATCCCTGAGTTGAGTTTCAGACAAAGGGCCTCCATTCCCTAGTCGCTTTTCGCCAACATTAGGGCTCCAATCCCTGAGTTGACATTTTAGAAATAGGGCTCCATTCCCTGATATTTCCTCCTAAAAACACTCCAATACTTATTTTACTGCTTTCAAAAAAAAGAGTTTAGATTTTTGATACAAATAACTCACGAAATTTTCCTAGTGTAAACAGGGGTAGAAAATGTCGTTCGTCCGTTTGTTTTGGCGTCTGAGCAGGTTTTACCTCGAGGCACAGGGTTCGAGATGACCAAAAGAATGAGTTTCAATTCAAAATAAAGAAAAGACGAAAGAGAAAAAAAGAAGAAGTGAACTCCAAGTGCTGAAGTGGAGAAGGACGCAGACTGCTTGAAGTCACAAGCTTCGCATGTCCCGCCTTGATCCAAAGCTGAAGAAAGAACCAACACCCATAGCTGACGAGCATTGAGATTTAGATCGGAGTCTGCATCAAGACCTAGCCAAGACTCAAGATCAAGATTCAAGAGATTTATAGATAGGAATCCCGTAACTCGTAGTTGATAGGTTCAACTAGCTTAGCTTTGGATTTTCCTTTTGGTGTAATAAGGGGGTCATCAACCAGTAGCAGCAGCAGCAGCAACAGTAAAATCACAACTCCTGGAGTCCTAGCTACCAAAACTTCCAAAACTACACTGACTTGATTCCTTTATAGCTAAGGATATGTAGGCAACCTCTGAAGCAAGGTTTGGTCAGACACTTTTCAAAAATGCTTCACATGAAGTGTCAAGCAAGCAAAAATCCTCATAGTTTCTCATTTTATCTTTTCCCGAAAACCCTTCATCTCTCCGAGCAAAGAGGGGCAGCTGTGAGCACGTGATTTTTGTCTCGCATGAATTATTCCTATAGAATTCCCAGAATTAGGATTTTCTTTTAAGTATTTGATTTTAAGAATTATTGCATGATTTTGTGTTTGATTGCATTTTTGTGTGCATCTTTAATTTTTTTAATGCATAAAAATACAAAAAATATATTGCATTAGCATTTAGGGTAATATTTATATTTTAGGCTAACTAGTTAATTAATGTTATAAAACATAAATGAAAATAACAAAAATAGTTCATTTTGCATTTTAACTTTTTAATTTTCGAATTTTTATAATTTTCTATTAGTTTAGGATCTAGTTAATTTTGGAGAAGCAATTAGTCTATTAATTTAGTTTTGAAATTTAGTCAGGTTTTACCTTTTAATTGGTAATTAATAAATAACAAAATCTGAAAATGAAAAAAAAAAACAAAAGAAAATGAAATAAAAAAAGAGAGTTTTAATAAAAGACCCAATTTTGGGCCAGCCCACCAAATACCTGTCCAAAAACCACCCAAATACCCGGCCTATACCCGTTCCTACCCGGTCCAGCCCCCCTTCTCATCAAAACGACCTGTTTAATTTGAATTCAATCTGGGCTGTCGAGGTTCCAAGATCCAATGGTGGGTAAGCTGGGGTCATTTGACATATATATGTCTGAACAAGACCCCGTCCCCCCTCCCCATCGTCTCTCATCTTCCCCAGTTCAGAGAACACCCCACAAACCCTAGCGCCGCCCTAACTTTCCACCGTCTCCAGCCGGCGGCCCCATCCCCAATCGACCCCAAATTCACACCATAGAACATCCATAACTCCCTCATACCAAATCTCTAATTGTTCTCCCTCGAATATGTCCAGAACTTCTCGAATCTTAAATCTGAATTCGAACCCTAAAAGTCTAAAATTATTTTCCACCGACCCCGGTGGCATGCATGATCATAGGGTGTTGTTTCTTTCGAGTTTTGAAGTTTTGATTCAACAAAATCTGATGTCGTTCAGTTGTTCTTGACAAAGAACAAATGATCGACATTAGTTTTGTTAATTCAATGTCTCCGATGGGCCTTTGATTTCTGATTTGATAAGTGTTTTCATCTTTTGTCTATTTCATCTTCTTTTCCTCTCCCTCTCTTTAGCTAGGTTTTTTTTACTCTGTATGAAAGCTCGACCAATTTTTTGAGTTTAAATCATTTATGTTCGTTTTTTCCCTTCTGTTTAATTTTCAAATCGTAAAAACTGTTTCTCCGATTTTCTAGGTCTGTTAAGTTATGTTTAATGGCATCATTTGAACCCTTGATTCTCCCCCTTTTTTGTTTAGTCATCTAGTTTAACTTAATTAGGTTTATTCTGATTTTATAAATTAGTTAGTTCCATGATCACTTGTGTTTAGTAATTAGTCAATTAGTGTAGGTTTTAGTTTTTGAAATCATCTGAGTGTTTTTCCATCTTTTTATTTACTGATTTGATTTAGTTTCATTTTACTGTTTGGGCTTTGAATCCATTCCAGACCTCACTCCAAGGGGTTGATTTAGGTTATTGGGTTAGAATTGAGCCCTTATTTGGTTTAACAATTGGGTCAATTTGACCCATGACCCATGGGTTCTGGGGGTAAATAACAGGGGTATTAAAGGGTAGATTAGGAAATATAGGTGAGAGAATCTCTTTTAACTAATTAAGGAAGCTTCCTAGAAGCCGGGGTGGGGACTAATGTGAAATTTGATTTCTGAACCTAAGGCTATCTAAGCAATAATGAAAATATCAAAAGGGTAAAAGTGCAATAAACCGAATTCATTCTGCTGCCCTAAAAGCTTGCCTATAAAGGCACCCTTTCTTCAGGCTCAAGGCAGAGATTTTAGGGACTGAAAAATTCTGAAAAGTTAGAAACAGCTAGATTTAAAAAGCTTCGAAAGATAATACTGAAATCCCTGCATTTTGGAAAGCTGAGAATTCTGTTTGGTTTTAGTGTTCTTTGATTTCATTGGTTAGCTGAAATTTCTGAAAGTTTCAAAGACCTTGCACTTGGTTAAAATGGCTTGAGTTTTCTATTTCAAAGCCTGGTTTTGAGCTGCTGTCAGAATCCTATTTCATTGCTGGTTTTAAATTGATTTCTACTAGTGCTTGATTACTGATTTTTTTCACCTCTTCTATTTTCCCTGTTCATTACCAGGTATTTTGTCACGCCCCAAAACCGAGGAGCGCGACCGGCGCTCAATCGAGTGAACCCAACTGAGCAAGCCTTATCAACCACTATCTACCCAACTCAATAAGAATAAGGAAGTCATGCTTACCTTTATTTAAACTAGCAGAGGTAGTACATTCAACATCTTAGTTCATTTCATATCACAACATTAAAACTTGGTTGACTTCCAAGGTTCCGTACAAGTTATATCGTAGAAGAAAGCAAGGGTACAAGGTTACAACATGGTCCATTGACCTATACAATACTTATACATAACCCACACAAACATCTAAGGAGCCTGTAAGGATACGGAAGACATGACAGCAATGCCGGCAACAAGGCCCCGGCTATACCTCAAAAGTAAAAGTCCAAACCAAGAAGATGTGAAATATAACCCCTCGAAGGAGAAGGGGTCTCACCAAGATCTTTAGAAGAAGTATGCTCCGCTACACACGATCGACACAATCCACTATGGAGCCACCTACATTCATAAAAAAATGTAGCGCCCCCGGCAAAAGGGACGTTAGTACTATGGAATAGTACTAGTATGTATAACTAAACACCATTTTACTAGAAAGACCTATCAAGCAAGTACAAGTAAGTCAGGTTAGTAAATCAAATATGCAATTCATGCAATCCTTCATATAATTTCCAAAAATCAGTTTGGGGCATCTCTTTCATATGTTCATCACTGTTCTCAATGCCACCGCTATCTTAAGCGGAGTCCGATCATGACCAGACCAGCTAGGTCACCTCATTGGAATCATATATCTCCATCAATATTTCATTTCCCTTATCCGAAATTCAATATCAGCCCATTACCACTATGTGTGCGGCTTGGTGTACGATCTCTACCCGATCGGCTAGGTCGCCTTATCTAGGCATTATCCCTTTCTCATTAGTCATCACGTCAGAATCTTTATTTCACATATCTCATATCAATCCCGAGGCACTCAGGGCCACTATTATCACCTCGTTTTCCATTTTCAATATTCATCTTACAAGTTGTGATCATAAACATATACGTAAATTCAAGTTGCAATCACAGGTAAGTGAGCACATAGCTAGCATGAATAATTCTCCGTTTCGATCTTGGCTTGCAGCCTAAGCATTTCAACGCATAATTGTATTCTTCATACTTCTCTAATTATCAAGAATGGTACATTACTCACATTGAGGCATAAACTTCACCTATATGTGTAGATAAATGCAAATCAATTAATGTGTAATAACAATCAATATACTAACAAATTCAGCTCTTACCACACTTTCGTAAATGCCAACGAAGCTCAATTTCTAATAAAAAAGTGTCACGACCCGGATTTCCCACCATCGGGTGTCGTGATGGCGCCTACTATCGGAGCTAGGCAAGCGAAATATTTAAAACACCTTTCCTGCTTTCTTTCAAACAATATAATAAACGAGACAAAATTTAAGCGGAAGACTTTAAATCTAAAGCAACTGAAAACCAAAAGTGCGGAAGTTTAATACACATCACTACCCAAGGTCTGGTGTCACTAGCTCACGGATTGCTAAAGAGTGCTCCAAACAAGTCTGCATGGAAATACAAAATATCTGTCTCGGTACAATGAAGACAAACTAAACATGGAGAAGGGCTTCGGCCTGCGAACGTCGGCTAGGCTACCTTTAATTCTCTAGACTGAAGTCAGCTCCCGATCAATACGCTACTGCTGCAGTCCTAAAGCTGCTCCGGTACCGTAATCTATGCAAAAAGCACAAAAGTGCAGCATCAGCAGAACCGACCCCATGTGTTGGTAAGTGCCTGGCCTAACCCCGGTAAGGTAGTGACGAGGCTAGGACCAGACTCCAGATAAACCTGAGCAGATATATAATATGTTGCGGAAAATAAACAGGAATAAGCAGTTTAAAATGGGAGGGGTACATGCTTCGGGGAAATATATCAAGACCAACAAAACAAACTTATTAAAATAGGAAAAGACAGCTCAATACCTACAACGATACAATAACAATACTGTTGCGGCGCGCAACCCGATCCCTTATCATTTAACATTGTTGCAGTGTGCAACCCGATCCTCATATATATATATAGCTGTTGCGGCGCGCAACCCGATCCAATATAATATCTGTTGCGGCGTGCAACCCGATCCAATTCATTATCTTGTGGTAGGCGTACCACCCGCTCCCATTTTATCATATTCTGTGGTAGGCGTACTACCCACTCCCATTTCATTATCTTGTGGTAGGCGTACCACCCGCCCCCATTTTAGTTCATCAATATCGTCGATGAAAACAATCACGAACAAATCCAAATAGGGAACATAAGGAATATACTAACTTCCCGGCAAGGGAGAAACAGCTATAACCAAACTTGTTACCACATCTAACTACTTCAGCTATAACTAAACTTATTACAACACCTAACACAAAGAATCATCAACCTAAGCATCCGTAATATCAAATAAGAACACAATGCAAGGGAACCACAACTCAACAATAGCCCGGCAAGGGTGCAACATGATAATCTCTTCCCTTTCTCACTTTTACTTCACAACTCCCTTCACCACTCGAGCCAATACTCTAGAGTTTCAATTATCACTTATACTTTCACAATTCGTTACACAACTGGAGCCAACGCTCCTTAATGTTCATAGGTCTCAATTCTTTCCACAACTTTACACAACAAAAATAGAAATCTTCATCAAGGCATGAATAATACAACAAAATCATGGAAATCACAATATAAGACTCACGGTCATGATTGACACCAACGTATAGATACTAGTCACCTTGCCTATACGTCGTGCTCAACAAGAAGCAAGTAGCAGATATGACTCAACTCCTAATCCCTCAAGCTAAGGTTAGACCGAACACTTACCTCGAATGCTCCAACTCAAGTCTCGATTATAGCTTCACCTCTCGAATTCACCATCCAACCGTTCGAATCTAGTCGCAATTTGCTTGAATGCATTAATAATTACTATTGGAACTAACCCAAATGCATAAAAAAAATTTACAAGGTTTTCCCAAAAAGGTCAAAAATACCTCCGGACCTATGTGGTCGAAACTCGAGGTTCGGACCAAAACCCGGTTACCCATTCTCCCACGAATTCAAATATATGTTTTGTTTTGAAATCGGACCCCAAATTGAGGTCCAACTTCTCAATTTGTAGAAAACCTAGGTTCTACCCAAAACACCCAATTTCCCCATGAAAATCTTTGATTTGAAGTTGAAATCATGATAAAAGATGTTATGAAGTGAAGAAATTAAGTTAGAAATCACTTACCAATGGTTTTGGATAAGAAAAGTTGTTTGAAAAATCGCCTCTTAGGTTTGGGTTTTTGAAAAGTGGAAAAATGACTGAAAGTCCCGAATATATATACTTTTGCTGGGGGCTGGCGCGAAACGCGCAGAAATGCACCGCGGCCGAGTGGCTGTCAGCGCGGAAATGCACCGCGGCCGCACCGAGGGAGGGAGGAAGTGGGCTCTATAAACCAACCCAGCGCGGACCGCACTGATTTGGTGCGTGGCCGCGCTGGTCGACCTGGCTACCGACCCTCTAAACCCCCACCACGCGGACCGCACAGAAAAGCACTGCGGCCGCGTGGCTGCCAGCGCGGACCGTGCGGAAACGGCCGCGGCTGCGCTGGACCTGCAACACCTGAACCTGCATTTTTTAAGTCTAAGACCTCCCGGGCCCCACTCAAAACTCACCCCAGCCCTCGAGGCTCCAAACCAAACATTCATATGATCTCAAAAACACTTTACAGACTTACTTGTGCAATCAAATCGCCAAAATACCATCATATACATAGGATCAAGCCTCCAAACTCATGATTTTCTTCCAACTTTAATAAAACTCAAATTCCCCATTTTAAGTCTGAAACACGTCATATGATGTCCGTTTTTAGCCAAACTTTACAGATAGTGCTTAAAACATATTTAAGACTCGTACCGGGCGTCGGAACCAAAATACGAGCCCGATACCACAGTTTTCTAATAAATTTTCTTCTTCATTTTCCTTAAGAAATTTCAGGAAACAATTTCACACAAAAATTCATTTCTCGGGCTTGGGACCTCGGAATTTGATTCCGGGCACACGCCCAAGTCCCATATTTTTTTACGGACACTCCGGGACCGTCGAATCACAGGTCCGGGTCCGTTTACCCAGAATGTTGACCGAAGTCAATATTATGCATATTAATATCAAAATTCATCAAATTTATCACATAATTCGCATATTTCATCATAAAAGCTTTCCGGCTACGCGCCCGGACTGCGCACTCAAAATTGAGGCAACTAAAAGCGAGCTTTTCAAGACCTCGGAAGCATGGAACAAGGAAGAATTACGGTGATGACCCCTTTGGGTCGTCACATTCTCCACCTCTAAAACAGTCGTTCGTCCTCGAACGGACAAAAGAAAGAAGTACCTGAGTCGGGAAATAAATGAGGATAACGGCTCAGCATATCAGACTCGAACTCCCAGGTCGATGCCTCAGGAGGCTGACCTCTCCACTTAACACGCACCGAAGGAAAACTCTTCGACCTCAACTATCGAACCTGCCGGTCTAGAATAGACACTGGTTCCTCCTCATATGACAGATCCTTGTCCAATTGGACAGTGTTGAAATCTAACACGTGCGATGGATCGTTGTGATACTTACGGAGCATAGATACATGAAAAACTGGATGCACAGCTGCCAAGCTAGGCGGCAAAGCAAATCTATAGGCCACCTCTCCCACACGCTCAAGGATCTCAAATGGGCTAATGAACCTAGGGCTAAGCTTGCCCTTCTTCCCAAATCGCATCACGCCCTTCATAGGCGACACACGGAGCAACACTCATTCACCAACCATAAAAGCAATATCTCGGACCTTGCGGTCTGCATAACTCTTCTGCCTAGATTGAGCTGTCCGAAGTCTATCCTGAATGATCTTGACCTTATCCAAGGCCTCCTAAACTAGGTCTGTACCCAATAACCGAGCCTCTCCCGGCTCAAACCATCCGACTAGGGACCGACACCGCCTACCATAGAATGCCTCATACGGAGCCATCTGAATGCTGGACTAGTAGCTGTTGTTGTAGGCAAACTCTGCTAAAGGCAAGAACTGGTCCCACGAGCCACCGAAGTCAATGACACAGGCTCTGAGCATGTCCTCTAATATCTGAATAGTCCTCTCGGACTGACCGTCCGTCTGGGGATGAAATGCTGTGCTCAACTGAACCTAGGTGCCCAACTCTTGATGAACCGCTCTCTAGAAATGTGAGGTAAACTGCGGACCTCGGTCCGAGATGATAGACAGAGGCACCACATGAAGGCGAACGATCTCCCTGATATAAATCTCAGCTAATCTCTCGGACGAATAGGTGGTGGCAACCGGAACAAAATGTGCTGAGTTGGTCAACCTATCTACAATAACCCAAACTGCATCAATCTTCTTCCGAGTCATCGGAAGTCCAGTAACAAAATCCATAGTAATCCTTTCCCACTTCCACTCGGGAAGCTCAATCCTCTGAAATAAACCACCGGGCCTCTGATGCTCGTACTTAACCTTCTAATAGTTCAAACAACGAGCCACATATGCAACAATGTATTTCTTCATTCTGCGCCACCAATAGTGCTGCCTCAAATCCTGATACATCTTCGCGGCGCCCGGATGAATAGAATACCGAGAACTGTGGGCCTCCGCTAAGATCAACTCTCGAATCCCATCAACATTGGGCACACAAACTCGCCCCTGCAATCTCAATACACCATCATCATCTAAGGTTACTTTCTTGGCACCTCCACGCTGCACCGTGTCTCTCAATACACACAAATGGGGATCTTCAAACTGCCGATCGCCGATACGCTCCAATAACGAAGAACGAGCGACCGTGCAAGCTAATACTCGATTAGGCTCAGAAATGTCCAACCTCACAAACTGATTGGCCAAAGTCTGAACGTCCAAAGCAAGCGGTCTCTCACCGACCGGAATATAAGCAAGACTGCCCATGCTGACTGACTTCCTACTCAAGGCATCGGCCACCACATTGGCCTATCCCGGGTGATATAAGATAGTGACGTCGTAATCTTTCAACAATTCCAACCACCTCCTCTGCCTCAAATTCAACTCCTTTTGTTTGAACAAATACTGAAGACTCTTATGATCCGTGAACACCTTACACGTCACACCATATAAATAATGCCTCCAGATCTTTAAAGCATGAACGATGGCTGCCAACTCCAAATCATGCACTGGATAGTTCTTCTCATGAACCTTTAACTGCCTCAAAGCATAGGCAATGACCTTGCCATCCTGCATCAATACTACACCAAGTCCAGTACGAGATGCAACACAATAGACTGTATAGGGCCCTGAACCTGTGGGCAAAACCAGCACCAGTGTCGTAGTCAGAGCTGTCTTGAGCCTCTGAAAGCTCACCTCACACGCGTCTGACCATCTGAACTGGGCACCTTTCTGGGTCAACCTGGTCATCGGGGCTGCAATAGATGAGAACCCCTCCACGAACCGACGATAGTAACCTGCCAATCCTAAGAAACTCCGAATCTCTGTGGCTGATGCTAGTCTAAGCCAGTTCTCGACTGCCTCAATCTTTTTCGGATCAACCTGAATACCATCTACTGAAACAACGTGACCCAGGAATGCAACAGAACTCAACCAGAACTCACACTTCGAAAACTTGGCGTAAAACTTACTATCCTTCAGAGTCTGAACAACCACTCTGAGGTGCTGCTCATGCTCCTCCTGACTGCGGGAGTATATCAGAATATCATTAATGCAGACTATCACGAACGAGTCAAAGTTAAGCCTGAACACTCGGTTCATCAAGTCCATAAAGGCTGCTGGGGCATTGGTCAACCCAAATGACATAAACAAGAACTCATAATGCCCGTACCGAGTGCGGAATGCTGTCTTAGGGACATCAGATGCCCTAATCCTCAACTGATGGTAGCTTGATCTCAAGTGAATTTTTGAGAATACCTTGGCACCCTGAAGCTGATCGAACAAATCATCAATCCTCGACAGTGGATACTTATTCTTAATTGTAATCTTGTTCAGTTACCGGTAACCAATGCACATTCTCATCGAACTGTCCTTTTTCTTAACAAACAACACCGACTCACCCCAAGGCGAAACACTAGGCCTAATGAAACCTTTCTCAAGCAAACCTTGCAACTGTTCCTTTAACTCTTTCAACTCCGGCGGGGCCATACGATATGGCGGGATAGAAATGGGCTGATTGCCCGGAGCCAAATAAATACAAAAGCTGATATCCCTGTCGGGTGGCATACCCGGCAGGTCTGAAGGGAAACCTCAGGAAACTCCCGAACAACGGGCACAAAATCAATAGAAGGGACATCCGCGCTAGAATCGAATGTACACCAAATAGGCCAAGCATCCCTTCTCAACCATACGCCGAGCCTTCACATACGAGATAACACTATGGGTACAATGACCAGAAGTCCCTCTCCACTCTAAATGGGGTAATTCCAGTAAGGCTAAGGTCACGGTCTTGGCATGGCAATCCAAGATAGCATGGTATGGGGACAACCAATCCATCCCCAATATAATGTCGAAGTCCACCATATCTAAGAGCAGTAAGTCAACACGGGTCTCAAGACCCTCAAATACTACTACACATGAACGATGCACTCGGTCGACCACTATAGAATCACCCACCGATGTAGATACATATACAGGAACACCCAAGGCATCGCTAGGCATAACCAAGTAGGGTGCAAAATAGGATGACATATACGAATACGTAGATTCGGGATCAAATATCACTGAAGCACCTCTATCTCAGACCAGAATAGTACCTATGATGATAACATCGGAAGACTCAACCTCTAGCCTAGCTGGCAAAGCATAACACCGGGGCTGAGCCCCACCACCCTGAACTGCCTCTCTAGGACGGCTTGCTGCTGGTTGGCCTCCACCTCTAGGACCTCTACCTCTACCTCTAGCACCTTTGCCCCCGCCTCTAGCTGGCTGGGCGGCCTGCGGAGCCTCTAGTGCCAGAATCATAGCTCAAGGACCCTGCTACTACGGCTGTGCACCCCTCAATCTCGGGCAAGCTCTCCTGATATGACCATACTCACCACACTCATAGCACCCACCTGACTGCTGCAGCCGAGAGGGATGAGGCTGACCCTGTCGACCTGAATGACCTCCTCGAAAGCTCTGAAGCGGTGGTGCACTAATAGGCTGTTGATCCGAATAGCGCTGCTGAGAACCACTATTGCCCGAAGTACCATGTGAGACCTGGAGTGCTGACTGAAAGGGTCTAGGGGGATGGTCTCTACCATATGAATCTCTACCTCCATACGAGGTACCACTGAATCTGCCTAAATGACGGGGCCTCTTATCCGACCCATGACCACCTCCCTATGACAGAACCGTCTCAACTTTGCAGGCCATATTAGCCGCCTCCTGAAATGTGATCTCGCTCCCGGCCTCCTTGGCCATCTGAAGATGAATCGGCTGAATAAGACCATCAATAAACCTCCTCACCCTCTCTCTCTCAGTGGGAAGTATGATGAGAGCATGACGAGCTAGATCGATGAACCTGGTCTCATACTGGGTAACAGTCATGGAACCCTACTGGAGGCGCTCAAACTGCCTCCGATAGGCCTCTCTCTGGGTAACGGGGAGAAACTTCTCCAGCAACAATACCGTAAACTGCTCCCAAGTCAAAAATGGCGATCCGGCTGGTCTCGCTAAGCAATAATCCCTCCACCAAGTCTTGGCGGATCCAGACAAACGAAATGTAGCAAAATCAACCCCATTGGTCTCAACAATACCCATGTTCCTGAGAACCTCGTGGCAGTTGTCTAGATAATCCTGGGGATCCTCAGTAGATGCTCAGCTAAAAGTAGAAGTGAATAGCTTGGTGAATCTGTCCAGTCTCCACAAAGGACATAGCCGCTCCATCGCCGGTTCGAGCTATGACACCAGGCTGAACTACTCCAACTGGCTGAACCACTAGAGTCTGAGTCTGGGGAGCTACCTGCTCCGGAGTGTGTGTAGCAGGAGTCTGAGCCCCTCCTCCAGCCTGAGAAGTGGCTGGTGCTACTGGAAGCAGACCCGCTCGGGTGACACTCTCCATGAGGCCTACCAATCGGACCAGAGCGTCCTGAAGAACTGGAGTGGCAATGAAGCCCTCTGGGACCTGAGATGAGCCCACTGGAGCTGGTGGAGCTGGAACCCCCTCATCATAGTCAACATGAGGCTCCACCTCTGGGACTGCTGCTCGGGGCGGGGCTTTGCCCCAGCCTCGGCCTCGCCCTCTGTCCCTAATAGGAGCTGCTGTTGGGGGCTCGGGCTATTGCACGGTAGAAGGGGAAGCACGTGCTCTCGCCATCTGTGAAAGAACAGAGTAGAACGACAATCAGTGTTGAGAAACAGAATCGCACGACAAGAAAGAACAAGGTGAAATTTTTCCTAACTCTGTAGCCCCTGGGGGATAAATACAGACGTCTCTGTACCGATCCCTCAGACTCTACCGAGTTTGTCCGCGAGTTGTGAGACCTACGCAACCTAGGGCTCTGATACCAACTTGTCACGACCCGGATTTCCCACCATCGGGTGTCATGATGGCGCCTACTATCGCATCTAGGCAAGCCAAATATTTAAAACACCTTTCCTGCTTTCTTTCAAACAATATAATAAACGAGACAAAATTTAAGCGTAAGACTTTAAATCTAAAGCAACTGAAAACCAAAAGTGCGGAAGTTTAATACACATCACTACCCAAGGTCTGGTGTCACTAGCTCACGGACTGCTAAAGAGTGCTACAAACAAGTCTGAATGGAAATACAAAATATATGTCTCGGTACAATAAAGACAAACTAAATATGGAGAAGGGCTTTGGCCTGCGAACGTCGGCTAGGCTACATTGAAGTCTCTGGACTGAAGTCAGCTACCGATCAATACGCTACTGCTGCGGTCCTAAAGCTGCTCCGGTACCGTAATCTGTGCAAAAAGCACAGAAGTGCAGCATCAGCACAACCGACCCCATGTGCTGGTAAGTGCCTGGAAAACCCCGGCGAGGTAGTGACGAGGCTAGGACCAAACTCAGATAAACCTGAGCAGATATATAATATGTTGCGGAAAATAAACAGGAATAAGCAGTTTAAAATAGGAGGGGTACATGCTTCAGGGAAATATATCAAGACCAACAAAAGAAACTTATTAAAATAGGAAAGGACAGCTCAATACCTACAACGATACAATAACAATACTGTTGCAGCGCGCAACCCGATCCCTTATCATTTAACATTGTTGCGGCGTGCAACCCAATCCTCATATATATATATAGCTGTTGCGGCGCGCAACCCGATCCAATATAATATCTGTTGCGGCGTGTTACCCGATCCAATTCATTACCTTGTGGTAGGCGTACCACTCGCTCCCATTTCATTATCTTGTGGTAGGCGTACCACCCGCCCCCATTTTAGTTCATCAATATCGTCGATGAAAACAATCATGAACAAATCCAAATAGGGAACATAAGGAATATACTAACTTCCCGGCAAGGGAGAAACAACTATAACCAAACTTGTTACCACATCTAACTACTTCAGCTATAACTAAACTTATTACAACACCTAACACAAAGAATCATCAACCTAAGCATCCGTAATATCAAATAAGAACACAATGCAAGGGAGTCACAACTCAACAATAGCCCGACAAGGGTGCAACATGATAATCTCTTACCTTTCTCACTTTTACTTCACAATTCCCTTCACCACTCGAGCCAATACTCTAGAGTTTCAATTATCACTTATACTTTCACAATTCGTTACACAACTGGAGCCAACGCTCCTTAATAGTCATAGGTCTCAATTCTTTCCACGACTTTTCACAACAAAAATAGAAATCTTCATCAAGGCATGAATAATACAACAAAATCATGGAAATCATAATATAAGACTCACGGTCATGCTTGACACCAATGTATAGATACTCGTCACCTTGCCTATACGTCGTACTCAACAAGAAGCAAGTAGCAGATAAGACTCAACTCCTAATCCCTCAAGCTAAGGTTAGACCGAACACTTACCTCGAATGCTCCAACTCAAGTCTCAATTATAGCTTCACCTCTCGAATTCTTCATCCAACCGTTCGAATCTAGTCGCAATTTGCTTGAATGCATTAATAATTACTATTTGATCTAACCCCAACGCATAAAAAAGTTTTTACAAGGATTTCCCAAAAAGGTCAAAAATACCCCTGGACCTATGTGGTTGAAACTCGAGGTTCGGACCAAAACCCGGTTACCCATTCTCCCACGAATCCAAATATATGTTTTGTTTTGAAATCGGACCCCAAATTGAGGTCCAACTTCTCAATTTGTAGAAAACATAGGTTCTACCCAAAACACCCAATTTCCCCATGAAAATCTTTGATTTGAAGTTGAAATCATGTTAAAAGATGTTATGAAGTGAAGAAATTAAGTTAGAAATCACTTACCAATGGTTTTGGAGAAGAAAAGTTGTTTGGAAAATCGCCTCTTAGGTTTGGGTTTTTGAAAAGTGGAAAAATGACTGAAAGTCCCGAATATATATACTTTTGTTGGGGGCTGGCGCGGACCGCGTATAAATGCACCGCGGCTGCGTGGCTGCCAGCGTGGAAATGCACCGCGGCCGCGCCGAGGGAGGGAAGAAGTGGGCTCTCTGAACCAACCCAGCGCAGACCGCACTGATTTGGTGCGCGGCCGCGCTGGTCTACCTGGCTACCGACCCTCTGAACCCCCACCACGCGGACCGCACAGAAAAGCACTGCGGCCGTGTGGCTGCCAGTGCGGACCGCGCGGAAACGGCCGCGGCCGTGCTGGGCCTGCAACACCTGAACCTGCATTTTTTTAAGTCTAAGACCTCCCGGGCCCCACTCAAAACTCACCCGAGCCCTCGGGGCTCCAAACCAAACATTCATATGATCTCGAAAACACTTTACAGACTTACTCGTGCGATCAAATCGCCAAAATAGCATCATATACATAGGATCAAGCCTCAAAAATCATGATTTTCTTCCAACTTTCATAAAACTCAAATTCCTCATTTTATGTCCGAAACACGTCATATGACGTCCGTTTTTAGCCAAACTTTACAGATAGTGCTTAAAACATATTTAAGACTCGTACCGAGTGTCAGAACCAAAATACGAGCCTGATACCACAGTTTTCTGATAAATTTTCTTCTTCATTTTCCTTAAAAAATTTCAGGAAACAATTTCACACAAAAATTCATTTATCGGGCTTGGGACCTCGGAATTTGATTCCGGGAACACGCCCAAGTCCCATATTTCTACGGACCCTTCAGGACCGTCGAATCACAGGTCTGGGTCCGTTTACCCAAAATGTTGACCGAAGTCAATATTCTGCATATTAATATCAAAATTCATCAAATTTCTCACATAATTCGCATATTTCAACATAAAAGCTTTCCGGCTACACGCCCAAACTGTGCACGCAAAATCAAGGCAACTAAAAGCGAGGTTTTCAAGGCCTCGGAAGCACGGAACAAGGAAGAATTACGGTGATGACCCCTTTGGGTCGTCACAAAAGGGGTTTTTAGCCATACATACATTGTTTAAGCTTTCCTTAATTACTACAATGTTCCGGAAATTCTAGAAATCTCAATCTACTTTGAGAAATAACAAAATTGAACATAAATTAGGAAGGTATTCATGGTTTCAGCTCATTTGAGCATTTCATCAAATACTAGTTGAGCATCTTGATTTCAAATCTCTTTTACTAGGTTTCCTTAGTTCCCCAACCCAATCTTTACTTGTTTATGTTCAACAATCTTTTCACAAACCTAATTTGTACATGCATGTATACATAGTAGTATTACACCCAAGAATCATACCTCAATACCCCACCTTGTACCCCAAACTCGAAATTAAAGTCTAGGGTATAGAACCTTACCTCTTAGATGAAGAACTTGTGATTGGGTTCTTTGATTCTTGAAGATTGATGCAAGATTGGATGATTGAATGCTGGGTTCCTCCTTCTCTCTCTAAAATTCTCTCATCTCTCTCTAAAATCAATAAGAAATGACCCCAAAATGAACCTCAAAGCCTATATATTAAAATGTGGTCGGGTTATAAAAATAGGAAAATTAACCCTCCGAAGTCGGGTTTGCGATCGCAGAATGAACCGCAAAACATGAATGCGGGTCGCAAAATGCATCGCATAATAGGTGCCCAAAACTGGGCTACACTGGTCCAGTTTGCGACCAGATTTGCGATCGCATATCAAGTATGCGGACCGCATAATGGTTTTTGCGATCGCAGAATTGATGTAGGATCACATTTTTTCCAGCCTTTGGTAATTTGATCATAACTTTGTATAGGAATGTCCGAATGACGAACGGGTTGAAGCGTTGGAAACTAGACACAAAGACCTTTTATTTGATGGGTTGTGAATCACACTAATCCTTATATAACTTGAGATATAATTGCCCAAAGTGAGGTCTTGTGCGCACTCATTTGCAACTTTCGTCTATTATGAAATTTTCCAACTTGGCTTAGACTTAGGCCTCTCCTTATACCCGAATTCACTTCTAATATGACTTATACACTTATTAATATATACAATTAATATCCATGATATCCTTAATCCTCATTTGTACGCAAGATAAAATATTTAGCCTACCTTGGCACCACGAAATCTTAAATTACTGAGCAAAATTTTCTGGGGCTTTACATATTTCCTCAAACCATTTTCAACAAGTGACTAAGAACATGTATTTCGAGTTGAGGCATGACTGAATACAAGCTGTTTTGAATGTCATTTCATTTGTTTTCCTCTATTTCTTTAATGTTCTGTAATAAGTCCTTAATTATACATGTTATCTTAGCTATATCATGTCTTTAGTATGCTGCATAAATGAACTTATGCTCTCTAAGAGTTTGAGTGTTGATTTTTGGGTTCAAGCAAATTGTGCTAGTTCCCCAGATTTTGTTACTAATGATATTGAAAAAAGAGTTAATTGGGTTGAAGTTTCAGGCTGTGTTTGTAAGTTTAGTTTAGGTTTGAACTCAAGCATGAATATTTGTCGACTTCATTATCAGTGTAGTTAAAGTTCAGCATGCGATTTTAGTAGCTTTTGAAATTTCCTTACGTTCCATTTACTGTGGAGTGATGAAGCTTATCATGTTGTTGTTGGGTGCGATTGGTATTTTCGTTGTTGGCAAGGACTCGATATTGAGTCCTAATCCCCAGCTGTGACATTGGCAAGGTTTGGGTTTCTTGATCCTGGACTTTGAAGACATTAGCAAGGGAGGATGATATACCATTGCTACTCGGGCTTGTTTCTTGAACCTAGTAGTTCGTTTGTTTACTACTAGATTTTCATCACAGGAGATTTGATCCAATAAAAGATAAAATTGGAAGCTCAGTTAGTTGATTTGTACTTGATTAGTTTAAATTTAGAAGTTTAAAGGGTAATTTGATTTCGCGTTTCATATAGCATTAGTTGATTTGCGTTTAATTGGTTTTGCAAATTGTTTGGCTCTAAGCGTTGGGCCTACTGTTGGCCCAGTTGATGAATGTTTATCTTCTTGATTTAATTGCATGTCCCCATGTCACTTGGAATTTGTCATCTCACTAAATCTTGGGCTAATTTTGGGCCCAAGCCTGAGGAGGCCGGCAAAAGGGGATCGTATACTTTATGCCAATTGGGTATGCTTTGTCGAACCCAGTCCTTTGTTTTGTAGTTGTTGGTGAAGCGACTTCTCTTTAGATAATTTGTCATTCAGCACAAGGTCCGTTAGATGATAAGTAGGTTCGAACCTTGAGTAAAAAATTATTAGAATTCTATTAAGCCTTAATTAATTATGTCCTTAATTAGTCGAGGTGTGAAGTGCCAAATAAAATCTCAAAATGCATGGTCCTTTTTTATTTAATTTTAATCACTAGAAATCGAGGCGTGCCATTTAGTTGAATTTTCCGTGGCCCTCACAAATTTGAAAGTGCATAGTTACTTTAGGCGCGTTATTCTAATAATATTACCTTCCTAAACTCGGGTGTGCTTTTCATGTGACCCAAATCCAAATCTCAACAACGTTGAATAAGATGTGTTTCGGATTGTGGGTGCATTTCATGTGGCGCGATCCAAAAACATGTTTCAAACGATGTTAAATCTTCTTTTAAATTAATTAAAAGCGGGTAATAAGTTAAAAATTGTACCATAGGTTAAAACATGTATTAAAATCACATAATATATCAATAATAATGGTTTAAGCAACCGTGCTAGAACCACGGAACTCGGGAATGCCTAACACCTTCACCCGGGTTAAAAGAATTCCTTACTTAGAATTTCTGGTTCGCAGACTTCAAAAAGAAAGTCGAATCTTCCTCGACTTGAGATTATAAAATAAACTAGTGACTTGGGACACCAGAAAACAAACCATCCCAAGTGGCGACTCTGAACTTAAATAAAATAATCTCATTTCGATTTATGTCACTTTAATTGGAAAAACTCCTATATCCCCCTCGGGTGGTAAAAACGAGGTGTGACAGTATGAATGTCATGTTGTCCATAGGTACATGTTTTATAACATCATCAGTCTCTGAGGGCATCCCATCATATCATATCATATCGGCTATTGTGGGAAAAATCATCATCGTATACCAGCTGCTCAGGTGGTGGTGCGTATATAACACCATAACCTTTCCCATATCCCATATATATATATATACGCGTATATAATGCTGTCTGAATCATATCTCAGTCACTGTGGGCAACATCATTATCATATACCAGCTGATCAGGTGGTGGTGCATATATAACGCCATAACCTTATCCCATATCCCATATACATATATTTATATATACGCGTATATAACGCCATCTGGTCATGGGTTAATGCACATGTATAAATGAGTGAAATGTATGAAAAATACATAATAATCTCGATATTTCCTCCGGATAAACTTTTCCAACTGCGTATTATTCTAAGACCCATGAACAGAAGATAATAATAATTCTCATGGGGAATGAAGAATATAGACACCCCTACTATTTCTATGAATAGAGTAATTTATAGAAACTGTGTATTTGCTCGTTTCTTCAGTATAATTTGGACCATGCCAAAAGAAAGAAGGGATAACTTTAACATACATGGAGTAGGAAAACTTCGTATATCCTTTACACTATTCTTGCAATTTTCCAGTTCGTTCATTCCACACTGTTTCAAAATATGCATAACGACAATTGCCTTTTTTCTTTATCGACCTATGAATCCTACAACTCGTGATTGTTTCCTCCATCAATACACCGTATTGCCCATGCAACATATTGAACATTATTAAATACCACAATTTCATAGTAAATTTGAAGTGCAATAGGATATGGATAGGATATGGTGAGTGTCTTTACCCTTTTCTCTACATAGAGAACATTAGCTTGCTATCATTCTTATTTTCATAAATAAGTTGCTGAAATCAATTCCTTGAAAGACCAGAGGTTTGACTCATTTGATAGTTCTTGTTAAACCTTGGATGATTTCCAAAGAATAGACGAAAATCAAAGTATAAGGATACGTGGATTTCAAGTGAGGCTTTGAGACACATATATCCTTATTAAGATGACACCTTGAAACAAGGAATTAAGAGTCATTTTAAATGACACTTTGGGCCTGCCACGTTATAGGAAGGGAGAAATAATTAATCTTATCCAAATATATCTCCAATTAATTAGGTAATGTTTCGTTACCTGATAATTAATCAATTACCCGCAAAATTGAGAATTATTTCCACTTACTTTAAATATTACTCACTTTTCACATAACTTATACACCTTACTATTCTGGTCATGTGGTACCTTGTATGGTACTAGTCCATAATTACCGAGTATTTTAGCTCATGCCGTATTTTATCCCAACATCCCAAACATGGACGAAAATTCGTTTTCTTTGACTTGCTTACCCTTTCACCTTTACGAATTTTCTTATTACTTGTTTGAAATAGTATAATCCTTATAATCTCCAAATAATCTTTTCCTTGGACTGATGTCAGTTACCTTATGACAAATTCAACGTACAACACTACAGGGTGCAACATTGTCGTAATGTAGTACTGTGGGACGTTATATATCATTTCCAGGTTCTCATTAATTTATTTGTGGCGTGTTTTCATTTATGAAAATATGGGGTGTAACATCATCCCCCCCCCCTTTGGAACATTCGTCCTCGAATGTTGACTGATGCGCTTATCAATTTCATAACTTATAGCTCTTATGAATACCTTAATACTCCCCTTGCCATTTAGGTAGTTGTTCTGTGAATAAATCTAAAGGCCAAGGTATTCCCCCCTTTAGGTCTCTTTCCCATACCATGTCTTGTGATTGAATTCCTTCCAATATCATAATTGTTGCTACCTTCTACCAAGCAGCCTTTACGATACTAATTTTTTTAGTGTGCCTAGCATCATTTTCTCATTTCTTTCAAGTTTTAGCGAATCTCTAGGCCCTACTTTGTAAACATATACAAGGCTTAATAAGATACCTCCCTGGGCTTCTATGGGTATACTGAAGTTCTTTGCTCGGTATTTTGTAGAGCTTGCGAATATGGCCATATCTTATTTCATAGACCAGGTTATTCATTCGTATGACTTTACTACATATACATAGGTCATTCTATGTCATAACTCTTACTTTGATTTGTCGTTATTGGGGTCTACAACAAACTCTAGGTTATGCTCGTTGCGCATCCTTAAAACTGATGGCCTAATCATCTCATATTGTTGAACTTTTATCCATCTGTTGTTGATTCACCTTAACGTTGATCCATCATCTACCACTGATAACTTGATCTCTTATGTAATACTGCCGCTAGGATTCATGCCTGATTGGGGCATCTGGTGTAATTAGATTAATCCCCCTAGGGGTAATACTATACTTCCACAACCGTACTTTATAACATCCCAATGCGATTCACCTTTGTGTGGGTATTTTTAATCATTTCCAATTCATGATATCTCTTTTTTTTTCATTGTTAGATCGTTACTCAATCGAAGGCCCACACGTCATACTTTATGTAACACAATTACATTATTATTCTATTACTAGGGCAGCATTCCATCTCTTCTAAATTCTACTAGTCTTAGATTCCTTTGAGTTCATTCAGATTAGACTGAGGTTTCTATAACTTAGAGGAACCATCAGTTCCCTTGTTTTCACTAGCTTAATCCCGAGGACTTATCCATTTTTGTCATCTTCTCACTTTCCCTTCTCTTATCCTTACTCATGTCTTTCTAAACCTTATCATTACATCATACTTTAGATTGCGACCGATTTCCTTATGCTTTTCTGGAAGATCGAGACATCACATCGTCACTAACTTTTCTTTTACTCTCTAATTAGACCTTTCGGTACTTAGAAACCATAAGCTAGAAGGTATGCCATAGATGACGTTGCTATAATTCCCGGACATTGAATCCCGCGCTTACAGTCGCTTTTCTGCAGTACTGACTATTCATAACCTTCTGTATTTGAGTATCTTGTATGTTGTTTACCTTTTCCTTACTTACCTTAAAATATTGCCTCACATTCTTTTATCTCTGTTATAACCTCTCTTCCCATTTGGCATAATTTATCTTCATAACCTGAAGATCTGTTATAATACGTGTACCTTTGGCGCATACACAATCTGGTGGGAGATTCGTACTGATTTCTTATGAGGCTGATACTTCTTCTAACTGGCTTTCTTGTTACGCCATTATATATTATGGTCATTGTGTTATTTCTCTTGAATATTTGATATTAAGAGTGATCATGTCATGCTCTCAAGCACAACTTCTACAAGTTTTCTAGGTCCAATAATCAGACTCCTGATTTATTTAGGTGTTGTAATTCTTTAAGCTTCCTCTTCCTTCCGATTAGCCTTTATGTCAGCTTAAGCCATCTTCCGATCTGTGGCTCATAGTATAAGTTATTACCTTAGCCTTCCATGGGTGTTATGGAATATCCATGATAACAATTCAATACTTTTCTCTATGTCCTGGGCTAAATTCTTTTTTTTTAACTTATACTAGAATCTTTTACGGCTGTATGATTGTCAACATATATGCCGCATGTATAAAAATCAAAACTCTTAAGTGCATTCATAATATCATCAACTCGGGATCATTGATCAAATAATTCATTTCTTTCATTCACAATGTTCTTTTAACGTAAGCTATTACCTTTCGTAATCGTTATCCCCCTTGTTGCGTGCATACTTAGCTTATCTTAGCTCCTACGCATGCCACAATTTCCGTACAACTCATATGATCTTCGAATATTTCTTTTGATTTTTACTTCCCGTTCACTAGCCACAGTACATTCCTCTTTCTTATGGAGGACGTACAATATTTTTTTGTCAGACTGCTTTTACATGACCATTTATTCATTAGGTCACTGTGCTTAGGTTGAAGCCTTCTTCCTCATTTTCCTTGGCTAGTCCTTCACTGTAGTACTTAGGGAGGATCCTCTGACTCTTGTAAAGATGCGAGCTCTCGTATGCTCGACAGACCTTTTGCTGTCCTTCCTTGCCTATACTTATACGTAGTTATTTATCTCCACGCCCTTGTGCTTGTGGGGTTGTGTCTGGACTGATATTTTGATCGTATTCCTAGTGGCACTCTCTTTTATTTCTGTAAAACTCATACAGTACCTTTTAAACTTCTCCAACTCCTATATGAATATATCTCAAGTATTATAATATCATAACTACGAGGCTGAATTCTCCATGTTGGGTTCTACTATGTTTATCTTACACGATCTGATGACTCGCCTATAACCTCCTGTTTAGCCATAACTGAGATCTTCATAACCAATTACTAACTACTCGTTGGCCCATTCTCATTTCAATATTCCTCGTAATCTTTCTTAGGTTATTTACTTTATTTTCACTTAGGTCTCGCACGACTCCTTATTTATTAATAATTGCTCGGGTAGGAACCTTTAATTACTCTCCTTGACATCGTGCTTGCACAATATTCTTGAATCGTAGCGTATCTATAAGATTTAGATAAGTGCCATCTCATTCCTCTTTCATTTATCCCATTCTTCCTTTACAATTTCATAGTTACTAGAACCATTTAATTCTGACTTAATGACACATCACTCCATATTCCCCCATTTAGTGGTGTACTAAAAGTTGTAGCCACGAGGATCTACCTATAAATGTTTTCCCTCTTCATCTTTGGCATCGTTTCGCAACATCAATGATCCTTACTCGCCTTGCGGCAATTCTCCTGTACCAAGGATGACTAATTCCCTTACTCACGAGGGTGACACTTAGCGTAACTGGTACATACAGTCTCTTAAGCTTAACTTTGCTCACATTGCTTGCTTTAGGGAAGTGTCTCCCTGAATGACCATTCTCTGAATTCATCGTGAATCTTCTTCTGTGGTCCATTCTATTAACACCAGAATGAAATTTGAATTTCCCATGATGCCGAGTACTTTCCAATCATTCAGTCCCTAATTCATATTTAGTTTATCTTGTTTACCAGTACATACTGATTTCTGTTACTCTGGGGCTTAACTCTCCCCTCTGGTAATCGCGTTGGAGTCACGAACTTATTTCTCGAAATGAGGATATAACCTTATGGCCTATACTCTTTCATTTTCTTGAGGCCCATCACCTTTCGTCTCTTCCTTCATTTGACTATAGGTTCTGTAACACTCTACCATTTTCATCCATGTATTACACCTTATTCATAATGCTTCCTTATCTCTCTTCTCATTACTCTGCTAATATTTTGCATATCCCTTTTCTTGTGAAAACTTCAATACGACATTCTTTCGCTTTTAGCTCCCCTTTGCCCCATTCACTGGCTCTTTCAATTGCCTAACATTCTTTCTTTACTGGGGGCGGGAGCCTCACTAAAGAAATATTTATTCCTTCAAGGCTTCCAGTGCTTATATCTAGCTTTAATATTTTAGGGTGCACCATCTAGGTGTCTCACGAGGAGATTTACTAGTACCCTTGCAATGTCCTTTGGAAATGTCAATTAAAACAAACAATCCACTCACCATTTTGGTATACTCTAACCCCAGCCAGGTCCTGATGTTCCGTCCTTTTCTTAAACTATACCTGTTAGCCCCCATAGGGCATAACTGAGATGGGTACAGCGAATTGTACATACCTCTGTTACTGTTGAATATAACTTAAAAAGCATATGTTCCTCTGCCTCAATTATAAACGTTGTTAACCTTCATTAACTGGGCACCTCGTACAATTCATCATCTTGCTTCTTTTGTTTGTTGAAACTTGTATTTATCTTCTTAATCTCTCATTTTCTTTCACCATAAAGGTGGATATGTATTCTTGCCTTAAGGCTCCTTATCACGAGGCTTAAACCTTTCAGTACACACATGATCTACTGGAGACCTCATATTTACTTATCATAAGCATAATACAAAGTCGAGTTCTTCTAATTCAACACTTCCACAACTATATCTATTATCGATCATATTTCTGAACGTAGGCATCATCTTATTACGAATAAAAATAGAAGATTGGGACTTGAATTCTTATAAGTGAGATATACCACACAATCTAGAGTAAAAAGAAAGAGTAACAGTCTTAAATGCCCAGTAGCCTCCTACATATAAGTGTGGTGCACGACACACCCAGAACAAGACTACTACGCACGGCTTGTAGACTCCCTAGGATAGAACTTCTCAGATACCACTTTTGTCCCGACCCAAACCGATGGGCCGCGATGGTCACCCCGGTACCTTACTCAATAGAATACCAACGTAACGTATATTTCTTATTACATCATCATATACACATGACATACGGGCCTAATAGGCAAACATAATCCTTTATAAACTCAAAACATAGGCCGACAAGGCCGTACAATCTTTTATGTACACAACAGATGTCTACAAGCCTCTAAGAGTACATAAATTTCATAAAGGTCGGGACAGAGTCCCGCCATACCAAACAATACACGTCTAAATCATACTAACCAAATGAGCAACTTTGAAGCAAATGAAGCACACCAATATCTTCCGCTGAGCTGACAGCCTACTTGGAGGGCTCTCGACCTGTCTATCAGGCCTGCGGGCATGAAACGCAGAGTCCCCAAGCAAAAGGGACGTCAGTACAAATAATGTACCGAGTATGTAAGGCACATAAATAAGTACATAAGAGACATGGAGGAAATATAGAGTACATGACTCAACTTGTAAGTCTGAATAACTTTGTAAATCATTAATTACTTTTAGCATCATACATATGCGTATAAATGTCATGCCATGCATAGGTATATGTTTTATAACATCATCAATCTCTGAGGGCATCCCATCATATCATATCGGACATTGTGGGCAAAATCATCATCGTATACCAGCTGATCAGGTGTTGGTGCGTATATAACGTCATAACCTTTCCCATATCCCATATACATATATATATACATACATATACACACGTATATAATGCCATTTGATTCATATTTCAGCCACAATGGGCAACATTATCATCATATTCCAGCTGATCAGGTGGTGGTATGTATATAACGCCATAACCTTTTCCCATATCCCATATACATATATTTACATATATACACGTATATAACGTAATCTGGTCATGGGTTAATGCACATGTATAAATGAGTGTAATGTATGAAATTACATAATAATCTCGATATTCCTTCCAGATAAACTTTTCCAACTTCGTATTATTCTGAGACCCATGAGCAGAAGATAATAATAATTCTCATGGGCGATCAAGAATATATACACCCCTACTATTTCTATGAATAGAGTAATTTATAGAAACTGTATATTTGCTCATTTATTCGGTATAATTTAGACCATGCCAAAAGAAAGAAAAGATAGCCTTAACATACATGGAGTAGGAAAAACTCTGTATATCCTTTACACTATTCTGGCAATTTTCTAGTTCGTTCATTCCACACTGTTTCAAAATATGCAAAACGGCAATTGCCTTTCTTTCTTTATCGACCTATGAATCTCACAACTCATGATTGTTTCCTCCACCAATACGTCGTATTGCCCATGCAACATATTGAACATTATTATATACCACAATTTCATAGTAAATTTGCAGTGCAATAGGATATGGATAGGATATGGTGAATGTCTTTTCCCTTTTCTCTACATAGAGAACATTAGCTTGCTATCATCTTATCTTTCATAAATAATTTGCTGAAATCCATTTCCTCGAAAGACCAGAGGTTTGACTCATTTGATAGTTCTTGTTAAACCTTGGAAGATTTCCAAAGAATAGACAAAAATCAAAGTATAAGGATACATGGATTTCAAGTGAGGCTTTGAGCCACATATATCCTTATTAAGGTGACACCTTGAAACAAGGAATTAAGAGTCATTTTAAATGACACTTTGGGGCTGCCACGTTATAGTAAATGAGAAAGAATTAATCTTATCCAAATATATCTCCAATTAATTAGGTAATGTTCCGTTACCCGGTAATTAATCAATTACTCGCAAAATTAAGAATTATTCCCACTTACTTAAAATATTACTCACTTTTTACATACCTTATACACCTTACTATTATGGTCATGTGGTACCTTGTATGGTACAAGTCCATAAATACTGAGTATTTTAGCTCGTGCCGTATATTATCCAACATGCCAAACTTGGACAAAATTCATTTTCTTTGACTTGCTTCCCATTTCACTTTTACGAATTTACTTATTACTTGTTTGAAATAGCATAATCCTTATAATCTCCAAATAATCTTTTCCTTGGACTGATGTCAGTTACCTTATGACAAATTCAACGTACAACACTACAGGGTGCAACATTGTCGTAATGTAGTACTGCGGGATGTGACATATTAATTTATTTGTGGCATTTTTTCATTTACAAAAATATGGGGTGTAACATTATCCCTGCGAGGATTTTTCCATTTCCCGAAGGGTGGAATCATGCACGTGAGTGGGGAGTTTGGCACTTTTTCAGATTTTGCCTATAACGAAAATCAGTTGAGTATTAATGTTGTCTCCCATGTTGCAGCAACTTCGTGGACGCCGAATGAAGTCCTTGACCTGCCCGTCTAGGTTTGGAGGCTGGTGACCCACTCGACCTGCGACGAGCGTAGGTGGCAAGCTATATTTCGTACAAGATGGGGAGTGAAATACCAAGGTATGTGTGTGTGTCGCCTTTGCCTTGGCTTACGTATATTCGAGGTAACATTTTCCCCTTTCATTTGTATTGGCTCCGCCATTTGCAGACATCGGGCGGTTCCTTGGGAGTAGGCAGTGCTCTTCCAAAGAGGGGAAGGAGTCATCTGCCTCCAAGCTGAGGGACGATGGTGATAAGGGGATCGGCACCTGCGGTGTGATGGAGCTTTTAGTTGCACTGGGCGGGCTCGTATCTTTGTGGAGAGGGAATCGTCCGAGCCTGATATTCCCAAAGTATCAAATTCCCGGGCAGAAGTTCCTCCAAGTGAATATGCCCCGCGTGAGGTTGGTTCTCCTAGGGCCGGAGAGGCAGGATGAACTGGAGTGTGTTTCGACTTAGAGGAAGTCCTTCGTCTTCTCTTTGAGGTGAGTTTAGGCGCATTTTTTCCTGTATGTCGCACCCTCCTCCCTTCATTGAGTTTTCCTAGTGTAGGCCTGTGATAGGCTTATGTTTGAGCTACTCCGTCAAGGGGCCAGGCTCCAGAAAATCCTGAATGAGGGCGAGTCCCTTAGACTCCTTAGCGAGTAGAAGGAGCCTGAGTTGGTGCATTGGTGATATGAGACGTATCGGAGCTTAAACTATGAGAATTATTTGATGGAGCAGGTAACTTCCTGTAGTACGTGCTTCGCTCCTTTCTAACCTTAGGGCTAACCCCTTTTGTTATATCAGCTGCAGAAAAGGGCGAAGGCCTTGGAGTACCTCAAAGGCGACATCAACCGCATCAGAGTTGCTTGTGGGGAGCTAAGGGCTCAAGTGTAGGCTCGAGCTATGGAGGAGATAAGTGCCTCGGCCAAGGTCCCTGCCTTCGAGGTCCAACTCTGCGTGACTCGTAACAATGCTAAAGTTCAAGAGGATATGATTAGGAAACCTGAATCTGATCTCTCGAAGGTCAGAGCTGAGATAATTGATGCCTAGGATGAAGCAGCACTAAGCTGAACCAAGGCTGATCAAGAGATGGCGATTCGTATGAAAGATGCTGCTAATGCCCAGGCTGAGTTGAAGCGAGCCCTCGACCGGGAGAAGAGGATCGAGGAATATGTTCGTTGTAGATCCCGAAGAGAGGTACTCGAGGAGGTCGGTAGAAGGGGGTTCGTTCACTAGGAGGAATTGGCTCTAGCAAGGGCGGATGAGCATGACGCTCGATCACTTTTTGCTGACATTGCGAAGGGAAAATTTGACAAGCTATAGCCCTTTCGTGCAGAGTGTAGATTTTGCCATTTTGTCGCTTTGTTTCTTATATATGTAGAGCATACATGTAGATGGAGAATGCGCCTTTTTCGTGCATGTAATATATATAAAGAAACTTAAAGCTTTATTTCTTCTGTACCTCTTTTCTGTTATTGCTTTCGACCGGGCAGGCTGGTTTTGGTGTTTGGCGGGATCCTCAAAGGTCCGAAACTTATTGAACAGGACCAGGGGTTCTTAAGTGTGATCATTGACGTGAACAGGTGTTGGGGCCTCCATGCTCGGCCCAACTATTTAGGCTTAGTCTCTGAGTCGGGCTTCGACTCGAGCCTTCTTGCCCTTGAATCTTTTATGCTCGTGCGAACAGGTAGTAACTGTACTCATTTCTTGCCCTTGGGCATTTGCCGTTTCAATTATTTTGGGTACAATCTCCGAGTCGCATTGTGACTCGAGCTTCAATTGACCCTCAAGCTTTTTCCTGCCTACATGGGCGGATGATGATGGCCTTTTGTGCTTTGGGTCGAAGTGACCTTACAGGCGCGTGGCCCGGAGACTCGTTCGGTTGGCGATGGTGGCATTTATGTCGTGCCCTTAGGCATACTGCGAATTAGCAATTTCAGGCCCAGTCTCCGAATCGCGTTGCGACTTGAGCTTTAATTGAACCTCAAGTACCTTTGGTTTTTAGACTGGCAATAGTGCCTTTTACGCTATTTCGATCATTGAGACCTTTCAATATGTGGCCCGAAGGCTTGCACAGTTAACTATTTTGGATTCGATCTACAAATCGGGTTATGATTCGAGCTCATTTTAATCCTCAAGTTGTCAATTTTTAGCTGGCGATAATGGCTCTTACACTGTTTGGTCATATAGACCTTTTAATATATGGCCCGGAGGCTTGTTTAGCTGGCAACAATGAATCTTACGATGTTTTTTCCCGTGGGCTTTTTTGTAGGCTTCGTTTTCTGCTCGTTAAGGTCTTTTGAGTTATTTTTGCGTGACCCGTTGTCGATTCTAGAAGAACCTCGATTTCAAGTCGTTGTCGTTGATGTTTTGAGCACCTCAAAAGGTTCATAGATCGTAGGTCGAGTATGTCGACGCTCTTGCAATTTAGAGCCGACATGGTCGGAGCTCGTTTTTTTGCATATTGAGGGAAACCTGTTTAAACCGGTTCTTTCTAATGTATATTCAAAGTAGTGGCCTACGATTTTAGCGACAATCGAGCGTCCCCGAGTCGTGTTATTTTGTCTATATCAGCCGTTTGACCGTAGTCATGTGCGTTTGGACGTAGCCATTTTTGATCCCAAGTGATAGTTTAGGCATTTGCATTGAGGGTATGCCCTTTAGGGATTCTAACAAATGTGATGTATGGCCTAACCTTCGGGATTTTCATGCCTGTTGAGGTCTTAATGTTTGTCATGCCTATTGAGGTCTTAAAGTTTATCATGCCTGTTGAGGTCTTACAGTTTGTCATGCCTGTTGAGGTCTTACAGTTTGTGTAATATAGAATAGATCTGGTAACACCGAGGCTGCCCGCTGGGGGTCTTACAGTTTTGGGTTTTCCAGCGTATGGCGATTAATGGTAGTCTCCAAGTCATCGAGTTTGTTTAAGCTTGAAGACCGGTTCTCGCGAGCTCAAAGTTTCCTTTTGGGGGCTTCATGAGTCTGGAGTTCCAACCCTAGGATCGTGCATGTGTTGAATTGCTGATGCTATGTCTCCGAGTATCTCAGGACGCATTCGGCGGAGAGGCCCTTGCCGCGAGTATGCTGAAATCCCCTTTTCTGAAGTATGAAATGCCGAAAAGATATTCTTTATTCCTTGGTGTAAATATATGCTGTAAATACATGTTGCCTCGTTGTTGTGAGCTCGTACCACGTAGGTACAACTCTTTGGACCATCTTATTCATTACAAGGTTCCCTTTTGAAACTCAGTCTGCTATTTTCGGTCCTTCCGATGGAGTGGTACCCTTAAGAGAAGATCATCGCTCGTCGTCCAGTTGTAGAAGAGGGCCTGTGATCTTGTCGGATCCTGCTGGCAGGACCCTCTTTGGGTCTGAAGTCCGATAGAGGGAAGAGAGCACGACGGGCCCTGCTAAGGACTTGGATCTCCGGGTGGAGTTAGAACTTCCGAATGCCCCGGCTGATTGCCTATACGCAGGTTAGTGAAAAAATAATAAAGGAGTGAAGTAGTTCTTCCTCACCGCGGGAAATGTAGGTGACATTTCGAGGTTTGGTATGTTTTTTCAGTTCTGAGGCACGAGCCCTAATATAGCCTTATGCTGTGTTCAACCAGGCTTGGCCGAAGATGTGGTTTGGCGTATCCTTCGATCCCTTTGTGGGCAGAGGCATTGACGTCGGCGATGCGTTATGTGGTGAGGAATTTTCTCTTGTGGCTTGTTGCCCCTTGCCGCCTTATTTTAATTATGCCCTTTGCGTGGGATTTCATCTTTTCGGCGAAGTGGGGTTGATGCTGTCTCTAGGCGGTGTGCTGGTGGCCGTCTAAATTGGACGCATGCGCCTTCTCTGATGGTGCATAGCTCGGCCTCTCAGCCCGAGCTCAGACGGGCTGTGTCAAGAGAATGGTTTTCATGGCGATCGTCATATGGAATCTGTTGGGGAAACTGTTGGGGATTCGAGATGTGAAAGCGATTCGGTCCGTTGCTCCGGACCGCTCAATTGATTTTGGTCCGACATTGTTGGTGTACTAGATCGAATCTCCTAATCTCATAAACATACATTTTATTGAAAATAGATTAAATGAAGGGGAGGGTTACCAATGTGTCAGTGTGAGACTGAGGTGAGGTCTTGGTGTCCTTTTCTCTGGATGTAAGGGTGCCCTATAGAATATTTCTTGGACCCGTCTTTCCACGACGACAAGCACTTTCACTCTACATTTTATAGATCTTTGAAGGGTGTCACCGCTCCTTTACTGTCTTGGCAATACGTCATGGCTTGTCAGCTTCATTCTTCCCGGTCTCCTTCCTCCCTTGGAGCTGGATTCGAGCCTGACCGCTCGATGATACTTGGTGGTGGTTTTTATTGAATAGCACGGTTGTCGTTCTTTTGAGCCGGTGGCCATTTTTGACTCTGTGGCCATGCGCGCCCTGCGGTTCCTGCGCTGGGCTATGGTTCTTTTGAAGGGGTCTTGGTCGAATAGGTATGAATCGCCTGGCATTCTTGATTTGCTTAAGGTGATCACGATATTTTGTAAAGCAATGCTGAAATCATACTCAGCTGGGCAAGGTTCCCTTGCCGACTGTGCCTTGTCGAATCTGGTTCCACTGGAGATTATTTGGGGATGTTGCCCTCGAGCTATTTCTCTATCGTTGCGAGGTAGGTTTCATCTCGCGTCGTTATTTCCATTCGCGGCGCATGGATGGTACCTCCATCTATTTGGCATTAGCTTCTTTGTCGGGAGTCTGCTTGGATATGAGAATGAAAAGCAATATAACGATCCATTGTTGGCATAGCTGAAGGAGGGGATTGATAAACACAAGACCACAACTTTTTCTTCTGGCATGGATGATGGTACCCTACGGTACCAAGGGCGCCTATGTGTTTCAGATATTGATAGTCTTCGAGAAAGGATCATGGCCAAAGCTCACACTTCTAGGTATTCCGTACACTCAGGTTCTACAAAAATGTATCATGATCTCAACGAAGTTTATTGGTGGAACAACATAAAAAGGGATGTGGCGGACTTTGTGGCAAAATATCTAAACTGTCAGCAAGTGAAGGCCGAACATTAACAGCCTAGTGGATTGGCACAAAGCATAGAAATTTTGATGTGGAACTGGGAAATGATCAATATGGATTTTGTGGTAGGGTTACCGTGCATTCCGCGCAAGTTTGAATAAATTTTGGTAATCGTGGATCGACTCACAAAATCAACGCACTTCTTGCCAGTCAAATCTACCAACACAGCAGAACAATATGCTACGTTGTATATCAAAAAAATAGTCAGGTTGCATGGCACTCCAGTATACTTCATTTTAGATCGAGGGGCTTAGTTCATGGCCAACTTTTGGAAGAAGTTTCAGCAATGTTTGGTTACGCAAGTAAATCTTAGTACAACTTTTCATCCACAAATCGACGGGCAAGCGGAGCGGAATATTCAGAGATTTGAGTATATGTTGCATGCTTGTGTTCTTGATTTCAATGATAGCTGGGATGATCATTTTCCACTCATAGAGTTTTCTTATAATAACAGCTTCCATGCTAGCATTCAGATGGCACCATTCAAGGCATTGTATGGTAGGAGATATAAATCTCCCATTGGGTGGTTTGATGTTGGGGAAGCTGAATTGATAGGGCCAGACCTTGTGCATCAAGCTATGGAGAAGGTTAAGGTTATTAAGGAGCGGTTAAAAACTGCTCAGAGCCGTCAAAAGTCCTATTCGGATTTTCGTCAAAGAGATTTGGAATTCAAGGAAGGTAATTGGGTATTCTTGAAGGTTTCCCCCATGAAGGGTATCATGCATTTTGGAAAGAAAGGAAAGTTAAGTCCGAGGTATTTCAGGCCGTACAGAATCATTCAAAGGATTGGTCAGGTGGCGTACAAGCTTGAGCTACCACCTGAGATGTCATTAGTACTCCCGATGTTCAATGTGTCCATGTTGAAGAAGGTAGTTGGAGATCCGTCTGCTATTGTGCCGATTGAGACTATTGAGGTTAATGAAGAATTGTCGTATGAATAAATTGTAGTTGCCATTCTTGATGAGCAAGTCCGAAAGTTAAAAAATAATCAAATTTCCTTCGTGAAAGTGTTATGGAAAAACCAGAAGGTTGAAAAGGCCACTTGGGAGGCCGAGGAAGAAATGAAGAAGAAGTACCCTCACTTGTTTTGATAACTATGTAATTAAGTATTTGCGACTTATGAAGATGTTAAAAGCTTACCTTTTATGAATTGTGTATCATCTGACTAGTTGATGTTAATAATGTTTCTTTTCTAGTAATGTATTGCTTATGGGGCCACGGTTGACATCATTTCATATTATGTTGCATCTTTGGATTATGTATATGTTGTTGGGATGTGTTTCTAGGATTCTCTAGCAGGTGGATAGACCTAGTTACAAGGGAAACTCTGCAGAAATTTTTGAAAAAATTGGGAGTTAGACAAAATTTGGGAGTTAAAGATGTGTGAGAAAAGAGGTAAATTATGCTAAGTGTTGGGGATTGACTCCAATTATCATTCGAGGACGAATGATCCTAAGCGGGGGAGAATGTAAAGCCCAGCAAAATATTTCTATGTAACATAAGATTTTGTGGTGCCAAGGTAGGCTAATTATTTTATTTTGTGTGCAAATAAGGATTAATGATATAATGGATATCAATTGGATATGGTAATAAGTGTATAAGTCATATTATAAGTGATTTGGGGTCTAAGGAGAGACTCAAGTCTAAGCCAAGTTGGAAAATTACATGATAGACTAAAATTCCAAATGAGTATGCACATAAACAAACTTTGGATGAGCATATCTACATATATATAAAGAGTTATGTGATCACAACCTATCAAATTAAAGACCCTTTGTGTTTGGTTTCTAACGCATCAAACCGTTCCTCATTTGTATATGTATACAGAAGGTTATGGTCATTTTACTGGACCTATGTCATATGCATGGCCAGATGCGTGGCCGGTGCACGGCTGTGCATATTTGAAAGTTTCTGGCTCTCGAGCACGGCCGCACACATAGCAGTCTTATAAATACCCCCAAAACCGGGTACGAAGAGTCTCTAAGTAATTTTTTGAGCTAGGGATTCCTCTATCAAGGGGAATCCGTCCGATACATCCCTCCCATGAACCAAGGTAATGGTTTTGGAGTATTTGAGTTGATTACTACCCCTAAACACTTATATTAACAAAGATTAATCTTGAAAATCCATAGATTTCCATTCAAATCCCTAAATTGGTCAAGAACACTAGAAATAGGGATTCTCAAGATTCTTACTACAAGAGGTATGTTTATCATCTCTAACAACTCTACGATGATTATTTATGTATGAAATATATGTTAGGACTTATGGGATGGTGATTGGAAGCCATAAGTTCCTGACCTATGTTGTGTTGGTGTTGTAGAGATTGTCAAATGGGTTAATTAAGGAGTTTAATGGTTTGTGTGTGAATTGTTGGGCATGCATGTACTAATGGAAGTTGTGGATGGCCTAGAGAAAATGGCAAGGTGAATCATTGGTATGGAAGGTGGCTGGTAGGTGAAGAAATTCCATTGAAGGAGGTTGTGGAAAGATAAGCACATTAGATATTTGATAAAAAGTCTAAATGACTTAAAGTATAGAAATCTTACTAATATAGTTACAAATGTGTAGCATTATTGTAGATTGAATTTTTTTAGTATGGTGGGCGTCGTAGTATTATTAAGGGGAAAATTTCAGGTATGTATGGCTAAACCTCTTTCTTCTTAGAATCGAACCCTTTGTGTTCGTGTAATTGGTGTAAGTTCCTAAATTAATCATACTAATATTGTTGCCAGAATGTGTTGTGTTGAAAGATTTATGTTCAATGTTTGTTGTAAATGATTATCATGTCGTCATGCAATTCGAGAATGTGTTTAGAATGAGGAATATATGTGTTGAGAAAGGTCAATAATACATGTCCAGAATCGAATAAAGCTTGATATGCTAATTTGAATGTAAACCCTCCATGTGATTAAGATTCTCCATGTTTTCCCCTTATGTACGCAATGCCTCATATGATAGGCCTTATTGATGCGAATGATAATATTATTTGAACATTTACGAAAGGAAACTTGAATTGTTAGATGCGGCCAAGTGCCAAGAATGATTTAATAAATGAGGCTACTCGTGCCATGCAATAAAAATGTGGAAAGAATTGTGCATTAATATGAACAATTGAAAAGATAATGTCTCAAGTGCGATGGCCTAGCTGATCGGGCCGTGATTGAACACCATGCTACACACATGGTGGTAATTTTGCTGAATTGATTGATTGAAATTGTGGAAATGGATGATGTCTCAAACGAGATGGCCTAGCCGGTTGGGCCAAGATCGGACTCCGTTGTTATATCTCGCATTTTTCGTACATTAAAATTTTGTCTCTAGTTAATTGACGTAGACTCGGGGGTGAGATCATCTTGATGTTATTGTATTTACGCTATTTATAACAAGTGATAAATATGTGTCATGAAGGATAAAGGATGCACGAATTAGAGAAAACGAGTATCGTTGAAAATGTCCTTGAGTCACCGGGCAGAGAGTTTGGGGGGTTTGGCCTACTTACCAGCATCGGAGAGACCTATGGTGATGGATGTTAAGGCCTTAGCCAACCAGTTTGTGAGATTGGATCTTTTGGAGCCCAGTCGGGTTCTATCTTGGGTGGTTTCTCGGTCTTCCTTATTTGATCGTATGAGGGAGCATCAGTATGATGACCCTCATTTGCTTGTCCTCAAGGGCAAGGTTCAGCATGGTGATGCCATAGATGTGGCTATTGGTGATGACGGGGTATTGAGGATGCAGGGTCGGATTTGTGTACCCAATGTGGATGGACTTCAGGAGTTGATTATGGAAGAGGCCCATAGTTAGCGGTATTCCATTCATCCGGGTGTCGTGAAGATGTATCAGGATTTGGGGCAGCACTATTGGTGGAGGCGGATGAAGAAAGATATAGTTGGATTTGTATCTCGGTGCCTCAACTGTCAGCACGTAAGTATGATCACCAGAGACCGGGTGGGTTGCTTCAGCAGATAGAGATTACAGAGTGGAAATGGGAGCGAATATCCATGGACTTTATAGTTGGGCTCCCACGGACTCTGAGAAAGTTCGATGCTATTTGGGTGATTGTGGATCAGTTGACTAAGTTCGCTCTCTTAATTCCTATGTGCACTACCTATTCTTCGGAGCGTCTAGCGAAGATTTATATCCGGGAGATTGTTCGTCTACATGGTATTCCAATTTCCATCATTTCAGATAGAGGTACCCAGTTCACATCACGGTTCTAGAGGGCAGTTTAGCATGAGTTGGGTACTCGGGTGGAGTTGAGTACAACATTTCACCCTCAGACGGACGGACAGTCCGAGCGCATTGTTCAGATTCTTGAGGATATGCTTCGTGCGTGTGTGATTGAGTTTGGGGGGTCTTGGGATCAGTTCTTGCCATTGGCGGAGTTTTCCTACAACAACAGCTATCAGTCGAGCATTCAGATGGCACCGTATGAGGATTTATATAGTAGGTAGTGTAGATCCCCGATGGACTGGTTTGAGCCGGGTGAGGCTAGACTATTTGGCACAGACTTGGTTCAGGATGCTTTGGAGAAGGTCAAGGTGATTCAGGATAGACTCCATATAGCCCAGTCCCGCTAGAAGAGTTACGCGGACCGGAAGGTTCGTGACATTTCCTATATGGTTGGAGAACGGGTTCTGCTTCGGGTTTTGCCTATGAATGGCGTTATGAGATTTGGGAAGAAATGGAAGTTGAGTCCGAGGTTTATTGGCCCTTTTGAGATATTGAAGCGTGTTGGGGAGGTTTCTTATGAGCTTGCCTTACCTCTCAGCTTGCCAGGAGTTCATCTGATATTTCATATTTCGATGCACCAGAGGTATCACGGTGATCTGTCGCACGTGTTAGATTTAAGTTCAGTCTAGTTTGGACAAGGATCTATCCTATGTTGAGGAGCTAATGGCAATATTGGACATGCAGGTTAGAAAGCTGAGGTCAAAGAACATTGCATCAGTGAAGATTCAGTGGCGGGGTCAGCCGATCGAGGAGGCGACCCGGGAGACCGAGCAGGATATGCGCAGCCGTTACCCTCATCTTTTCACTACTTCAGGTATGTCTCTATGATCATTCGAGGATGAACGAATGTTTAAGTGTAGGAGGATGTGACCTCCCGGCCGGTCGTCTTAAGAATTAATGCCCTGATCCCCTATTAACTTCTTTCCCCATGTTTATTTCTGCTATTTTGATTTGCCGGGATGTTCGATTTTGAGTTTCGGAGAGTTTTTTTACACTTAGTCCCTAAATGAGAGCTTAAATATTGGAGGTCCATAGCTAATTTAGGCTTGAAATGCCGAAAGGTTGAATTTTGAAGTTTTCGGTTCAATAGTGAGATTTTGATCCGAGGGTCGGAATGGAATTCCAAAAGTTGGAGTAGTTCTGTAGTGTTGAATGTGATGTGTGTGCAAAATTTCAGGTCATTCGGACGAGGGTTGGTTGACTTTTTGATCGAAAGCATATTTTTTGAGTTTTGGAGTTCTTAGGCTTGAATTCATGGTTGATTTGTCATTTCGATGTTGTTTTAGGTGTTTTAAGGATTGATATAAGTTTGGACAGGGGTGTTGGACTTGTTGGTACCTTTGGTTGAGGTCCCGGGGGGCCTTGGGATCATTTTGGATGGTTGACGGAAGGATTTTGAGTTTGGAGTTACACCTGAAGCTGCTGATCTTCTGTCATAACCGGACATGCGGTTGGGTCCCGCAAGTATGTAGCTGCAGAAGCAGCATTTTTCATCGCAGAAGTGGAAATGGGGAGGAGTAGCAAGGTCCGCATATGCAGGAAATTTACTACATATGTGGTACCGCATCTGCGAATGGGGAATCGCAGGTGCGAAAATAGGCTGGGTTAGTGATTGTCGCAGATGCGACCGTCAGTCTGCAAAAGTGGGACTGCAGGTACGGTCCCATGACCGCAAAAGCAGAATAACTGGGCAGAAACATATAAATTCTGCCTTCGCGAATTTGAGCTATTTTTCACCTATTTTCAAACGGGAAGAAGTCTTGGGGGAGCATTTTCAAAAGAGATTTTCAGAGGAGTTCATTGGGGTAAGGTCTTTGGTCCCTAAACTCATTATTGGAGTGATTTTATCATTATAATCATGAAAAATTAAGGAAAATCAGTGGTAATTTGGGGGCTAGGGCTTGACTAATTAAAAACCTTTGAATGATGATTTGAGGGACCATTTGAGGTCTGATTTTGGTACTTTTTGTATGAATGAACACGTGAGAGTGTGAGGATTCTGGAAATGCAAATTTTACATGATTCCGAGACGTGGGCTCGAGGGGTATTTTGGTCATTTTACCTAATTTCGCGTATTCGCTTAGAATTTAATTGTAGAATCAGTTACTTGAAGTATTATTTACATTATGCAATTGAATTGAATGGATTTGGGCCATTTGGAGTTGAGTACTTGTGGCAAGAATATGGTTTCGAGTTGTGACTTTGAGTCAGTTCGAAGTAAGTGACTTGCCTAACCTTGTGTGGGGGACCTTCTCCTTAGGATTTGGTATTGCTATTAATTGAAATGTCTTGTACGTGAGGTGACGAGTGTGTACTTTTGCTAATTGTTGAAAATCCTGCTTTCATTAAGTAATTACTAGTATGTCTCATTCCCTGTTATATTACTTGCACTTTAAGCCTGTTGTTAGCGTAGGAAAACATGTCTAAGTGATTTAATTGCTTCATTTATTCAAACTGTTTTACCTAAATTTTGTGCAACATGCTAGACTAGAATTACTTATTTACCTTAATATGAAATTGACATTTGCTGAATATTTTCCTGTTGTTGCTGTGTATTTACATTGGGACTACGGATGTGGGATTCTGGTAGATCCCCCTTGTCTGTTTATTTGGGACTATGGATGTGGGATTATGGTAGATCCCCTGCACAGTTATATGGAACTACGGGACTGCACCCAGTAGATTCCCCCAGTATTGGGAATTTGTATTTGGGACTACGGATCGGGATTTTAGTAGATCCGCCCGCACTGATAGTTGGACTACGGGACGGGATCCCGGGAGATCTACTAGATAGATGTAATTGGGACTACATGACGATATCCTAGAAGGTACCCCGGTTGTTACCTCTGTGTTGAGTTGTATTTCCTTTCCATGATTATCTTGTCTCTATTCTAGTTGTTGTTGTTCTTTCTATCCTATGTTATTTCTTACTGTTGCACTAATTATACTGTCGTATTCTATACTATCGAACTTTATATTTTATTTCACCTCAATAGGGCCCTGACCTTCCTTGTCACTACCCGACCGAGGTTAGGCTTGGCACTTACTGAGGCTGTGGTGTACTCATGCCCTTTCTGCACATGTTTTTCATTTGCAGATTCAGGTACCTTGACTCAATCCTATCACCCTTGAGGCGAGTCTACTGTTCTAGAGACTTCGAGGTATATTTGTCCCGTCTGCAAATCGAGGGGTCCCTTTCTACTCTCCGTATAGTATTAGCAATTCTATGTTTCTTTATCATTGTTATATATTCTGGAGTTAGACACTAGCAGACATTCCAAGGCTTGTGGATTCATGGGTTTCCGGGTTTTGGAAAAATGTATTAGTTTTTGAGAGTTAATATTGTGTATGCCTAGCGACACTTTTACACGTTATTTTATCACTCTATTTTTACTTTAAAGTATTTTCTTCCGCCAATTGGTTTATTTTTCTGCATTTAGGCTTACCTAGTCGTAGAGATTAGGTGTCGTCATGATGGTTTACGTAGGGCGAACCGGGGTCGTGACATCAATAGTGAATTGGGGAAAACTGGGCCTAGTTTAATGTTTGCATGAGAATGTGGTAGAAAACTTGCTTTAGGCGCCTATATCTTTCAAATATTTTTCACTACTATATCCTACCTATAGATTATTTATTTGTTCAGTTATATTCTGTTACTGGATGCAGTAGGTAACATGCCCATAGGGATTTGTTTCAATGCATTCTTTTACTGTGTGCGGTAGATAACATGCCTATAGGATTTATTTTATTTAACATGTACTGATCCATTTTTAGATGTTATGCCTATTTGACCGAAATAACTCTGAATATTCTTTGAAGATTCATATTACTGCATTTAGATACCATGCCTATAGGGCTATCAAATTAATTTTCTGCATTTTAATACATGCCTGTAAAGTTTCAAAATCATTTCTGCATTTCCAAAATCATACCTATTAAGTTTTAAATCACGTCTGCACTTTTATATCATGTGAATAGGAATTTTCAGAATCATTTCTGCATTTAGATATCATATATATAGGAAACTTCAGAACTACTTATGCATTTGGATACCATGTCAATAGGAATTTTTAGAATCATTTATGCATTTAGATACCATGCTTATAAGGTCTTAAGATCAGTTCTTCTACACTTAGATATCATGCATGTAGGGCCTAAAAGATATAATCAGCCTGCTAAAACCAGTAACTGTTTACAGCTCAGATATCCGGTTTATAAAATTCTATTGGGCTATCAATTAGGCAATCTTGTAGGATAATTGGATTCTGGGTTTAAAATTGCTATTTTCCTGCTGCTTGAAACCTGCCCAGATTCAGAAAGTAATAAAATCAGTAGGCAAACTGATTAGGTATTTACTGCCCCCTCCTTAATGAAATTGCTGCATATTTTGTGCTCATCTAGATATCCTGCTGTAGGACTTTAAATCATTTAAAACTGTTTGTTTGAGGCGTGCAATTGTTTGTCTATTTGTGGAGGTAAATATGAGCCATTAATTGCATCTTTATATGATAGTCCTACTTAACTTTTTGTTTGTCGCTTAGTTTTCTCTTTTTAAAACAACATAGGTGAGTCTAGAACTTCCTTAAATAGAGGTTCTAAACACCTCCAAGGCCACAGGCATGGGACGGGTAATGCACGCACAAGGCACGTACCTGATACTATTAGAACACTTAGGTAAAAATAATTAAGGGGAAGGTAATCGGATAATAAAGGATATGATGACATGTGCGCTAATGCTACGCGTAACACCTCTATTTGAGGAAAGTTTACCGAGTATTGCACAAAAATGATCCTAGAGGCCAATAAACCTAGGACCCCTTTTATTCCCGTTTAAATAATCTCTATTTGTTTAAATTTCTTATGACTAATTCACTTAAATTGAGCTTGGCCGGGACTCACTGTTGTGGACCTCGAGGGGTGCCTAACCTCAAGGTAATTTTGAGCCCTTACCCAATCTCTGGTAATGTAAACCGGTTTATGAGTTATTTGCTTTAGGTGCCCAAATGCACCTTAAATCTTTTAGGTGGCGACTCTTCAAATTCTATAGCCAGTTCCCAAACGGAAAGGAGTTGTCCACAAAAAATATCGAAACCCGGACTCCGCAAGGAAAAAGGGGGCGTGACACCCGGTACCTTACTCAACCGAGTACTAGCATAACGTATCTTTTCATGTCATACTAACATAAATAACTGAGCCAAATGTCTACCGTGAGATAAGTAGGGTACAACATGTGATACCAACTAATACAGAAGACATGCGGGCCTAGAAGAGCAAAATAGCCACTCGTACACGGAACATAGGCCGACAAGGCCATACAATCTTTTACCTACATGACATATGTCTATAAGCCTCTAAGAATACATAATTTTTATAAAGGTCGAGACAGACTCCCGCCATACCAAACAATACACATCTAAATCATACTAACCAAATAAGCGACTCCGAAGCAAATGGAGCGCACCAACATATTTCGCTGAGCTGATGGCCTACTTCGAGAGCTCTCATCCTGTCTATCGGTACCTGTGGGCATGAAACGCAACGTCACTAGGCAAAGGTATGTTAGTACGAATAATGTACCGAGTATGCAAGACACATAAATAAGTACATAAGAGACATGGAAGAAATATAGAGTACATGACTCAACTTGTAAGTTTGGCGACTTTGTAAATCATGAAGTACTTATAGTGGCATGCATATGCATATGAATATCATGTCGTGAATAAGTACATGTGTTCATAATGTCATCAAGCCTCTGAGGGCAACCCATCATATCATCTGAGCTAATGTGGGCAAAATCATCAATGTATACCAGCTGATCATGTGGTGGTGCGTATATAACGCCGTGACCATTTCTCATACCCTATATACATATAATATACATATATACGCGAATATAACGCCATCTGGTCATGGGTTAATTTACATGTATAAATGAATGAAATGCATAACAAAATACGTTAATAAGATTTTCTCGGAATTCCATAAATATCAATATGCCTTTCGGATAAACATTATCAAATACGTATTTTTCTAAGACCCATAAATAGATGATAAAATAATAGGACACATGGAAATTCAAGAACATAGGCACCTCTAATTTTTCTATGAATAGAGTCATTTATGGAGGTTGTGCATTTTCTCGTTTTGTTTGTGTTGTATAGATCACGCCAAAAGAAAAAGGGATATCCTTTACATACCTGAGTCAGGTCTCTTGAGAAAAATTACACTGTACTCCCTTAATATTACAAAATCTCACGTTAATTTGAATTGTTGAAGGTCTTGGGTTTTGCTTACATGATATATAATATGCAGATGCATGCTGGACGGCGTTGCATAATTTGAATCTCACATTAGTGTTTTTGTAAGGAGAGCTTGCTGAACTTTTTCTTAAGATATGTAGGGAATGATTTTTGGATTCTAAAAGTAATGAAAGCTTGCTGAACTATTTCCATAAGAGATGTAGGAAATGATCTGTCATGACCCAAACTGATGGGCCGCGACGGGTACCTGAGTCCTACCTGTCAAACACCCCTAAGCATGGGTCTAAGATATGAATCTAAATAATATCTACTGAATTACGAAAATAACATATATGAAGGAAACCTAGCAATAAGTCACATGTACGTATACATGCAGGATATAGTGGGTGAGCCAACAAGGCTGCTATAGACAACTATACATTCAAAACTGAAGGCCGACAAGGCCACATACAAGCCAACTAGACATACTGCCCACGAACCTCTAATACAAACAAAACTGTACAAAGACGGGAATGAGACACATAATAACCATTTGTATATATATACACAAACGTATCGTATCAAAATCAAAAGCAACTACGGATCGAGTGGAGCACGCCAACTATCTCTGATTAGGGATCATAAGAAGGGGAATTGTCAGCTTTCCCACCTGCACCTGCAGGCATGAAACGCAAGCCCCATAAAATAGGGCGTCAGTACGAAAAATGTACTGAGTATGTAAGGCATGAAAATTAGTACGTAAAAGATATAGATGAAACATGGAATAAGGAAACACGTCTTTAAATCTGAATAACTTTGTAAATTCTAAAACGTTTATAATGGCATGTACGTGCATATAAATGTCGTACCATGCATAGGTATGGGTGTACATAATATCATCAAGCCACTAAGGGCATCCTTCATATCGTCTCGGCCACTGTGGGCAACACCATCAACATATACCAGCTGACCAGGTAGTGATGCGTATATAACGCCATAACCTTTTACCATATCCCATATACATATATGTACATATATATGCGTATATAACATCACCTGGTCATGGGTCAATGCAGATGTATAAATGAGTGAAATGCATGAAAAATACATAATAATCTCAATATTCCTTCCGGATAATCTTTTTCAACTGTGTATTATTCTGAGACTCGTGAACAGAAGATAATAATATTTTTCATGGGGAATCAAGAATATAGACACCCTTACTATTTCTATGATAGAGTAATTTATGGAAACTGTGTGTTTGTTCGTTTTTTTAGTATAATTTGGACCATTCCAAAAAAAAGAAGGGAGGGACTTAACCTACATGTTCCTTGAATTCTTTGAACGAAATGAAGCTTCTGCTTTTGCGAAATATGAATGAAATTTACACTTGGATTTGAAATTGGAACAAAATTGTTTTTCTGCTTCTAACGTTTTGTGAACCAAAGTAGAATGGACGTAATCTAAATGTTAACTTTTTTCCAACGTCTTTGTTCAAGTCCCGCTTCTGTTTCTAGCCTTCCATTTCCTGAATGAATTTTGATACTAAATTGTTATATCAAGTTTCTTTGAACTTAAGACTTATCTTGGTTAAGTTACTTTAGACACCTACACATATATTCAATGAGTCATCTTTCTTGATTAGTGGCCTTGTGCCACGTTTTTTTGGTCATAATTAGTTATGTTTTGTCCGCTTATTAGTTAACTGGATAATGTTCTGTTATCCGGTAATTAATCAATTACCCGTATAATTTAAAAATTACCACAAATTACTTAAAATTCTACTTATTTTTAAAATACTTAATATATACTTTATATATTATACTACCGTGGTCATATGGTACCTTGCATGGTAATACTTCATAATTATCGGATATTATCACTCGACCCGTATTTTATTCCAAATTGGCCACTTTCAACGAAACTCATTTTCTTTAATCCGTGTACCCCTTTATCCTTCATAACACTTATTTATCGCTTATTATAAATAGCGTAAGTACTTTAACGTCAAGATGATATCATCCCCGAGTCTACGTCGGTTAACTGAAAACTAAATTTTTAACGTACCAAAATGCGAGATGTAACATCCTTCCCCCCTTAGAAACATTCGTCCTCGAATGTTCAACTCCCCGTGATCTATATAACTTTGGCAAGGTTGCCTCTGTAACAACACCACTACCAACTCTCCCCGTAAAATCTTAATAACCCAATGACACATAGGACCATAATTATGAATAATGACAATGGCCTCACATGAAAGACGACAATAACCAATACAAGAATTTATACATGTACCTTATGATTATGATGTCTCAGTTGGACCCTTATCTAGAGGAGAAAATAAGCAGGGATATCTAGACTTCATGTTTTCCTCGGCCTCCCATGTCATTTCTTCCATATTGTTGTTTCTCAAAAGTATTTTCACGGAGGCTACCTCCTTATTCCGCAACTTGCGGATTTGTCGATCTAGGATGGCAACCGGAACTTCCTCGTATGATAAGTCTTCTATAATCTGTACATCATTCGTGGGCACAACTCGGGTAGGATTGCCACTTTTGTAACATAGATACGAGAAAAACCAGATGGACAGACTCCAATTTTGAGGGCAATTCTAACTCATAAGCTACTCGGCCACCTCTGTGAATGATCCTATAAGGCCTAATATACTGTGGGCTATGTTTTCCTTTCTTGCCAAACCTTATCACACCCTTCATAGGCGACACCTTTAAGAATACCCATCCATCAACCCCGAACCCTAAGTCTCGTTGCCGCACATCAGAATATGACTTCTGACGACTCTAAGCTGTCAATAGTCGACCCCGAATCAACTTTACTTTTTATATGGCTCGCTCAACTAGGTCTTGCCCGTGTAATCCAGATTCTCCTACATTTAACCCCTTATAGGCGACCTACACTTTCGTCTGTAAAGATCTTCGTATAGAGCCATCTGAATACTGGAATGGTAACTACTATTATATTCGAACTCATTAAGCAGTAAATGATCATCATGATCATCCTATGAACGAGAATACACCAATATATCGTCAATAAATACAATTACAAACAGATCTTAAAAAAGCCTGAACACACGGTTCATCAAATCTATGAATACTGCTAGGGCATTGGTCAGACCGAACGGCATAACCCGAAACTCAATGTGCCCATATCTAGTCCTGAATGATGTCTTCGGAATATCTTTATCCTTAACCCTTACCTGATGGTACCCGGACCTCAAGTCTATCTTTGAAAAACACTTGGCACCTTGCAACTGATCGAATAAATCATCAATTCTCAGGAGTGGGTACTTATTCTTGATCGTCACCTTATTCATGTTCCTATAATCATTATGCATTCGTAATGAACCATCTTTATTTCTCACAAACAAAATATGTGCTCCCCACGGTGACGTACTAGATCTGATAAAACCTTTTTATAGCAAGTCCTTTAGTTATTCTTCAAACTCTTTCAGCTCTATGGGGGCCATTCTATAGGGAATAATAGATATTTTGGGTGAGTATCTGGTAGTAGGTCAATAGAAAATTCAATTTATCGCTCTAGCGGGAGACCCGGAAGCTCATTGGGGAAAACATCGGGAAACTCATTCACCACAGGGATGGACTAAATGGTTGCTGACTCCACTTTCACATCCTGAACCTGAACTAAGTGATAAATACAGCCCTTTCTGATCATCTTCCTTGCCTTGATAAAGGAAATAAATCTACCTCTAGACGATGCCGTGTTACCATTCCACTCCAAAACAGGCTTCTTTGGAAATTGAAATAGGACTATCTTTGATCTACAATAAACACTGGAATGACAAGAAGCAAACCAATCCATACTTATTATAACATCAAATTCTACCATATCTAACTTAATTAAGTCTACTACAGTAGGTAGACTATGAACTATTATTATACAACCCCTATATACCTACTTAGATATCACCGAGTCCCCAATAGGTGTCGACACCTCAAATGGTTTAACCGATTTAGGTTTTATTCCAAATTTACTAGCAACCAATGGAGTAACGTATAATAAGGCGGAACTTGGTTCAATCAGTACATATACATCATAGGAGGAGATTGATAATATACGTGTAACAACATCAGGCAATGACTCTTGGTCTTGTCGTCCTGCCGACCCATAAATATGGTTCTGAGGGCTGCTCAAACTAGATGCTTCGCCTCTACCTCTTCCACGACTCATTGGTTCTTAGGGACTTTGCCTAGGGGGGCGTATTGATGATGATGAACCAGCTACAAATCCCGCTGGCTGAGCTATGCTTCATCACCTCTCATCGGACAATCCCTCAAAACGTGGCCCGGATAACCACAAGTACAACAAACACCTAATCCCATATGGAACTGCCCAGTATGCTTCTTACCACATTGAGAACATCGTGGCAAGGGCGACCTCATCTAATTTGACTCACTCCTATACTGAGAACATGAGGCCCTAAAATTCTGGCTAGACCCTGAATATATGGAATGATCGAGTCTCTAACCGCCAAACTTAGGGGGTGCGCTAGCCGAGGGTTAGGGTGGATACCTCGAGTACTGTTGCCTCTGACCACCTCAAAACTCACCAGAAAAACCCAAAGACCTCGCTCTCTTATTCTCGGCCCTATCATGCTCATGATCGGCCCTCTATTTCTGTTTACACTCCTCTACACCCTGAGCGTATGCCTGAATATAAGAAATATCCATGTCTGGCTGAAGTGAGACTGACATACAATCGTTAAGAAAGTGAGGCTCTAATCCCATCTCGAACCGGTGAACCCGATCCTCCATTTTAGATATAATAGTGGGAGCATACCTAGCCAACGAATCAAACTAAAGACTGTACTCCCGAACACTCATGTTACCCTATCGAAGGGTCAAGAACCTATCAACTCTGGCTCGCCTAAGCTCTGGTGGTAGATAATGACGAACAAAAACTTCTATAATTTCCTGCCATACTGCTGGAGGGGCATCCTCATCTCTAGACAATTTCCAAGACTCATCCCAATTAACTCCAACATCTCGGAGTCTGTAGGAATCTAACTAAACTGACTCAGTTGTAGTGGCCTTCATTACCCATAACGTCCTGCACTCTATCAATAAATCCTTTAGGGTCATCATTTGGATCTGCTTCAGTGAATACTGGAGGGTCTAAATTATTAAAGTCACGAACCCTCTCACTCACGGACCTATCTGCATGACAAATACCTATTTCCTAACGCCGAGCATGTGCGGCTACTAATCAGGTGAATAACTGAATAACATCTCTCATTTTCTGATCCGGTGCATCCGGCTGAGGTCCGAAATTTACAGGGGCGGGTGCTGAAGATGGTGCCCCTTGGAGCTCTTCTGGAAAGGGTGGGGTATGTGAAGTCTTAGATGGAACCTCACCATGAGACTCTCCCCGAGCCTTAGTAACTCGTGGCGCTCGACTAGTAGTCTCACCGGTCATTGACTTTCCATTCTAGGCGACCGTACTCTTTGGAGGCATTGTTGAAAATATAGCATATCGTTAGGTACATAAATTCTTGTATCGCACGATCTGAGATAAAAAAATAGGATAACATCCTATATGTCATGTAGCCTCATGTTTATAAGTGTGGTGCATGACACACCCATAAATAAGACTTTACTAGACACGGTCTGTAGACAACCCTAGGACAGAACTACTCTGATACCACTTTTGTCACAACCCAAACCGATGGGCCGCAACGGGTGCCTAAGTCCTACTTATCAAACACCCTTAAGCATGCGTCTAAGATATGAATCTGAATAACATCTGCTGAATTACGAAAATAACATATATGAAGGAAACCTGCCAACAAGGCATATGTACGTATACATGAAGGATACAATAGGTGAGTCGGCAAGGCTGCTATAGACAACTATACATTCAAAACTTATGGCCGACAAGGCCACATACAGTCCAACTAGACATACTATCCACAGATCTCTAATAGAAATATAACTGTACAAAGAAGGGACTGAGTTACGTCATACCCATATACATAGATATATATATATACAAACGTATCATACCAAAATTTAAAGCAGCTCCAAATCAAGTGGAGCATGCCAACTCTCACTGATCAGGAATCCTAAGAAGGGGGGCCGTCAGCTTGCCTACCTACACCTGCGGGCATGAAACGCAGGCCCCGTGAAATAGGGCATCAATACGAAAAATGTACTGAGTATGTAAGACATGAAAATTAGTATGTAAAAGACATAGATGAAACATGGAATAAGGAAACATATATTTAAATCTGAATAACTTTGTAAATTCTGAAACGATTATAATGTCATGCACGTATGTATAAATGTTGTGTCATGCATAGGTATGGGTGTACATAATATCATCAAGCCACTGAGGGAATCCCATGATATCGTCTCAGCCACTGTGGGAAATATCTTCAACATATACTAGCTGATCAGGTGGTGATGTGTATATAACGTTGTAACCTTTTCCCATATCCCATATACATATATTTACATATATACGTGTATATAACACAATCTGGTCATGGATCAATGCACATGTATAAGTGAGTGAAATGCATGAAAAATACATAATAATCTCAATATTCCTTCAGGATATACTTTTGCAATTGTGTAATATTCTGAGACCCATGAACAAAAGATAATAACATTTTTTATGGGGAATCAAGAATATAGACACCCCTACTATTTCTATGAATAGAGTAATTTATGGAAATTGTGTGTTTGCTCGTTTCTTCAATATAATCTGGACCATGCCAAAAGAATGAAGGGAAGGCCATAATATACCTGTTCCTTGAATTATTTGAACTAAATGAAGCTTCTGCTTCTGCAAAATATGAACGAAATTTACACTTGGATTTGAAATTGAAACGAAATTGTTTTTCTGCTTCTAACGCTTTATGAATGAAAGATAGAATGGATGTAATCCAAATGTTAACTTTGTTTCTACGTTTTTTGTTGAAGCCTTGCTTATATCAAGTTTCTTTGAACTTAAGACTTATCTTGGTTAGTGTAAGGCCACGGAAAAATTTCGCTAAGTAAACTAGTATTTCGTGGTACCACGTAGGCTAATTATAATATTTTATATGCTATTAACATGGTGGACATCAATTGTACTTGGTAAATAAGTGTACAAGTCTTGTGGTAAGTAATTCGGGGGCCAAGAAAAGGCCTAAGGCTAAGTCAAATTGGAAAACTTCATGGTAGGCTAAGATTTCAAATGAGTACGCACAAGTCCCCACTTTGAACGACCATATTTAAATATGTATAAAATTTTATGTGATGAACAACCTATCATATGAAAGGTCCTCTAGTCTAGTTTCCAATGCTTCAAACCGTTTATTATTTGGACATTCCTACACAATGTTATGATCAAATTACCAAAGGCTGGAAAAATGCGATCCTGTGTCAGATATGCGATCGCAAAAACCATTATGCGGTCCGCATACTCGATTTGCGATCTCAAATCTGGACGCAAACTGGACCAGTGTAGGCCAGTTTGGGACACTGAGTTTTGCGACATGTTTGCGGCCAGCATACTCGTTCTGCGGTCCACTATGCGATCGCAGACCCGACTTCGGAGGGTTAATCTTGCTATTTTTATAAACCGACCTCATTTCAATATATAGGCTTTGGGGTTCATTTTTGGGTCATTTCTTACTGATTTTAGACAGAGATGACAGCCTATAGAGAGAGGAAGGAGAGGCCTAGATTCATAATTATCCAAATCTTGCTCAAGTCTTCAAGAATCAAAGAACCCAATCACATGTTCTTCATCTAATAGATTGGAATTGCTGGAATTTTCGGAATGTTGTAGTAACTTAAGGAAAGCTTAAACAAGGTATGTATGGCTAAAATGCCGTCTTTTAGAAATTGAGCTCTATTGATACTTGTGTAAATGCGGTAAGACTAAACTTTGGATTCTTGCTTTGATTGATACTTTACATGAATTAGTGTTGTGACCCTGTATTTGTGAAAGATACATTCCAATATGATCAATGTACTATTCTTGATAACTGAAAAAGGGTGCAAGGAATATGAATCATGTATTGAAATGCTAAGACCTTAAATTGAGATTTGAGCTGCATATATTATGCCAAACTATGTGAAATCCTCTATGTATAGAGATGTTTGAAGTAATTAAATGAATTTGGGAAATAGAGTGTGGCCAATGTGCCGAAAACTTGAATTATAATTGTACCTGGTGATGCCTATGACATGAGAAAATACGAAACAGATTATGAAATAAGCTTCGACTTTGCTTTCCATAAATGACTTCAATAATAAAGTGCCCTATATGTTTTGTACACAATTTATGCCATAAGTGGCTGTTCGAGATAATGTTTTGCCTTATGGGTATATCCAATATGATCCAAGTTGTTACATACTTCGGTGTTGAGATTGTATATTGTCATGATTGGAAAAGAGTAATTCAAGAACAATTGGTGTAATTGCTTGTTTATGCCTCTGATGTGTGTTTTTATGGTGGTTTGGTGTGTCCCCTCCTTTTTGGGAGAATTCGTTATGTTTAAAGTTCCATTGTTAATAAACATGAGGTGTATGATTACTGAAATATTGTATATGCTCATGATTCATGATTCCTCTCATGTGTAATTGATATCTTGAATTGAATGGCTTGTTATTGAAAATGATATTGATGTTAAATATGTGGAAATGATGTGAAATGTGGGAAAAAAGAGATTGAGTTATGAAATGCGGCCTAGTGCCAAGAATGATGTGAAGAGTTGTTTCCCCGAGTGCTGATGAAATGATATATGTGAAACAAAATGATTAATGAGAAGGGAACAACGCCTTGGTAAGGCGGCCTAGCCGATCGGGCCGAGATCGGACTCCGCTCAAGATAGTGGTGATATTGTGAATGAATTCCGGAAATAGGGAAAATGAGATTGTGATTGAGGTATATATCTCAAATAAGGCAACCTAGCTGATCAGGTCGTGATCGGACTCCGCTCAGAAAAGCGATGGTATTATGAATGATGATGCAGAATATCAAATGCCACAACCTAAAGCTATGAGAATTATGTGAAAGTCATATGATTCTTTGATTTGATGATGTGGTAGTTGTTAAAGCTTTTGATTGACCTTTATGATTTCTTTATTCTTGTTGATAGTTCTTTCTAATGAGAGGGTGTTTATGATTTCTTTTCTCTTGTATGATAGTTCTTTCTAACTAGATGGTATTTAGTTATACATACTGTCACAGATCCCTTTTTACTACACCCCGTAAAGGGTATAAATATAAGGGAGTTTTTCCAATTAAAGGACAATCGAAACGGGATTTGTTTATTTAAAGATTCAGAGTCGCTACTTGGGAAAATTTATGGTGTCCCAAGTCACCGGTTTAAAATCCCAAATCAAGGAAAGTTGACTCTATTTACGGTCTGCGAACACAGAAATCCGGGTAAGGAATTCTATAAACCCGGGAGAAGGTGTTAGGCATTCCCGAGTTACGTGGATCTAGCACGGTCGCTTTGATCATACTTGGTTATTAAAATTCTTTAATTACTCGTTTTAGAACCTATGTGAATTTAACTTTTACCGCTTTTTAATTAAACAATTATCTTGAAATGGGTCACGCATACGTGTACCCATTTGTTTGGTGCATCAAAAATTATGTCATGTGAATGTGTCCACAATCAATAACGCTTTATTAATATGAAGAAACGTTTGGCCAAAGTTGCGCGAACACATACTCTGGTTTGGTTTTTAGAAATCGTAATCATGTCACGCGAACGTGTCCATAATTAGGATAGTGTATTAAATGTGTATAAGCAAACTCTGTACACTTGTCAATTTTTATATCTAAATTAATACGAAGGCCATGCAATTGTGATTTTTGTTTGGCACGGTGCACCTCAATTCTAAAAAAAAAGTTCAAGCTAAATGTTTGAGGGGCATAAATTATTTATGTTATTGGATATGGCTCGCCTCAACTAGTTAAATGTCTAATTAATTAACACTAAATGTAGCTAAAGGTTCCATTTAAACTAACTAAGATGGTTTATACGAGGGAAAACTAATCCATTACATAAAAGGGCTTGAGCTAATACAAGGGGACTGATAGTCCCACAATAGCAACAACCCAGATCAAGGGAATTTTCACAATGGATCCTCATAATTGAGCCCAAGTTCGAAGCCCTATAGCTACTGAGCCCTAAGCTCTACATCGACGCTTTTCAATGCATGAGCAAGCTGGAAGTCGTAGAGGATTCAACCGGATAACAACGAGACCAATACATATGCAAGTAGCTTTAGGATCTGTCTTTAACTTGTCAATAGCCCATTACGTGACACCCAATAATGATTCACCCTTGAAATTGATTATGAGTTCCAATTCTAATAACTAATAGCAGGTAGCAGAATTTACAGTTTCAACGTCATACAAACACGGCTAATCTCATTACTTTTGCACAAAAGGACATTAGGAGATAAATCACTAACCCAGACTCCTAAAAGGAAACTTAAAACAAACAACTAAAATTCAGAATAGTAATATTGAATACTGCATATGCAAATGCCTACTAGGAATGTCCTTGAAAGTCCCTTTATACATATACCCCAACTCAAACCCACAAAATTCAAGTGATTAAGCCATAACTCGTTCCATGTTTCAAACCAAAAACTAATTCTAGAACAAAGAGCTTAGCAAGTATTCTCAACGCTAAGATAATTACAAACATAATTATACTCCATTCAACCAAAAACAGACTCGACCAAGCTATCCTTGGAACAAATAATATGCATCATGCATGAAATTAAAAGAGACAGAAATGAGAGTTCAATAGCAATCATCATCCAATTTGTCCATATTTAAGATTCAAGCTTCAGACTACATTCAAATAGTGTCCATGGTGTTTGTGAATACCTAGAAAGCAAAATGACAGAAAAAGGAAGAATGTCAGCGATAGCAGGATAGTGACAACAGCAGTACTGGAACAGTAACCTCTCAGTAGTTCAAGATTGGTTTTAAAAAAAACAAAGATCAGACCATCTTCAACTTAGATAAGTTCGTGTGATCTCTCAAGAATTTTAACTCAACAGGGAAGCTAAGAAAGCTGGGAATCAAGACTCCCAATACAAATTCAGCTCAGAATCAGCTTTCAAAAACCAAATTAAACCAAACTCATTCCCATATGCATCAAAGATTGCTTCAGATATTCAACCTCAAGAATTATGGAAAGAAATCCAATGGAACAGTAGTTTCTATGAAATCCTCAACCTCAAGAATTGCTTCTATATTTTTTGGATTTTCAGATCTCAAACTCTCTTTTTTTTGGGTCTGCCTTGAAAGGCAAGAAAAGCTGTCTTTATAGGCAAGTTATTAGGGCATACTTAGCTTGCACTTTGCCCCCTTTTAATTTTGTTTTTTGCTTAAGTGTCCCTAGCTTAAATTCCAGAAATTCACTCTAATCCCTACCCCCAGCTTCCTGGAAGTTTCCCATTTAGTTACACTCAAGATTCCTTAGGCCAATTCCCTAGACTACCCATCGAACCCTAATTATTTACTCTAGGAACCCAAATGGATCAGATTGACCCGATATTTAAACCAAAACTTGGGCTCAATTCTGACCCAATAACCTAAATCAGCCCCCTTGGGGTGAGGTCTGCAATGGCTTCAAAGCCCAAACAACAAGATGAACTGAATCAAATCAGTCAACAAACATAGGGCAAACACTTGAATGATTGCGAGATTAAAACCTACACTAATCAACTGATTATTACACTCAAATAAGCAAGAAATTAGCCAAGTCATTAAAATAACACTAATTAAATTAACTAGGTGATTAAACAAGATATGAAATCAGAACTTTAAATGGGCTGATAACACAACTAAGGAAAAAGAGAACAACTTTCACAAAGAAAGACAAAAAAGAAAAACAACTAATAGAAGATAGTTTAAACCCGGAGGATTGGTCGAGTTTCAACAAGACTAGTAGAAGAAAATTAAACCAAAGAAAAAGGAAGGAGAGGAAAGAAATAAAATAGTAAAATAAAGAACAGACAAAAGAGGGGGAGGGAACCTACCGATTCAGACTCGAAATCTATCAGAGACACAGGGCCTAACAGAACTGATGCCGACCGTTTGAATCCAAACTTCAAAACTCGAAGAACATCCCTTATGACCATGCATGCACCAGGTCCGATAGAAAAAAGGGCTTTTGAAATTTCAAGGCTCGAACTCAGATTTAAGATTCGAGAAGCTCCGACGAGATTCGAGGGAAACTTTCATGACCCGGATTTCCCACCATCGGGTGTCGTGATGGCGCCTACTATCGGAACTAGGCAAGCCAAATATTTAAAACACCTTTCCTGCTTTCTTTCAAACAATATAATAAACGATACAAAATATAAGCGGAAGACTTTAAATCTAAAGCAACTGAAAACCAAAAGTGCGGAAGTTTAATACACATAACTACCCAAGGTCTGGTGTCACTAGCTCACGGACTACTAAAGAATACTACAAACAATGTTTGAAAGGAAATACATCATGTTTGTCTGATACAAGATGAACAAACGAAAAACATGGAAAGGGACTTTGGCCTGCGAATGCCAGCTAGGCTACCTCGAGAGTCCCTGGACTGAAGATAGCTCCCAGAAGTCCTACTGTTGTGGTCCGTAAGCTGCTCCCTGATCTGTGCACAAAAATGCACAGAATGTAGCATCAGCACTACCGACCCCATGTGCTGGTAAGTGTCTGGCCTTACCCCGGCGAAGTAGTGACGAGGCTAGATAGGACCTACCACAATTAACTTGTACAGATATAGATACAAGTGCAAGAAAACAATAACAAGATAATACAAAGTAAAGCTAGGAGGGGACATGCTATCGGGGAGTAACAGATAAAAACTGAAATATAGGAAATAAACAGAAGAAACTCTAGTTCCAATGATATATATATATATATAGTGGACGGCGTGCCACACGATCCCAATTTTCATATACCACATGGTAGGCGTACCACCCGATCCCATTTCATAAAATCGTACGTGGACGGCAAGCCACACGATCCCATAATATCATATAAAAGTGGACGGCGTGCCACACGATCCCATAATATCATATATAAGTGGACGGCGTGCCACACGATCCCATAATATCATATATAAGTGGACGGCGTGCCACACGATCCCATAATATAATTCAAAACATCTGATTTTGTACGGAGAGTCCCATTAGGGGAAATCAACAACATATCACTCTAACCCGGCAAGGGTACAACTAACAGCCCAAAAATATCTCGACAAGGGAGAGTATATATATCGGTCTACACATCCCGGCGAGGAAGTAATCACAACACATTCTCTTTTTAAATCCCGTCTTCCTCAGCTAACACATTCATGTTCAAGCGAACGCTCCAAAAGTACACCAATCACAGTTTTACCTAAATCGTTCACATTATATGAAACTCATCAAATAAACAAGGAGATTGTGTCACGTTATTCGAATTAAAAGCAATTAAGACTCACGGTCATGCTAGACTCCGGTGCATAGATAACCGTCACCATGCCTATACACCGTACTCCACATTAGCAAGTAGCAAATAACATCCTAATCCTATTCCCTCAAGCCAAAGTTAGAACAAACACTTACCTCGAATGCTCCAAACTCAACTCACGCTTCTAGTATAGCTTTACCTCTTGATTCCACCACCAATCCGCTCGAATCTAGTCATAAGTTACTTAATCACATTAATAATTACTAAATGAATCACTCCCCATGCATGAAAAATAAATTTTGCAAGGTTTTTCCCAAAATGGTCAAAAACACCCCCCGGACCCAAGTGGTCGAAACTCGAGGTTCAGACCAAAACCCGGTTACCCATTCTCCCACGAATCCAAATATATGATTTGTTTTGAAATCGGACCTCAAATTGAGGTCCAACTTCTCAATTTGTAGAAAACCTAGGTTCTACCCAAAACACCCAATTTCCCCCATGAAAATGTTTGATTTGAATTTGAAATCATGTTAAAAGATGTCAAGGAATAAAGAAATTAAGTTAGAAATTACTTACCAATCGTTTTGTAGAAGAAAAGTTGTTTGGAAAATCGCCTCTTAGGTTTTAGGTTTTGAAAAGTGGATAAATTGACTGAAAATCCCGAATTTATATATATACTAGGGGCTGGCGGGGACCGCGCAGAAATTCACCGCGGCCGCGTGGCTGCCAGCGCGGACCGCGCGGAAATGCACCGCAGCCGCGCCGATGGAGGGAAGAAGTGGGCTCTCTGAACCCACCCAGAGCGGACCGCACTGATTTGGTGCGCGGCCGTGCTGGTCGACCTGGCTACCAACCCTCTGAACCCCCACCATGCGGACTGCACAGAAAAACATTGTGGCCACGTGGCTGCCAGCGCGGACCGCGCGGAAACGGTCGCGGCCGCGCTGGGCCTGCAACATTTGAACTTGCATTTTTTTTTAAGTCTAAGACCTCCCAGGCCCCACTCAAAACTCACCCGAGCCCTCGGGGCTCCAAACCAAACATACATATGATTTTCTTACGGTCTCTTTTGTGCGATCAAATCGCCAAAATAACATCATATACATAGAATCAAGCCTCAAAACACATGATTTTCTTTCAACTTTCATAAAACTCCAATTCCCCATTTTATGTCCGAAACACGTCATATGACGTCCGTTTTTAGCCAAACTTTACAGATAGTGCTTAAAACATATTTAGGACTCGTACCGGGCGTCGAAACCAAAATACGAGCCCGATACCACAGTTTTCTCATCAATTTCCTTCTTCATTTTCCTTAATTAATTTCAGAAAACAATTTCACACAAAATTTCATTTCTCGGGCTTGGGACCTCGGAATTTAATTCCGGGCACACGCCCAAGTCCCATATTTTTCTACGGACCCTCCGGGACCGTCGAATCACAGGTCCGGGTCCGTTTACCCAAAATGTTGACCGAAGTCAATGTTATGCATGTTAATATCAAAATCCATCAAATTTTTCACATAATTCACATATTCTAACATAAAACCTTTCCGGCCACGCGCCCGAACTTTGCACGCAAATTGAGGCAACTAAAAACGAGGTTTTCAACGCCTCGGAAGCACGGAACAAGGAAGAACTACGGTGATGACCCTTTCGGTCGTCACAGAAATGGAGTGAGGATTCAGCATGAGGGGGTCGTAGTGGCTATGTGGTGTTAATCTGGGGTCATTCGGGTGAGTTGGAGTTTTGGGTCTTTCTCTTCGATTTAAGATTCGAAGAGTTCTGCTGGGATTCGAGGGAAGGGTTTTGGAGATTTGGGAAGAGGAGAAGGAGGGGAGTCTACGACATTAATTTGGGGTCGATCGGAGTACCGCCGCCGGCGGTGACGATTTCCGGCGGGCGGTTCCGGTGGAGGCCGTGAGGTCTGCAAAGGAGATGAGAGGGGTAGGGGGGGAATGTTTCCGACATGTTTATACCAATTAGACTCCACTTTCGGGCCGTTAGATCAAATGCAATCAACGGCCCAGATATCATGGTCATTTAAATGGGGTCGTTTGGAAAAATGGGGGGGGGGAACCGGACCGGGTCAGGGGGAAATGGGCCATGCCAAACAGGTTTCAGGGGAGGAAATATTTGGGCCAGGGGTTTGCAGCCCAAGCCAACCTCTTTATTTGTTTTCTTTTCTTTTCTTTCTTTTTTCCCTTTTTCAATTTTCTTTTAGTTTCCTTTTAAATCAAAATTAAAAATAATCCTAAATTAATCACTAATAAAATTATCCTATTACATTAATTAACTCTAATTAACATTTTCCACAAATAATTAACCACCAAATTCAAAGAAAAACTTCCAAAATTCGAAATTAAAAATTAAAAGTGCAAAATCAACTATATTTTTGTAATTTTTCCATTTTTATAAAACAAACTAATTTGCTAATTAATCCTAAAATGTAGAATTAAATCCTATATGCAAATGCAACATATTTTGTATTTTCCATTAATTAAATAAAATAAAGCCACGAAAATCCACAAAATTGCAAACACCGAAAGAAATTATTTTGTTTTGAATTTCTGGGAGTAATTCATAAAGGGCAAAATTCACGTGCTCACAGCTTCCCCTCCTTGCTCGAAAACACGAAGAGTTTTCGTGCAAAGATAAGTGAGCGGATACGAGCGATTTTTGCCCGTTTGAATGCTCCGTGGGAAGCATTTCTGAAAGAGTTGACCGCACCCTCCTTCTGAGGTTGCCTACATATCCTTGGCTAAAAAGGAATTAGGTCAGTATAGTTCAAGAATGTTTGGTAGCTGGAATTACCATGAAACTGTGATTTCACTGTTGTTGTTGTTGCTGCTACTACCATGTCAAAAATAAAAAAGGCTAGACTAGACTAGACAATGATCTACGTTTTACCAAAATCCTATCTATATCTTCAAACTTGCTCTTGTGTTTCTTGTCACCTTGTTGACTTGTATTCGATGGTGAAATCCATTTGTTGCCGCTTCAAATTGTAATCTGAGATGTTTTCCCTTTTCTTCAAGTGGATGCCTGACTGCTAAAGTAGAATTGTATTCTGAGATGTTTTTCCTTGCTCTCCAGGTGGATGCCTGACTGCTGAACTTGATATGTATTCACATGCTCTGACTCCAAGACGTAAATGTATTCTCATGCTATCTAGGCGGGCTCCTGACTCCAAAACATGAATGTATTCCCATGCTATCCAGGTAGGCTCCTGACTTCGAAACGTGAATGTATTCCCATGCTATCCAACCGGGCTCCTAACTTCAGCAAAATCGACAAAAAGCGAAGAATTTTTTTTGCCCCAGTTTGGGTATGTGGGCCCATGTGTAAGTGTAAAACGAATCACATTGCCGAATATCAAAGAATTTTGAAAAACAAAACTTGAATTGTACTCCCTTGTTCTCCAGGCGGGCTCCTAACAGCTAAACTTGACAATATTCCCTGCTTTTCAGGCGAGCGTCCTGACTTCAGTTTGACATGTATTCCCTGCTCTCCAGGCAGGCTCTTGACTGCTGCGCCTGAATGTATTCCCTTCTCTCCAGGCGGGCATCCTGACTTCAACTTGAAATGTATTCCCTGCTCTCCAAGCGGGCTCCTGACTTCAACTTGAAACGTATTCCCTGCTCTCCAAGCGGGCTCCTGATTGCTAAACTTGAGTGTATTCCCTGCTTTCCAGGCGGGATCCTGATTTCAACTTGAAACGTATTCCCTGCTTTCCAAGCGGGCTCTTGACAACTGACTTGCAATTCTTCTCCCTGTTCTCCAACCGGTGATTTCAACAAAATAGAAAAAACAAAGAAAACTTTCTGCCCCAGTTTTGTAGTTGGCCACATATGTGAGTGTTAAACTGAATCATATTACCAAATATTACTAAGAATTTGATAGCTAGGTCCCATTATCTAGGGGGTCCTAACAGCTCTTAACTAAACGACAATATCAAATCTATGCCATATCTTTTAAAGGCATGACTTCTGCTACATCTTGTTATCTAAGAAGGTCTTAAACTACTCCCCATTATCCAGGAGGGTCCTGAAACTCAAAATCAAATCTTGTCCTAAAAAAACGCTTTTACGACTAAATTATATTACCCTACGGCAGAGCTTATGATACACCTTGTGATCTAATGGAAATCTTAAAACTAAGCCCTATTATTCAGGAGGGTCCAGGAAACTCCTAATTTAATCCTATCTCATACATGCGAACTCATAAGCTAACTTATATTCCTTTTGGGATACATTTATGCTAGATTATGCTATTTCTGAACTTTGAACTAGGTCCCATTTTCCAGGAGGGTCCTGAAAATCAAAAATCAAACCTGTTTGCTGACTGCCTTTCTCTACAGAGGGTTACTCCGAAACAACCGAAATTTTCTGCCCCTGTTTAATCAAAGAAAAATCTTGTCAGTTTTAAATATGGTGGTTGGTTGATGGCATTCTTTGCTGAAGGTCTCTCCGCTGCATTGTTTGTTTTGACTGGCTTTCCCAAACTAGCCCTGAACCGCTTGACTTTCTGACTGACTTTCAAAATCCCATGACTTTTGATGACCCGAGTGTTCTATACCCGAACCGTTGCCTCATACCTCTTACCCCTTTAACTGAATCCCTGCAACTCCTATGAAATTGCCAAATCATTTTGCCGATGGAACTCTTGCAGACACTTTACCCCATTTTTCATCATGCCATCTTTGGTATTGCTCTGGCCGCACTGTGTTTTGCAATATTGAAGTTGGTAGTGAGCTTTGAAATTCCTTCTTATTTTCTTAAACAAGACTGGCATTGGGAACATCTTAGAGAAATATACCCAAAGAAATGAAATGCAATAACTTTCAGAGTTAAGTATAAGGAAGTTCAAAACTGGAAGACTATGTGAAGAGAAAAAGAAAAGAGACTTATCTGAGTGGAATAGCTGGTTCCAATGGTCATGACATGCAATTTGGATTAATCGGCCCAATCTGTCCAGCCAATAAACTTTCAGTTGTCATACTTTGTTGCCCCAGAATTTCCATGACCTGATTTCTTCACCTCAAATCCCGACCTTGTTCATCTTGCGGTGCCTTGAAAGGTTTTCACCAGCAGACCTCTCTCATTCTTTCATCTGTCAACTCACTTTCACCTTAAGGTGCCCGTGAGGGTTTTCACCAATAAGACTCTCTCATTTTCATTTCTCTTTGCTCCCGGCGCCTTACGGTGCCCGTGAGGGTTTTCACCAATAAGACTCTCTCATTTTTTACTTCTCTTCCCTCTTTGGACCAGAGTGCTGCCCCTGGCGTGAATCACCGCTACCTGCTTGATTTGGCATTTCCCGAGACTGATCGGAAGGTCTTTCTTTGGACCGTAATGTAGCTTTTGGATGGGTTTAGAAAGGAAGGGTATAAAAAGCTCAAAACCGTTTGATTGGGTTCAAATTTACAACCTTCGGAATCAGATTTCTGATAACAAACACAACTTCCGCCCCAGTTTCTTATTTGGGGACTTTTGGATTTTTATTTTGATGGGACCGAACCGTGAAGCTGCCTACAGATCCTTAAAAGGAATCAGGTCGACCGTAGTTCATGACATAGGAATTACTTTGTTGGTTGTGATTTTTCTTCCCTTTTCTTTCTCTTTTTTTCCTCTTTTGTTTTTCCTTTTGTTGTTGTTTTTTTTTCTCTTTTTTCTTTTTTTTTCTTTCCATTCTTTCTCTTTTCTTTTTCCTTTCTCTTTTTCTCTCCTTCCTTTACTTATCTTTACGCTTGTGTTTCCGATATTTTCTATTGATTCCGAAGGAGGGGTATGAAAGAAAATAAATGAGGCTCAAAGGGGTAACGAGGGATAAAGTGTTTAGATAGCAGAACAAGATTCCTTTGTCATTTCAATATTTGAGACATGTCAAGTACAAACAATTACAATCAAAGGAAGAAATCATACATAATATCTCTTGACTACATCGGAATTGATAGCCATTTTTACACATTTGCCTTCTATATCTATAAAATACAATGCACCATTGGACAACACTCTAGTCACGACGAACGGCCCCTGCCAATTTGGGGCGAACTTTCCTTTTGCTTCAACTTGATGAGGAAGAATGCATTTCAATACTAACTGTGCCACTTCAAACTTTCATGGACACACCTTCTTGTTGTATGCTCTTGCCATTCTCTGCTGATACAACTGGACATTACACACTGCTGTCAATCTCTTTTCATCGATCAGACTTAATTGTTCCAAGCGGGTCTTGACCCACTCCTCATCATCGATCTCAGCCTCCACAACAATTCGAAGGGATGGAATTTCCACTTCTGCGGGTATCACTGCTTCGGTGCCATACACCAACAAATAAGGAGTCGCCCCTACTGATGTACGGACAGTAGTGCGGTAACCAAGCAATGCAAACGACAACTTTTCATGCTACTGCCTAGAACCTTCCACTATTTTCCGAAGTATCTTCTTTATATTCTTGTTGGCTGCCTCAACTGCTCCGTTTGCCTTAGGGCGGTATGGGGTAGAATTGCGATGTGTAATCTTGCACTACTGACATATCTCTTTCATCATATGACTATTGAGATTAGCCCCATTATCTGTAATGATCACCTTCAGTATCACGAACCGGCAAATGATGTTTGAATGCACAAAATCAACCACCGCCTTCTTGATTACAGACTTGATTGCTTTAGCCTCTACCCACATGGTGAAATAATCGATGGCCACCAGAATAAACCTGTACCCGTTGGACGCTGTTGGCTCGATTGGTCCAATGACATCCATTCCCCAAGCAACAAAAGGCCATGGTGCAGACATTGTATGTAATTCAGATGGTGGAGACTGAATCAAATCGCTATGCACTTGGCACTGATGACATTTACGCACAAAATTGATACAATATTGCTCCATAGTGAGCTAATAATAACATACTCAGAGGATCTTCTTTGCCAGCACATACCCACTCATATGCGGTCTGCAGACTCCAGAATGTACTTCAGTCATGGTAGCCGCGGCATGTATGGCATCTACACATCTTAATAACCCAAGATCTGGAGTTCTTTTGTACAAAACTCCTCCACTGAAGAAAAATCCACTTGTCAAGCGACGAATTGTTCTCTTTTGATCACATGTGGCTTGTACCGGATATACTCCCCTTCGGATATATTCCTTGATGTTGTGAAACCAAGGCTCCCCATCGAGCTCTTCCTCCACCATGTTAAAATAAGCATGCTGATCACGGACCTGAATATGCAACGGGTCTACATAAGCCTTATCTGGATGATGTAACATTGACGCCAGAGTAGCCAAAGCAATGGAAACCTCATTATGAATCCTCAAAATATACATGAACTCTATTGATTGAAACCATTGACAAAGATCATGCATGTATTGCCGGTACAGTATGAGTTCTAAATCCCGTGTTTCCCATTCTCCCTGAATCTGGTATACCAGAAGGTCCGAGTCACCCAAGACCAAGACTTCCTGGACACCCATATCCACAGCCATCCTCAAACCTAAAATGCATGCCTCGTATTCTGCCAAGTTGTTAGTATAGTAGAACCGAAGCTGAGCCGTAATAGGTTAATGATGCCCTATTTCAGAGACAAGTACCGCTCCTATCCCAACGCCTTTCATGTTAGCAGCCCCATCAAAGAAAAGTTCCCATCCTGGCCTTTCAATCTGTTCCAACTTATCAATGTGCATAACCTCTTCATCAGGGAAGTAAGTCTTCAAAGGTTCGTATTCTTCATCCACAGGATTCTCAGCCAAGTGGTCGGCCAATGCTTGTGCTTTCATCGCGGTCCGAGTCACGTAGACAATGTAAAATTCTATGACCAAGATCTGCCACTTTGCAAGCCTTCCCGTGGGCATAGGCTTCTGGAATATATACTTCAATGGATCCAAGCGAGAGATGAGGTAAGTAGTATAAGAGGACAAATAATGTTTCAGCTTCTGGACTACCCAAGTTAGAGCTCAACACGTCCTCTCAAGCTGAGTGTACTTAACCTCGTAAGATGTGAACTTCTTGTTGAGATAATATATGGCCTGCTCCTTCCTGCCAGTGATGTCATGCTGTCCCAACACACATCCAAATGAATTGTCCAAGACTGTCAAATACAGAATCAAAAGTCTCCCTGGTTCTGGCGGGACCAACAAAGGTGGGTTTGACAAGTACCCCTTTATCCTATCAAATGCTTCCTGACATTCATTTGTCCACTTAACTGTAACATCTTTCTTTAACAATTTGAAGATAGGCTCACACGTTGTCATGAGATGAGCAATAAATCGGCTGATGTAATTTAATCTTCCCAACAGACTCATCACCTTAGTCTTGTTCTTCGGAGGTAGCAATTCCTGGATGGCTTTGATTTTTGATGGGTCTAATTCAATACCTCGTCGGCTGACTATGAATCCCAACAACTTTCCAGACAGAACACCGAACGCGCATTTTGCAGGATTGAGCTTGAGATTGTACATGCGAAACCTTTAGAAGAACTTTCTCAGATCTCTAACATGGTCAGACTGATTTCTAGACTTTACAATCACGTCATCCACATAAACCTCGATCTCCCTATGTATCATGTCGTGGAATATGGTCATCATTGCCCTCATGTAGGTTGCCCCAACATTTTTCAAACCAAATGGCATGAACCGATAACAGTACGTTCCTCTAGGGCGTGATGAATGTTGTCTTTTCTGCGTCTTCTTCATCCATTAAGATCAGGTGGTAGCCCGCATAACAATCCACAAAAGAACCAATATCATGTTTGGCACAATTATCGATCAATATATGGATGTTCGGCAATGGGAAGTTATCCTTGGGACTCGCCTTGTTGAGGTCTCGATAATCAACACACACCCTGGTCTTGCTGTCCTTCTTTGGCACAGGCACTACATTGGCTAACCAAGTGGGATACCGAGTGACCCGAATGACCTTGGCCTCAAACGGTTTGGTGACCACTTCCTTGATTTTCACACTCATATCAGTTTTAAATTTCCTCAGCTTCTGCTTGACAGGGGGGAATGCCGGATCGGTGGGAAATTTCTGAACCACCAGGCTGGTGCTTAGACCTGGCATGTCGTCATAGGACCATGCAAAAACATCTTCATACTCGAACAGTATTTTAATTATCTCCTCTCTGAGTTGTGGTTCAAGATGGACACCTATTTTAGTTTCCCGGATATTATCTTGGTCCCCTAAATTGATTGCTTCTATATCACTCAGGTTAGGCTTGGGTTTTTATTCAAAATGGCTTAATTCCTTACTAATGTCTTCAAAGGCTTCGTCCTCGTCATATTCCGATTCAACATCACACTCTATTTCTTGAATTACTATTTCAGGATTAGATTGGCTTTTAAGAATGGATCGGATATTCCGCATGCATGTCATATCATTGAAGCCGTCATAAAAAGAATTGTACAAGGAAAAAAGGAAAACAAAAATAAAACTATCAGAAAGAAAGGAAAAGAGAAATTGCATTTTATTGAAATTAAAAACAACGGGGTTTATACATCCAAACGGACGAAACATAGAATCTGAATTACAACCCTGGAATAATCGAGATAAATTGAAAGAAAATCAAAGCAAACTACCAAAACTCCCTCCGGGTGGGGATATGAGTAGCTTCCCAATTGTTAATATTTGCACCGGGCCCATCAAATTGCACATTCGCCTTGCTAGAACCCTCTCCAGCTTCCAATACGTTCACATCGGTGAATATCCTCTCGAACCTTTCACATCAACCACTGAACTGGGGACCGACGTCACTGGGCGCTTGCTGGCACCAGGCCTGAAAAATGAATGGGAAAGACGCGGGACTGGCTTTGGAAGGGCCCATGCTCTCTGTTTCATTTTTCTAGCTCTTCTCATGTCTGCGACTGTGGGCTTGAACCCCAGACCAAATGTGTCCAAGTTCTTAGGAAGAGAAACCAGTTGTACGATACCTTGCATAGATGCACCCAATCCCTTGCCTGACTCAAAACCACTTTTCAACATTTCAACAGCTACCCTTGCTGTTGGCACGCACTTCCCTTCAGGAATTTTCTCTACCGATACCGTGTCAAGAACCTGATAAACCCACGGCCCCTTGTCTTCTTCAAACTCTATGAATGGAACAATGGCATCACTGGGAACACACAAATTGTCTTTGCCATGCACAACAATTTCCTGTCTATCCCATTCAAACTTAACCATTTGGTGCAGAGTGGATGGGACCACTTTGGCAGCATGAATCCAGGGTCGACCTAACAACAAATTGTAAGAAATAGCCACATCGAGCACCTGTAATTCCATAGTACATTCAACTGGACCTATTGTAAGCTCAAGCACTATATCCCCGACTGAATCTTTCCCCCCACCATCGAATCCCCGAACGCAGATACTGTTCTTGTGAATTCTTTCATCATCCATCTTCAACTTGTTCAGAGTGGAAAGAGGGCAAATATTTGCACTGGAACCATTGTCAACTAGTACCCGAGTAATCACGGAATCTTCACATTTCACCGTCACATAGAAGGCTCTATTGTGCTCAGTACCCTCCACGAGCAACTCCTCATCAGAAAAAGTGACTCGGTTTACCTCAAATATCATTTTAGCTATCTTTTCCAAGTGGTTTACTGAGATTTTGTCAGTAACGTGGGCCTCGTTCAAGATCTTCATCAAAGCCGTCGGTGCTCGTCGGAATGGATCAATAATGACAGGAGTGAGATTTGAGCTGGTGTCTTCCTTAACTGCTCCACAATGGAATAGTCCTGCACTTTCATCTTTCTGAGAAATTCTTCTGCTTCTTCCTTGGTCACCGCTTTCTTCACGAACACTGGATTATCTTTTGAGGTCTTAGCATTTCTCAACTCTTCGGGAGCAAAGCATCTCCTCGATCGAGTCAAACCATGAGTCTCACACACTTCTTCTTTAACCTCTTTCCCCTTGTAAGTCACTGTCACTCGTTCATAATTCCATTGGACTGCCTTGCTGTTGACTATGGGTAATTGAGTTACCAGTTTGATAATGATAGGATCTGTGCAGGCGCCCTTCACAATTACCACAGGCTTGTTCGTCACTCCAGGTACAACCACTTTCGCTCATTTATGTTTTCCTGCAACGTAACCTGAGGACCCCTTCTTGACCTCTAGGGATGGTTTGCTATTTACCCCGTTCAACTTGATCACAGACTTCTCACTTGTTGACTTTTCAAATGACTTGGCTTCACTGAATCATCATGACGGTTTGTGACGGCTTCTTAGGCTCCCTTCCCTTATGCACTATCTCAATCATATTAGTCTCATGATGGGCCGGCAATGGGTTCTGGTTGATGTTGGGTGCCTCCGGGGCTTGGACCTCAATCCGATTAGTATCAATAAGCTCTTGAATAGCTGTTTTCAATTTCTAGCATTTCTCTGTGTCGTTACCCGGGGTCCCTGAACAATACTCACAACTCATCGAGCGGTTAAGATTTCTAGGAGGGGGATTTGGGAATTTAGCCTCGATCAGATTCAACATACCCAGCTGTCTCAGTCGATGGAATAGGCTAGCATATAATTCTCCCAAAAGAATGAAGGTCTTCTATTTCTGCAACCTCTCATTCTTTAAGGCTTGATTTGGCCGAAAACATGTTCCATGAGGGATTTCTGTAGGCTCTTGGGGATGGATGGGCATTTTGTGGAGCTAGGTATGGACTTGGTGGAGCCGGCGCACGCCATTGTGCGTGAGCGGGGGGGGGGGGGGGTAGGTATAGGTTTGTGCGTGATGGATGGAAGGCGGTGGGTAGTAGTGTTGTGGTGGACTATATGGAGTGTGGGGGTAAGTTTGGTGGTAGGGTCGAGGCAGGTTGTAGTAACGTGGAATGTTCCTGGATCCAATCCAAGCTTCCGACTCAATTGTAGCAACATCCTCTTTCTTATTCTTCCCGAGTAAACCTCCAGTACCGTTTTGAATGGCCTGGGTGGTCACTTTGATTGCTGAATAACTCATGATCTTGTTGGACTTGAGTCCCTCCTCAACCATGCCTCCCATTTTTACAACTTCATTAAAGGACTTGCCTACTGCTGACATTATGTGACCAAAATAAGTGGGTTCCAAAGCCTTCAAGAAATAATCAACCATCTCACTTTCTTTCATCGGAGGGTCAACCTTCGCTACTTGCTCTCTCCAACGGAATCCATATTCCTTGAAGCTCTCACCGGGCTTCTTCTCAATCTTTGTCAATGACAGACGGTCTGGGATAATTTCGAGGTTGTACTGACAATGGTAGGCAAAGGCTTGGGCCAAATCATCCCATATGTACCACCTGCTATGATCTTGTCTGGTATACCATTCTAATGCCGATCCGCTCAAGCTTTTGCTGAAATATGCCATCAGCAACTCATATCTTCCACTTGCTCCTCTCATCTTGCTACAAAATCCTCTTAAGTGTGCTACTGGGTCACCATGCCCGTTGTACAGGTCAAACTTGGGCATTTGAACCCTGATGGTAACTGAACATCTGGGAACAGACATAACTCCTTATAGGCCACACTTACTTGACCTCCCAATCTCTTAATATCTCGGAATGATTGTTCTAAGATTTTGACCTTTCTGATCATCTCTTCATGCTCGGGATTTTTTGCTGGCTTCTCGGTCTCTACCGGGAGATCAAGATGAGGGGTGTAAGAATATGGTTCTGGAACTTTGAAGGTGGGTTAGGGGGATAGTACTGGTTATCGTGAGTTTGGAACAGAGGTTCGCTGGAAGATCGGTGTAGTGTAGCAGGTGGAAGTGCCACAAAAATGGGTGTAATTGGTGGGGGAGGGTATGGGACTTGTTTGGGTGGTGGAGCTTGAGAAGTATGGGAAGTGGCGCCATAGCATTGTTGGTAGAGGGGAAAGGCTGGAGATGAGTTCACAGTGGGAGGCTCCTGAGGTTGGGCCGATGGTGGGATATAAGCAGGGTTGGCGGGATAAACCGGTGGTGGATGCCCTTTTGCCCAGGCTTGGTACATTTCAGCCATCTGCTGCTTTAACTTATACATCTCTTCCTTAATTGCATTAGCATCTAGTTCTTCCACCTCTTTTGACGGGTCAACAATACTTGTCTTCGGTTCTTGGTTAGCCATATTCAGCCTATCTTTTGATCGGGTGTTGCATGAGTGAGTTGCCAGAATGCCAATCAACTAACCACCTGCCTAGACTCAATACATCAAACAACACCCTTGTTAGCGATTAGGCCTTAACAGATTGGTAATCGCACATTGGGCATGAATGCACCTAAATAGTTAACCGTCTCTATTATGTATTTGATCGGTTGCATGCGTCATCCCGACTTTTTTTACTTTCAATTGCAAACTTCCCCCTTTTCTTTTCTTTTCTTTTCCTACATTTCACCCTTGCCTCTGTTCTCTCTTTGTTTTTATTCTCTCTTGATTTCTTACTTTCTCTCTTTTCTTTCTTGTTTTTCCGCTCTTTTTCTTTTCTTTACTCTCTTGTTTTTCCTCTTATTTTCTTTTTCTCTTTTTCATTTGGTTATGGTCAAATCCTATGGAGATTGCCTACGTATCATGACCCCGCATGAATTAGACCAAGCGTAGTTCTTGGAGATAAAAATAATAAAACATTTTTTGGATTTTTTGAATTTTTCCATAATAAGACTCGGAAATAGACTTAAATAGAAACTAACAGACTCTAATGAAAGACGGAATACAGACTCTAAAAGCAAACAACCCACATACTCTAATAAAAGAAATACAGACTCCAAAACAAACTGGCAGACTTTATCGGAAAGAAAATACAGACTCAAGAAATCACGAATACATAAGTGCCTCAATTTCCCCCGGGACCCGCAGGGCATCATTCGGCTTCACCGCGGGTCGACTCACTAAATCCCCTTGGAGGTGGTAGATATCTTCCATTACCCAGCGTACAAAAATCATCACAGTAGCGAAGAACATAGATCTAGTCATATCCTCACAGCTACTGCACTTCATCGCGATGTACTTGGAGACCCTTTTGACTCGCTCTCTTATGACGCCCTTCTCTTGCAACAAACGCCCAATCTGTTCGGTTCTGGCTTTCAAAGTTCGTTCAGCTACCTGGTTCTACTCTTGAAGTTGTTGCAAGTCTCTTTCTAGCCGTGCCATTAAGGCGTAACAATGTTCTCTTTCTGTCTTAAAGTTTTGGGCATGTTTAGCCATTTCACCCTCGAGGTTGCCAATTGCCTTTTCCCAACCTGTGACCCCTTTTTCATATCTTTTTTTCATCTATTGAATGAAAGCTGCACGTTTTTTGGCGCTGTTAGCCGACCTTGCCTGTGCTTTTTCTAGTTCAGACTCAGCTTTCTGTAGGTCATCTTCATAGTCACGTACCTTTTGAGCAAGGTTATAAATGAGCCCTTCATCTTTCTTGCTTCGGCCTGGGTTCTCGGCTTCAATTTTCAACTATCGAACCTGAGCTCTGAGGGATTCATTGTCTCGCACCAATCTTCTCCTCTCACCTTCAGCCTCTTGTGCCTGCAAATCATTATTGCAGGTGACATTTCTCAACTCTTCTCGTAGATCATGGATGATGGCCTTATATTCCTTTTCATTCTCCCCCAGGCTAACCTCTCCCGAATTTATCATCAAAGGCTTGAACATGAGGCCTTTCGGCGGGCCTCTCGGGCTCTAGCTCGTTAGTTACATAAGACATTTTCTCAAACCAAGCAGCATAATTTGGATCTACTTCCCCCTTGGCGATGTCTGGTACCTAGGTTCCAATTTTTAAATACCGGCAGCTATTCCAATTCTGCTGAACTACAGCCTCGGGCAATGCAGGTTTTGGATGTAACTCTATGACCTGGGTGCTTAGATCTTCATCTTCAGGAACAATCTGATACCTTCCCAATTGCATCAAGACCCTCTGCGGTGCATATGGCTGAATACTCCTTACGCCCATTAACCTCAGGTAGCCTTTGGTAGCAGCCATATAGATGGCTTCTGTCCTCGGGAGCCATCCTATAGTCCACTTGACCTGACTTGCGTTAAGAACTTTCAAGTGAGAGACCCATGCTTCAAACCCTTCTGGTGCGTTGTAATCTTTTACCCTCTCCTCGTAACTAGTGATGAAGTTATTCGGGCTCGAACCATAACTCATGAATCTGGGATGATGGCGATGGTGCTCGATCAACGACATTTGCAGAAGGGTTCCGCAACCTTAAAAAAATTGAGCCCCTACTTTGCATAAAGTCAATTCTCGATAAATATCTGCCAGCACCAACGGGGCAAGTGTATGATCTTCCTTGGTAGTGAGGATTTGTGCAATTCTAGCCATACGAATATCCACCGTCCCTTTCTTATTTGGAAAAATCATGATGCCCAAGAATGCCACAATAAATGCGAACCGGCGATGAATTTGCCAAAGGCCCTTGTCTTGTTTGTTGCTCAGACCCCTTTGATGTGTTTCAAAACTAGCAGAGTGCCCGAACCTGAAGTATAAGAAATGGAAAGCACAACACCCATTGATCACACATTCTTTATTCATCTGTTTACTAATATTCAAGAGGTCAAAGAACTTGTGCACCGATGAAGCCATTGAAAATATAAGTTGTTGCTTCCTCAAATCCCGTCTGAATTCAATGTACCCGGCTATCTCCTCCAAAGTAGGGGTGATCTCAAAATTCGAGAAACGAAAGATATTGTGGACAGGATCCTAGAAAGTTACCAAAGCCTTGATCAGATCTTCCCGTGGTTTGATCTCAAAAATGTTTATAAGAGCACCCAATTACTTTTTCACCCATTTCTGGCCATCTTCATCTAGATCATTCCACCACATACGCAAGTGCAACTGAGCATGTTCACTTACCACTTCTGGCAGATCCTGGATGGTATTCATTCTGTTCCTATGGAAGGTTAAGGTTAGGGTTGACTCGAGTGGACCCTTTTGTAAATAGGTTTTTTGAAGAAGAAAAGAAAAAAAGAGAGAGAAAAGAAAAGAAGAAAAGAAAAAAAACAAATCAAAGGCCCATGATTTCTTCCCCTATATGCCAATTTTAGCCAAGTGACTGTTTTTGCAAATGCGACCCCTTCCTAATTTCACATGAATTTTGAGGCCGGGGGGGGGGGGTTATGACCCTTCACAATCTTGTCCATTCTTTCACGAAAATAGCCTTTCGACAACTAAAAGATATTCTGAGGCTATCTCGGCAAGAACGGTTTAAGACATTGCCGAAGCTGGATCGGCTTATTTTGATCAAGAATCCCAACTGCATTCACTCGACCACCGACTTTCTTTTCTTGTTTTTCTTTCTTTTTCTTTTTTTTCAAAGGCTGAACTTTATGTAGGTTGCCTACGTATCCCACATCTGGTGAGAATTAGACCTGCGTAGTTCGGTCAGTTTTAACACATTTAGAAGAACACAGTGTTTGACTCTTTTGAAATAACTTTCTTTTCTGAAAAAAGTTTGGCAAAGCTTTGGGACATTTTTCAAATACCGGGGTTTTCTTTGGAATCGGGCTTTATTTCCTTCCCTACATCACTCTTGGTTTTTCTTTTTGCTTTATTTTCCCTAGCGGGTCAGCATGCAAGCCAAAACAAATAAATGTACACATAGCACATAGAATGCATCAGAATGGTATGTTGTTTCAGGCACACCTATCCTAGACGGACCCAACCCCTGTATTGAGTCCCCTAAGTCAAATACACATGATGCAAGCAAACGCTCCTATTAGGGATCCGACATGAAGATATGTTTTTTCTAGGTTTAAATCTCGGGGTTTTTGTCTAGGCTAGGGGTACCCTAGCGAACAACGGGGGCCGAAGATGGGGCGACGTACCGGGAGCACCGAAGTCTACTTAGCCTTGTCGCTTGACCAACCTCATTCTATTTGGTATTATTTCTACAAAAAAGCGGACCACGCGAATGTGTGCACCATTTTTAGAAGATTCAGAGGGGTGGCGTAAGAAGACAGTTATATACAATTCAAACAATATCAAAGCGGTAAATAGGCAACAATTAGCACAAAAAGTTCACAAAATACAGTAATATCAACAATAAACAAAGCCAAGAAAAATCATATTAACAAGCTCGAATTCTTGAACCATGAACCAGAGATTCTGGGTTCCTATCCCCAGCAGAGTCGCTAAAGCTGTCACATCTCCCTTTTTACTATACCCCGTAAAGGGTATAAATATAAGGGAGTTTTTCCAATTAAAGGACAATCGAAATGGGATTTGTTTATTTAAAGATTCAGAGTCGCCACTTGGGATAATTTATGGTGTCCCAAGTCACCAGTTTAAAATCCCGAATCGAGGAAAGTTGACTCTATTTACGGTATGCGAACATAGAAATCTGGGTAACGAATTCTGTTAACCCGGGAGAAGGTGTTAGGCATTCCCGAATTCTGTGGTTCTAGCACGGTCGCTTTGATCATACTTGGCTTATTAAAAAATTTTAATTACTCGTTTTAGAACCTATGTGCATTTAACTTTTACAGCTTTTTAATTAAACAATTATCTTGAAATGGGTCACGCGTACGTGTACCCATTTGTTTGGTGCATCAAAAACCATGACACGCGAACGTGTCCACAATCAATAATGCTTTATTAATATGAAGAAAAGTTTGGCCAAAATTGTGAGAACACATACTCCGGTTTGGTTTTTAGAAATCGTAATCATGTCACGCGAACGTGTCCACAATTAGGATAGTATATTAAAAGTGCATAAGCAAACTCCATACACTTGTCAATTTTTATATCTAAATTAATACGAAGGCCATGCAATTGTGATTTTTGTTTGGCACGGCGCACCTCAATTCTAAAAAAAAGTTCAAGCTAAATGTTTGAGGGCCATAAATTATTTATGTTATTGGATATGGCTCGCCTCAACTAGTTAAATGTCTAATTAATTAACACTAAAGGTAGCTAAAGGTTCCATTTAAACTAACTAAGATGGTTTATACGAGGGAAAACTAATCCATTACATAAAAGGGCTTGAGCTAATGCAAGGTGACTGATAGTCCCACAACAACAACGGCCCAGATCTCGTTCAAGGGAATTTTCAGTATTGGGCCTCATAATTGAGCCCAAGTTCAAAGCCCTACATCTGCTGAGACCTAAGCTCTACATCGACGCCTTTCAATGCATGAGCAAGCTGCAAGTCATAGAGGATTCAACCGGATAACAACCAGACCAATACATATGCAAGTAGCTTTAGTATCTATCTTTAACTTGTCAATAGCCCATTACGTGACACCCAATAATGATTCACCCTTGAAATTGATTATGAGTTCCAATTCTAATAACTAATAGCAGGTAGCAGAATTTACAGTTTCAACGTCATACAAACACGACTAATCACATTACTTTTGCACAAAAGGACATTAGCAGATAAATCACTAACCCAGACTCCTAAAAGGAAACTTCAAACAAACACCTAAAATTCAGAATAGTAATACTGAATACTGCATATGCAAATGCCTAATAGGAATGTCTTTGAAAGTACCTTTATACATATACCCCAACTCAAACCCACAAAATCCAAGTGATTAAGCCATAACTCGTTCCATGTTTCAAACCAAAAACTAATTCTAGAATAAAGAGCTTAGCAAGTATTCTCAACACTAAGATAATTACAAACATAGTTATACTCCATTCAACCAAAAACAGATTCGACCAGGCTATCCCTGGAATAAATAATACGCATCATGCATGAAATTAAAAGAGACAGAAATGAGAGTTCAATAGCAATCATCATCCAATTTGTCCATATTTCAGATTCATGCTTTAGACTACATTCAAATGGTGTCCATAATGTTTGTGAATACCTAGAAAGAAAAATGACAGAAAAAGGAAAAAGGTCAGCGATTGCAGGACAGTGACAACAGCGTGGAACAGTAACCTCTCAGTAGTTCAAGATTGGTTTTAAAAAAAAACAAGATCGGACCATCTTCAACCTAGATAAGTTCGTGTGATCTCTCAAGAATTAAAACTCAACAGGGAAGCTAAGAAAGCTGGGAATCAGGACTCCTAGCACAAATTCAGCTCAGAATCAGCTTTCAAAACCCAAATTAAACCAAACTCATTCCCATATGCATCAAAGATTGCTTCAGATATTCAACCTCAAGAATTATGGAAAGAAATCCAGTGGAACAGTAGTTTCTATGAAATCCTAAACCTCAAGAATTGCTTCTATATTTTTTGGGTTTCCAGATCTCAAACTCTTTTTTTTTGGGACTGCCTTGAAAGGCAAGAAAAGCTGCCTTTATAGGCAAGTTATTAGGGCAGACTTAGCTTGCACTTTGCCCCCTTTTAATTTTGTTTTTTGCTTAAGTGTACCTAGCTTAAATTCCAGAAATTCACTTTAATCCCTACCCCCAGCTTCCTGGAAGCTTCCCATTCAGTTACACTCAAGATTCCTTAGTCCAATTCCCTAGACTATCCCTCGAACCCTGATTATTTACTCTAGGAACCCAAATGGGTCACATTGACCCGATATTTAAACCAAAACATGGGCTCAATTTGGACCCAATGACCTAAATCAACCCCCTTGGGGTGAGGTCTGCAATGGCTTCAAAGCCCAAACAACAAGATGAACTGAATCAAATCAGTCAACAAACAAAGGGCAAACACTTGAATGATTTCGAGAATTAAAACCAACACTAATCAACTGATTATTACACACAAATAAGAAAGAAATTAACCAAGTCATTAAAATAACCCTAATTAAATTAACTAGGTAACTAAACGAGATATAAAGTCAGAACTTTAAATGGGCTGATAACATAACTAAGGAAGCAGAGAACAACTTTCACAAAGAAAGACGAAAAATAAAAACAACTAACAGAAGATAGTTTAAACCCGGAGGATTGGTCGAGTTTCAACCAGACTAGTAGAAGAAAATTAAACCAAAGAAAAGGGAAGGAGAGGAAAGAAATAAAATAGTAAAAGAAAGAACAGACAAAAGAGGGGAAGCGAACCTACCGATTCAGACTCAAAATCTATCGGAGACACAGGGCCTAACAGAACTGATGCCGGCCGTTTGAATCCAAACTTCAAAACTAGAAGAACAGCCCTTATGACCATGCATGCACCAGGTCCGATAGAAAAAAGGGCTTTTGAACTTTCAAGGCTCGAACTCAGATTTAAGATTCGAGAAGCTCCGACAAGATTCGGGGGAAACGGAGTGAGGATTCGGCATGAGGGGGTCGTAATGGCTATGTGGTGTTAATCTGGGGTCATTCGGGTGAATTGGAGTTTTGGGTCTTTCTCTTCGATTCAAGATTCGAAGAGTTCTGTTGGGATTCGAGGGAAGGGTTTTGGAGATTTGTGAAGAGGAGAAGGAGGGGAGTCTATGGCATTAATTTGGGGTCTATCGGAGTACCGCCGCCGGAATTGACGATTTCCGGCGGGCGGTTCCGGTGGAGGCGGTGAGGTCTACGAAGGAGATGAGAGGGGTAGGGGGGAATGTTTCAGACATGTTTATACCAATTAGACTCCACTTCCGGGCCGTTTGATCAAATGCAATCAATGGCCCAGATATCATGGTCATTTAAACGGGGTCATTTGGATAAATGGGGGGGGGGAACCGGACCGGGTCAGGGGGAAATGGGCCATGCCAAACGGGTTTCAGGGGGTGGGGGGAAATGTTTGGGCCTGGGGTTTGCAGCCCAAGCAAACCTCTTTATTTGTTTTCTTTTCTTTTCTTTCTTTTTTCCCTTTTTTTCAATTTTCTTTTAGTTTCCTTTTAAATCAAAATTAAAAATAATCCTAAATTAATCACTAATCAAATTATCCTATTACATTATCCTATTCAAAGAAAAACTACCAAAATTAGAAATTAAAAATTAAAAGTGCAAAATCAACTATATTTTTGTAATTTTTCCATTTTTATAAAACAAACTAATTTGCTAATTAATCCTAAAATTTAGAATTAAATCATATATGCAAATGCAACATATTTTGTATTTTTCGTTAATTAAATAAAATAAAATGCCACGAAAATCCACAAAATCGCAAACACCGAAAGAAATTTTTTTGTTTTGAATTTCTGAGAGTAATTCATATAGGGCAAAAATCACGTGCTCACACATACTAGTGCTATTCGATGGCACTAACGTCCCTTTAGTTGGGGGCGCTATATCTTTAAATGGATGTAGGTGGTTCTATAGCAGGCAATGTTGGTCGCAGCTAGTGATGCATCTTCCTTTCAGCCGATTTGGTGAGCCCCACTTCATTTCGTGGTCTTGTACCATTGTTTATCATGTACTTTGTAATTAGAGGTATAGCTGGAGCCTTGTTGCCGGCATTTCCATATTATTCTTCAGTTATATTTAGAGGCTCCATAGACAGGTTGTGGGTGGTGTTTGGTATTGGAATTAAATTAGAAATATTGGTATTTGGCAAATATGTTTTCCTCCATATCTATAAAAAATTTCACATTTTGGATACTATGGTTGAAATGGCTAATGAAAACAAAATGGAAGTTGTTAATGAAATATTTATAAAGTATGATTAATGGAGTCCATCTCCTCCTTATTCATAAATTAGTTTGGGTAATATAAAACCTAACAGGCTTGCTCAGTCGGGTTTACTCGGTTGAGCGCCGGTCGCTCTCCTCGGATTTTGGGGCATGACAAACATGGTATCAGAGCCTAAGGTTTTAAAGTGTCCTAGGATGTATCGTAGCCGTGTCTAGTAAAGTCCTTCTTATCAGTGTGTTGTTGACCATATCTATAAGTTGGAGGCTATTTGGACATTTAGGAATTTCACCCTTCTTTGATACTCCAGATCGTGTAGTAGAAACCCAAGATAGGGAGTTAATTTCTCGCTATGTCTTACTCTCAAGCTGAGTATTCTTGAAACTATAATCCATGCGTTTGAAGCTGTAAGGAGGGATTGATCCCACCATTGAGTCCGAGTGGATTGCCCAAGGTCTTCTTAGGAGAATGTGTTAAGCCATGGAGGGATTGGTAGATCTTATTGCTAAGGGGAGTACCCTTGTTCCTATTAATGTCACTGCACCACCAGATCATGTAGTATATTAGTATGTTACCAATAATGTTACATATGTGGAGTCAAGGTGCATCAGTTAAAGCACTGCCCCGCCAATCTAGAGTCACTAAGTAAGTGACCCATTAGTACGCCATTCTGAATGCCACATACTTTTCCTTATTATATATGTACATATGTATTGGGAGCCTACATAGATATGGTATTAACAAGAATCTAAATCACAAAACATTGCATGCACCTTCTCTTTGAAGGAGACATATTATTCACAAAGTCTCCCGATCACAGTTATCTTACTTACAGCCTCCTATGGAATTGAGCTCTATAATCATGTTCCTGAATTGAGTTATAACACTATTGATACTTCCCACTTTCTTTTCCTAAATTCTCAATAAGGGACTGTTCGCGATGAATTTCTTACAAAAACTTTTTATTTAAATGAACATCTACTCGCTTGTGCCTATGCATGCACCATCGTAAAGTTTACCTATGTGGTGTCAAGCTCCACGAAAAGCATCCCAGTGTTGCGATCCTTCTTGAGTCACTCTTTTTCTCACAGGTGTATATGGGTTCTATGGTTTGAACAGTCACTCTACTCTCTTGCGAGTATCATCATGAAACCTTCTCACCTATCATATCTTAGCAATATAAGGCTATATAAGGGCCTTCTAGTAATATAAGGGCATATCTTAGCACCTATCATATGGTGAATGTCAATCAAAATGGTCATTGTACGAATTAAGCCTCTCTGAAAATTTAGATCCTCACATCTCTGTCATAGGAAGATCATGTGTCTCCATCGTGGTATAACTTTTGTGTCCATTTGGGACATCCCGTAGCAAGTAGCTCACTTGGTTTCTAGTATTGTGGTCGCCCATGATGTGGTCTTGTATTGCAGTCTGGGAGTTAATATAGCAGAAGCATGTAGCTCATAACAAATGATTATTTTCTCTTTATACCTCCACAACGTGTAATTGTATTCCTTAGTTAGTGAATTCATTGTGCTAGTTTCCCAACAGTTGTTCGATAACCATGAGAGAACATGCCCTTCTATGTGTCACTATGACACTTCCTTTCTCAAGTCAAAACCCATGGAGAGTTCATCATGAACATTTGTAAACCTTCCATGATTATTTTGTACTGTCTCATTGAGTTTAGTTGTCTTTACACCCTCGACTTCTAGAATTTTTGACTATGTCGTTGTCATGTGCGGGGAGTTTTGCTACCCTTGGTATTTCACCTTCTTGGCTGGATAAGAGTGTTATTTGTCTTCTCCCCGGAGTATCGGTTTAACTATTAGGACCCCTCTAACCAATACATGATTTCATCCCAATATTAAGATGTCCTAGCTATGTGGTTTCACTCGTGAAAGGTTGAGGTTAGATGCCATCAGATTTTTGCACATATCGTGGGCTTGTGGCATAGATTCCTTGTGTCAGTTAATGATAGAAGTGTAATTCAACTTCATGTACTTTGAAACCCATATCGAATTCAAGGTGCCAATATTCTCATTTTTTGATAAATTGATTTTCCCTACACTCTAGGAGACGACTAGGTCATATACTTGAATATTCCTCCTTAATGATTCCTATTGCCAAGGTACTAGTTACCCATATGCCTCATTTGTCTAATAATTAATGTCGTCACAATGATTAACCCTGTCAGCATTGTTAGTAGTAATTTTCATGTCCCTTAGCATATAACCTTAGGAAGTACTCTGTTCAGCGCCTTAATGGATTGCTGAATAATTCCAGCCCAATCTTGAACTCCGTTGCTCCTCATTGTATTAAGTCTATTGGGTATTGAAGGTTCAAACATGCCAAAAAGGAAGTATCCCCATGTGGTCCCATATATTCGATATGTAATTTTATCGTCAGTTTAAGATAGCACATCTTGGTGTAATCGTTGAAGGTCATCAAAGGTTTAGTGTGGGTGTTCGCGTAGAGATTTAGGATTTAGGAGGGGCGAACAGATTATTCCCAATATTTTCCTATGAAGATGTTAGGTGAGTTGATAATGAAGGCTGCATAAGTGTATATCACATTAGGCTGCACTAGAAATATGAAGTTTCCCCATAGTTGTTCCCCATATATTTTGTGTTATCACATGTCTATGTCTAAGAAGGTAGTTGAAGATCCTTTGTATATCATTTCGATGGAAATTGCTAAAGGTGGAGGTAATTGATAGTTGGCTTATGAAGGGTATCTATTTGTCATCCTTGTTAGGTAAGTTTGGGGGTGGAGATTGTATCTGTGAAAGTGTTATGGCAAAATTTGTATGTATAAGAGGCCACAATGAAGGTCGAGAGTGATGTGGAAATAAGGTATTTTTTCTTGATTGTATAGAAATTGGTTTTGACTTGAAAGATACCTTCTAGGTATTTTCATTTAAAAATGTGCAGTCCGGGTATCATCGTGATAATGTGGTGCTTGTAATGCTGAGGTTCTTGTTATTGATATATACATTATAGTACTTTGTCGAGTTGTGGATGTGTTTTTAGGTGGTTTTGGTGGTTCTCTGACAGGTGGATATGCCTAGTTACAAAGGAGACTCTGCCGAAATTTCTGAAAAATTTGGGAGTTAGTCAAAATTTAAGGAATTGAGGTAGGTTAGAAAGAGATTTATTATGTTAATCATTTAAGTCGGAGTCTACTCCTCATTCGAGGATGAATGATCCTAAGGGGGGGAATGTAAGGCCCCAGAAAAATTTCGCTAAGTAAACTAGGATTTCGTGGTGCCATGTATGCTAATAATAATATTTTATGTGCTATTACCATGGTGGGCATCAATTGGACTTGGTAAATAAGTGTACAAGTCTTGTGGTAAGTAATTTCGGGCCCAAGAAAAGGCCTAAGGCTAAGTCAAATTTGAAAACTTCATGATAGGCTAAGATTTCAAATAAGTTCGCACAACTCCCCACGTTGAACGAGCATATCTAAATATGTATAAGGTTTTATGTGATGAACAACCTCTTATATTAAAGGTCATCGAGAATAGTTTCCAATGCTTCAAACCGTTCATCATTTGGACATTCCTACACAAAGTTATGATCAAATTACCAAAGGCTAGAAAAATGTGATCATGTGTCAGATATACGATCGCAAAAACCATTATGCGGTCCGCATACTCGATTTGAGATCGCAAACTGGACAAGTGTAGCCTAGTTTAGGACACAGAGTTTTGTGACACGTTTGCGGCCAGCATACCCATTCTGCGGTCCATTATGCGATCGCAGACTCGACTTCGGAGGGTTAATCTTCCTATTTTTATTACCTGACCCCATTTCAATATATAGGCTTTGGGGTTCATTTTGGAGACATTTCTTACTGATTTTAGAGAGAGATGAGAGCATATAGACAGAGAAAGGAGAGTCCTAGCTTCATAATCATCCAAATTTTGCTCAAGTCTTCAAGAATCAAAGAAGCAAATCACATGTTCTTCATCTAAGAGATTAGGATTTCTAGAATTTCCGAAATGTTGTTGTAACTTAAGGAAAGCTTAAACAAGGTATGTATGTCTAAAACCCCATTTTTAGAAATTGAGCTCTATTGATGCTTGTGTTGTAGTAAGACTGAACTTTGAATTCTTGCTTTGATTGATACTTTACATGAATTGGTGTTGTGACCCTATATTTGTGAAAGATGCATTCCTATATGATCAATGTGCTATTCTTGATAACTTAAAAAGGGTGCAAGGAATATGAATCATGTATTGAAATGCTAAGACCTTAAATTGAGATTTGAGCTGCATATATTATGCCAAAATATGTGAAATCCTCTATGTATAGTGATGTTTGAAGTAATCAAATGAATTTGGGAAATAGAGTGTGACCAATGTGCCGAGAACTTGAATTATAATTTTACCTGGTGATGCCTATGACATGAGAAAATATGAAAGAGATTATGAAATGAGTCTTGACTTTGCTTTCCATAAATGACTTCAATAATAAAGTGCCCTAAAGGCTTTGTACACAATTTATGCCATAAGAGGTTGTTCGAGATAATGTTTTGCCTTATGAGTACATCCAATGTGATCCGAGTTGTTACATACTTCGATGTTGAAATTGTATATTGTCATGATTGGAAAAGACTAATTCAAGAACAATTGGTGTAATTGCTTTTTTTTTAGCATCCGCTAGGCAAGCGCCTAGGGCTAATTTTTTATTAAAAAAAGAAAAATAAAAATACAACAATTAGGAAGAGTAGAAATAAGGGGGACAATAGCGCCGGTATTGTTACACAAATGCCTTGGCTATATAATCACTCCTCTGCGCCTCACACTGCCTTATGAGGACAGCCTCTTGTAGAGGATTCATGGTGTAGTTATCGGCAACGTCTCACGAGGGTATATAATCTCATAGCCGTGTGGATAATTTCCAAAGGCATAGGACCAAGGCAACACAAACCGGGCTAAATCTTACCTTACTAATCCTATTGAGGCATACAATAGCCTCGCGAACTAACAAGCATGTAAAAAATATGAACTTGAAAGGATCAAATATTCTATGATCATCAAAGAGTTTATAACATACTCTGTGATGATATTACAGATGAGGATACTAAGAAAGTGGTAAAATAAAATGTAGTACCCATTTGATTCTTGTCCCTTCTTTTCCAAACTTGTAAAATCTTCAATTTGTAATTCTTTGTTGATTCCCTCAACCGTGTGCAAAATGTATTCAAAAATCATCATTTCCTTTTTGAACGGTTGGACCTCGTAGAAGTAGTTGGGGCATCCTTCTTTTGTTTGGAAACTCTCATTGGAGGTCGCCTCATAATTCCTTTATCACTCACCTTGCCTTCCCAGCTTTTATCTCTTATACGAATGTTGTGATTTGGTCCGATGCACGAGGGTGATACATCCTGTTGCCTACACAGTGCAAAAGTTGGATCGTCTTCTCTTGCTAAATTCAAGTGTATCCCCAAATTCACAGATTGTGAAGCATTGGCACTCAGCATTGATTCCAAATAAATTCTCTCATCGTTTGACATAACTTGACTGGTTGTAGCAATTTGCTTCTATCCAGATGTTGGTGTTGTGACTTGTCGATGACCTATAGGACTATCAGCTGGAATAAGTTGTTGTTGTCCAGCATACGTCGAAGTCGATGCCAATTTGGACATTGTTGTTGTTTTTTGACCATAAGTATATATAACAGGTGAATTGTTTGGATCAAGCTGTTGCTGCCCAGATTGATTTGCGTCTAGCACTACAATCGAGTTGGCTTCAAGTACATTTGTGCCATTTCATTGCTGCATCGCATCGAGCCAAACTCTATCCTTGTGTTGCTGTCCATCTTTTGGCACCTGAATTACTGACTGTGGACTGTTTTCAATTAGCTGTTGCTGTCCCGGATTTGGTGCTTCTTCATGTCGATCACAAATAGCAGTAGGAGTGTTTACAATTTGCTGCTTCTGCCTTCCAGATTTCTTGTTTGCTGCCTTTGCCTTCGAGCTAGTAACCACTGTGCTCGTTTCAATCTGTAGACTGCATATAGTCTGCTTCTGTTGTCCAGTCATGAAGCTAGTAGGAAAATGTTGCTTCTTTCCTGCAATTGGATGCAGTAGTGCCTCACATTGAGTGCGTGCACGCTGTTGTTGCATTCCAGGGGAATGATCATGAGCATAAGAAGCTTCTTGACTGCGTCGCTGCTGCTGCCCAGATTGTTGTTCAATGGAATCATCAAGCTATTCATCCACACTATTTTCCCAATGCTCCTCTTCTTCATACTCATCTCGATCTGCCTAGGCTTTACTCCTTGGCATCATTCGATTTGAGCCATTTACTGGTGCATCTGAAACTTCTGATTTCTACTTTTTTTGTACACTTTGTGGTGTTTTTGGATGGCTTGTTCTTGGTGTTGCCTCACGTTTAAAGCCTGTAATATCTAATCCAACACCAGCAGTAGCATTTGCATGCATAGCTGTTGCACCAACAAAAATATCACTTTGAATCCCAGATGGCCCAGTGACTTGTGTAACCACATCAAGGTTGTTTGAGACAGCTCGATCATCAGATGCCTGTAAAGATACAACAGAAGCTGTATTCATATTAGCGTTCAATGGAACAGTAGCATCCAAAGCTGCATAATACTCAGCAGAAGTACTGGACACCATTGTCCATTTTGCAGCCTTGTTATCACTCTTTACACCCTCCTTCAAATCATCAGTAGCTCCAGGTTGTACACCTGCTATTTTTCTATTTGCAGCAGTATGTTTATCAACCTTAGACACCACTCGATCAACCATTTCATTCAATAGAGGATCATCAGTTTTGTTTTCTATAATTGCACCAGCTTGGCCTGTATAAAGAAGCACATGTGCACTAGGTGTTCGATGCCCAACTTCATCAAATCTTTGCCTATCCTCTAGTCCTTTAGTAGCCCCTGCTGCAGCACGATCAAGCACAGGATCACTGGACAAAATAGCATTATCTGCTGTCACAAACTTATGTATTGCCAATGCTGTAGCAGCAGGGACAGCAGTTGCACCATTTATAGCATCAATATCAACATGTTTTTTCAACATTGCAGCAGTCCTAAATTGATCAAAACCTTCAGCACCTTTTACTATTGCTTTCCCCACAGGTGTAACAGGCACAACAGTATTTACCTGTGCCAGACTACCCTGCTCAAATCCCTGCCCCCTTTCAGTTTGTGCGTTTGGAAATTTAGCCTCTACATTGACAGTCTGCTTTGCATGATAAGTAGCATCTTTTAATGCCTCTGTTACAGCTTTCATTACATTAGCTTGGCCATTAACATCTTTTGATCCAACTTGTTTTTCAAAGTCAGTTAGCAGCAGCTGCTGCTCGACTACTTTCATCTTTGCTGCTTCATCGAGCAATTGTTCTGCACTTTTAGTATTGAGAAACTCCCTAGCATCACCTTCTAATTTCTCAATACTGCCCAGCCCTTCAATTTCATCCACTGACGCAACTTCTTCGTTAGTTTTCTCCATCCTCCAATGACACGATTTTACGTCATGTCCTTGATGATTAAAGCAGGTGCAATCTTTTTGGATATTATCATACACAATCTATTGATAATGTTCAACTAACTTCCCAGAATTTTTATCCACAATATTTATCCTAACTCGCATAGGATGTTTAGCCAGTAAATCAAGTAACACCTTAACTCTGGCCTTACTTGGTCGAGTTCTATCTTGTGTCGCTTTGTCTACTGCTAAAGGTTTGCCAACTGCTGAAGCTATGGACATTAGAGACTTCTTGGCAAAGAAATTTGCAGGTAAATCAAGAAAGGAAATCCAAGCAACTGACTTTGGAGTTTCTTCTCGCGGATTAAAACCAATTGTCCATGGGAACGATCTAAAGAAAAACTCATCGCCCTTCGATTTAACATAACCTTTGGATCTTGATAAAACTTGAACAAAATCTTCAAATAAATCAAACCTTACCAGTACATGTCGATATTCCAATTGTCCAATATTAAAGTAGCCTTTGACATCAAATTGTTTGGGTATCAATTGTTGCAGCTCCTGAAGATTAGGTTTTCCATACGAGAACTTAAGGATGATTGCTTGATGTAAACCTTCTTCGATGGTGAATGCATTTATCTCTTCAATAGTGAAATCCACAGTAGGTTCACCATGTTCAAACGTGACTGGACATAGCTCGAGTTTTGACGAATTTACGGCAGAATGCTTTCCTTGTAGCTGCGATAAATATGACTGCTTTGTATTGCTTTTTAGGCGTGTTTCTGTACTGATTTGGATGGGCTCTAACACAGCTTGAGACTGGGGAGATACGAAAACATCCATGGATGCTCAAAACCCTAGGCCTTTAACGGATTTGGAAGCCATTGATTCAGGCGATTAGTAGATTGATTTGGAGTCCTCAAGAGTAATATTTGAGTAGAATCTGATCCACACGTTATGAATCTAATAAGATATAAAATTTGTAATTGATTGTTTATGCCTCTGATGTGTGTTTTTATTGTGGTTTGGTGTGTCCCCTCCTTTTTGGGAGAATTCAATGTGATTAAAGTTCCATTGTTAATAAACTTGAGGTGTATGATTTCTGAAATATTGTATATGCCCATGATTCATGATTCCTCTCATGTATACTTGACATCTTGAATTGAATGGCTTGTTGTTGAAAATGATATTGATGTAAAATATGTGGAAATGAGGTGAAATGTGGGAAAGAAGAGATTGAGTTATGAAATGCGGCCTAGTGCCAAGAATGATGTGAAGCGTTGTGGCCCCAAGTGCTGATGAAATGATATATGTGAAACAAAATGATTAATGAGAAGGGAACAACGCCTTGGTAAGGCGGCTTAGCCGATCGGGCCGAGATCGAACTCCGCTCAATATAGCGGTGGTATTGTGAATGAATTCTGAAAAAAGGGAAAATGAGATTGTGATTGCGGTATATGTCTCAAATGAGGCAACCTAGCCGATCGGGTCGTGATCAGACTCCGCTCAGGAAAGCGGTGTTATTATGAATGATGATGAACAATATCAAATGCCCCAACCTAAAGCTATGGGAATTATGTGAAAGTCATATGATTCTTCAATTTGATGATGTGGTGATTGTTAAAGCTTTTGATTGACCTTTATGATTTCTTTATTCTTGTTTGATAGTTCTTTCTAATGAGAAGTTGTTTATGATTTCTTTGCTCTTGTATGATAGTTCTTTCTAACTAGATGGTGTTTAGTTATACATACTGCTATTCGATGGCACTAACGTCCCTTTTGCCAGGGGCGCTATATCTTTAAATGGATGTAGGTGGTTCCATAGCAGGCAGTGTTGGTCGCAGCTAGTGACACATCTTCCCTTTCAGCTGATTTGGTAAGCCCCACTTCATTTCGGAGTCATGTACCATTGTTTATCATGTACTTTGTATTTAGAGGTATAGCCGGAGCCTTGTTGCCAGCATTTCCATATTATTCTTCAGTTATATTTAGAGGCTTCGTAGACAGGTTGTGGGTGGTATTTGGTATTGGGAATTACATTAGAAATATTGGTATTTGGCAAATATATTTTCCTACATATCTATAAAAACATTTTGGTTACTATGGTTGAAATGGCTAATGAAAACAAAATAGATGTTGTTAATGAAATATTTATAAAGTATGATTAATGGAGTTCATCTCCTCCTTATTCATAAATTAGTTTGGGTAGGATGAAACCTTACAGGTTTGCTCAATCGAGTTTACTCGGTTGAGCGCCGGTCGCGCTCCTAGAATTTTGGGGCGTGATAGTTAAGTTACTTTAGACACCTACACATATGTTCAATGAGACATCTTTCTTGATTTGTGGCCTTGTGCCACGTTTCTTTTGGGCATAATTAGTTAAGTTTTGTCCGCTTATTAGTTAACTGAGGAATATTTTTTTACCCGGTAATTAATCAATTGCCCGCATAATTTAAAAATTACCACAAATTACTTAAAATTCTATTTATTGTTAAAATACTTCATATATACTTTATATATTATACTACTGTGGTCACATGGTACCTTGGATGGTACTAGTTCATAATTATCGGGTATTATCGCTCGACCCATTTTTTATTATAAATTGGCCACTTTCAATGAAACTCTTTTTTTTTAATCCGTGTACTCCTTTATCCTTCATAACACTTATTTATCGCTTGTTATAAATAGCATAAGTACGTTAACATCAAGATGATCTCATCCCCGAGTGTACGTTGGTTAACTAAAAATGAAATTTTTAACGTATGAAAACGCGAGATGTAACATGATCTTTGGTTTTTGAAATGTTATTCTTAACCTTAGGTGGGTAATATTGCAAGCTTAGTGTCATTTTAAGGTGTGACACCTTTCAAGCCAATATTATGAGTCATTTATTTTTAATATGGGGCTGCCACATCATACTATTTAATGTTTATCCAATATATATCTCCAATTAATTAGGTAATGTCCCGTTACCCAAATATTAACCAATTACCCACATAATTAAGAATTATCTCATCTTACTTAAAACACTACTTCCTTTTAACATACATTGTACACCTTACTATCATGGCCATGGTGTATCTTGTATGGTCCTAGTCCATAAGTACCGGGTATTTTAGCTCGGGCCGTATTTTATCTCAAAATATCAAACTTCGACAAAATTCATTTTCTTCGACTTGCTTCCCATCTCATCTTCACGAATTTACTCATCACTTGTGAAATAGCATAATCCTTATAATCTCCGAATAATCTTTTCCTTGTACTGATGTCAATTACCTTACAACAAATTCAACCTACAATACTACAGGATGCAACATCGTCATAATTTAATACTGTGAAGCATAACATTATCGTAATGTAATACTACGAGGCATAAGATCATCGTAATATAATACTGCAGGATGTAACATTATCGTAATATACTACTGCAAGACGTAACATGATCGTAATATAATACTGCATGACGTAATATTGCGGGACGTAACATCATCCCCCCTTTATAACATTTGTCCTCAAATTTTGACTATTGCTCTTATCATTTTTATATCATATAGCTGTTGTAAATATATTAATACTCTCCTTGCCATTTAGGCAGTTGTTCTAAAAATAGATCCAAAGGCTAGGGCATTCCCCCCTTTAGGCTTTTTTCCCACACCATGACTTGTGATCGAATTCCATCCAATCTCGTAACTGTTGCTACCTTCTATCATGCAGCCTCCACGATACTAACCTTGTAAGTATGCCTATGCGACTCTACTCCCCTTTTTCCTCAAGCTTTTAGCCAATCTTCTAGGACTTACTTTGTAAACATATACACGGCTTAATAGGATGCCTCTCTGGGCATCTATAGGTGTACTGAAGTTCTTCGCTCGGTACTTTATAGAACTTGCAAATATGGCTATATCTTATTCCATAGACCTGGTTATCCATTCATATGACTTTACAACATATATGTAGGTCATGTTATACCATAATTCTTACTTTGATTTATCGTTACTGAGGTTTTCAACCAACTCCAGGTTACTCTCGTTGCTTATCCTATATGCATAAAATGAAGTCTTTTAACGCTTCTTCATTACTGTTCATCTTAAGACTGATGGCCTAATCTCATATTGTACTTTGTAACTCGTGTTCATCTATTGTTGATTCACCTCAATATTGATCTACAATATACCACTGATAACTTGGAACCTCTTACGTAATCACTAGGGATTATGTTGCATCGTGGAACATTTGAAGTGATTTTTCTGATCCACCTGGGTGATATGATATTATACTTCCATAACTGTATTTCATAGCATCCTAATATGACACACCTTATGTGGTTATTTTAATCCTATCCCATTCATGAAATCTCTATCTTTTCTTTGTCAGACTATTACTCAATCGAAGGCCTAAACGTCGTCCTTTATCTATCACAATCATACCCTCATTGTACTACTAAGGCAACATTCCATCTCTTCTAAATTCCATTAGTCTTAGACTCCTTTGAGTTCATTTAGGCTATAGTGAGCTTTGTATAACTTAGAGAAACCATCTGCTCTTCTTGTTTTCATGGGCTTAATCTTGAGGACTTATCCATTTTTGTTACCTTCTTACTCGCCCTTTCTTATCCTTACTCCTGTCTTCTAGAACCTTCTTGCTTCACCATACAATAGCTTGAGACCTACACATATCTATTTATATTACTTGCAACCTTTCAACTTGGTTGCATCGTAGATTTCCTTATGTCCTTCTAGAATATCAAGCGAGACATCACCCCATCTCTAACTCTTCTTTACTCTCGTTAATTAGGCTTCTCGATACCTAGACCATACGCTGGAGGATATGCTACTGACGATGCCGCTATTATTCCTAGATATTGAATCCCCACACTTCTAGCCTTCTATCTGAAGTAAAGACTATTCACAACCTTCTGTATTTGAGTATCTTGTATGTTGTCCACCTTTACCTTACTTATCTTAAAGTCTCACATCACATCTTTTATCTCTTTCATGACCTCCCTTCCACATAGGTATAATCACATCCACAACTTGAAGTTCTCTTTTAATACTTGCACCTCTGGTGCATACACAATCTGGTGGTAGCTCCATACTGGTATTCTTCTAACTGGCTTTATAGTAGAGCTGTTATAGAATGTCTACTGTACTATTTCTCTTGTACCTCTGATATTATGAGTGATTATACAATGATCTCAATCAGGATGTTTGTAACTTTCTGGGTCCAATTAGCAGTCTCCTAATTTACTTAGTTGATGTAATTCTTTAGTTTCCTCTTTCTTCTTATTAGCTTTTATACAGGCTCAAGCTATCTTCCAAGTTGTGGCTCATGACATTTAGTTATTACTTTAGCCTTTGTGGACGCTATGGAAGACCATGATATAATCTTTTAATAATTCAATCCTTTGTCTATGACTTGGACCCAATTCCTTTTTTTTAGCTTATACTGGAGTCTTCTACGACTGATTATAATCGAATAATTGCTTTTGTCCCATTTAAGCTTTCTTCAAATGTAAGAAATTTTTTTTCTGGTATTTTTGCCCCGTTTTTGCGTGCATACTTAGCTTATCTTAGTTCTGACACATGTCGATGTTCTTGTGCAACACATATGGTCTCAAATATTACTTTTGGTTTTACTCCCCAGTTATTAGCCATGGTAGGTGCAACTTTCTTTTGGAGTGCATACAATTTTGTAATGAAACTGTTGTTACACAACCCTTTCCTCTTTAGGTCACTGTGATTTGGTTGAAGCCTTCTTCCTTAGTTCCTCAACTAGTCTTTCATTGTGGTACTTAGGGGGAACCCTTGACTCTTATAAAGTTGTGAGCTTATTACAGACCCTTCCTTGTCTATAATTATCCGTAGTTTCTTACCTCCATTCCCCTGTGCTTGTAGGGTTGCTTCTGAACTGATATTTTAACTGTTTTCCCAATGGTACTCTCTTTTATTTCCGTAACACTCACATGGTATATTTATCTACCTCAACTCCTATCCGAATATTTCTCAAGGATCAAGATGTCATAACTGCGAGGCTGAATTTCCCCATATTAGGGTTCCCTATGTTTATCGTGCATGATCTGCTGATTTGTCTATACCCCTTTGTCTAGCCATAGCTAGACTCTTCTTGAATCAACTACTAACTAGTTGTTGGCCCATTCCGTATCAATATTCCGCGTAATCTTTCTTGGGTTATTTTCTTTGTCTTAACTTACCTCTCGCACTGGCTCCTTATTAATCAATAACATCTCGGGCAGGAACCCTTATTTTCTCTCCTTGATGTTGTGTTTACATAATGTTCTGGTATCATACCATATCTGTAGGCTTTAAATAAGTGCAACCTCATCCCTTTATCATTTTTATCGCATTCTTCCTTTATTATTTCATAGTTACTAGATCCACTTAATTCTAACTTAATGCCACATCACTGCATATATCCCCCCCCCCCACCATTATAGGGAAGTATTAATATTTATCACTATGATGGTCTACCCATATATGTTTTACCTCTTCATCATTGGCGTCTTCTCACAGTATCGATTACCCTTACTCACCTTGCGAAAATATTTCTGTTCCAAGGATAATGAAATTCCTTACTCATGAGTGTGACACTTAGTATAACTGGCACATACAGTCCGTTAAGCTGAACTTTGCTCACATTGCTTTCTTTAGGGAAGCGTATTCCTGAATGACCATTCTCTGAACAACTCATGAATCTTTTTTTTCTGTTGTCCAATCTATCATTGCCAGAACGAAATCTGAAACTTTCATGATGCCGACAGTCATACAATTACTCAGTCCTTAATTTATGTTTAGTTTATCTTGTTCACCAGTCCATACAGATTTCTATTTCTCATGGGCCTAACTTTTCCTTCTGTTAATCATGTTAGAGTTGGGAACTTATTTCTCGAAATGAGGATGTGACTGTATGGCCTACACTCTTTTTTTGTCTTTATGCCCATCACTTTTTGTCTCTTTCTTCATTTGACTATAGATTTTGTAACACTCTACCGTTGTCATCCATATATCATACCTTATCCATAATGCTTCCTTATCTCTCTTCTTATTTCCTTGCTAATATTTTTGCTGATCACTTTCTTTTGAAAACATCAACAAGAGATTATTTTGCTTTTAGATTCCCTTGCTTCATCCATTGGCTCTTCGGGTTGCCAAGAATTCTCGCTCTTCTAGGGACAGGAGCCATACTAAGGTAATATTTATCCATTCAAGAGGTCCAGTGCCTATCTTGTAGTACTCATATCTAGTTGTACTATTTTAGAGTGCATGATCTGGGTGTCTCATAAAGAGATCTATTAGCACATTTGCAACACCCTTTAGAAATGTCAACTGACGCAAATAATCCATTCATCATTTGGGTTACTTTAACCCCGGCCAGATCCTGATATCCCGTCCTCCTCATAAAATATAGTCAGCTCCCATAGGGCACAATTGAAATGGGTGTGATCAATAATTGTATATAACTTTGTTGCTATTAAAGGTAACTCAAAATGCTCATATCTCTCTGCCCGAGTTGAAAATACTTATAATCTTCATTAACTGGGTACCTCGTACCCTTCTTCGTCTTGCTTTTTTTTTACTTGTTAAAACTTATTTCTATCTTCTGAATCTCTTCATTGCCTTTCACCATTGGGTGGATAGATATTCCTGCCTTAAGGCTCCTTATCAATAGGCTTACACGTCTTAGTACACCCATGTTCTACTGAAAACTTCACATATATCGATTATAAGAATGATACAAAATCGAGTTCCTCTGACTCAACTCTTCCACATATATATCTCCTACAAATCATCTTTCTGGATGTAGGTATCATCGTGTTATGAATAAAAATTTAATTTAGGAGTTGAATCCTTACAACTGAGCTCCATCACAAGATCTAGAGTAAGAAGAAAGAGTGACAATCCTAAATGCCCTGTAGCCTCCTCCTTATAAGTGTGGTGCACGACACACCCATAAACAAGACTCTACTAGACATGGCTTGTAGACTCCCTAATATAGAACTGCTTTGATACCACTTTTGTCACGACCCAAACCGATGGGCCGCGATAGTCACCCGGTACCTTACTCAACCGAGTAATAACATAACGTATCTTTTTGTGTCATACTATCAAAGATAACTGAGCCAGAATGTTGCCGTGAGGTAAGCAGGGTACAACATGTGATACCAACTAATACATAAGACATGCGGGCCTAGAAGAGCAAAATAGTCACTCGTACACTAAACATAGGCCGACAAGGCCATACAATCTTTTACGTACATGAAATTTGTCTACAAGCCTCCAAGAATGCATAATTTTTATTAAGGTCAGGACAGAGTCCCGCCATTCCAAACAATACACGTCTAAATCATACTAACTAAACAAGCGACTCCAAAGCAAATGGAGTGCACCAACCTCTTCCGTTGAGCTAATAGCCTACTCTGAGGGCTCTCGACCTATCTATCGGGATATGCGGGCATGAAACACAGCGTCCCCAGGAAAAAGGGACGTCAGTACGAATAATGTACCGAGTATGTAAGGCACATAAATAAGTACATAAGAGACATGGAAGAAATATGGAGTACATGACTCAACCTGTAAGTCTGGACAACTCTGTAAATCAAGAAATACTTATAGTGGCAGGCATATGCATATGAATATCATGTCATGCATAACTACATGTGTTCATAATGTCATCAAGCCTATGAGGGCATCCCATCATATCATCTCACCCACTGTGGGCAAAATCATCAACGTATACCAGCTGATCAGGTGGTGGTACGTATATAATGCCGCAACCTTTTCCCATATCACATATACATATAATATACACATATAAGCATATATAACTCCATCTGGTCATGGGTCAATGTACATGTATAAATGCATGAAATACATAAGAAATACGTTAATAAGATTTTTTCTGAATGCCATAAAAATCAATATATCTTTTAGATAAACTTTATCAAATACGTATTTTTCTGAGACCCATGAATGGATGATAAAATAATAGGACACATGGAAATTAAAGAACATAGGCACCTCTAATTTTTCTATGAATAGAGTCGTTTATGGAGGTTGTGCATTTTCTCGTTTCGTTTGTGTCGTATAGATCATGCCAAAAAATAAGGGATAACCTTAACATACCCGAGTCGAGTCTCTTGAGAAAAATTACACCGTACTCCCTTAATATTGCAAAATCTCACGTTAATTTGAATTGTTGAAGGTCTTGGGCATTTCTTATATGATATATAATATGCAAATGCATACTGGAGAAGTGATTTAACGTTAGTGTTTTTGTAAGGAGAGCTTGATGAACATTTTCTTAAGATATGCAGGGAATGATTTTTTTATTTTAAAAGTAATGAAAGCCTGCTGAACTCTTTCCTTAAGAGATGTAGGAAATGATCTTTGATTTTTGAAATGCTATTTTTAAACTTAGGTGGGCCATATTACAAACTTAGTGTCACTTTAAGGTGTGACACCTTTCAAGGTAATATTATGAGTCATTTATTTTGAATATCGGGCAACCACATCATACTATTTAATATTTATCCAATATATTTCCCCAATTAATTAAGTAATGTCCCGTTATTCGGTAATTAACCAATTACCCGCATAATTAAGAATTTTCTCAACTTGCTTAAAATACTACTCGCTTTTAACATACCTTATACACCTTACTATCATTGCCATGGGGTACCTTGTATGGTACTAGTCCATAAATATCGGGTATTTTAGCTCTGGTTGTATTTTATCTCAAAATGTCAAACATCGACAAAATTCATTTTATTCGATTTGCTTCCCCTTTCATCTTCACAAATTTACTCATAACTTTTGAAATAGCATAATCCTTATAATATCCAAATATTATTTTCCTTGGACTGATGTCAATTACCTTACGACAAATTCAATGTACAGTACTACAGTGTGCAACATCGTCGTAATTTAAGACTGTGAAGTGTAACATTATCGTAATATAATACTGCAAGGTGTAACATCATCGTAATATAATACTGCAGGATGTAACATCATCCTAATATAATACTGCAGGACGTAAAATCATCGTAATATAATATAGCAGGACGTAATATCGACGTAATATTGTGGGGTGTAATAAGTTGATATTTTGATATCGTGGTCGGATAGGATTTCTAGAATTTGGGGTTTGTTCGTGGTGTCACTTATGACTTGTGTGCAAAATTTGACATCAATCGGTCGTGAGTTGATTGGTTTCAGTGTCGTTTGTAGAATTTTGAAATTTCAAAGTTCATTACGCTTGTATCGTTCAATTCGTGTTTTTATGTTGCTTGAGGTGATTTGAGGGTTTCACTAAGTTCGTGTGACGTTTTGTCACTTGGCGTCATGTTTGGTTGAGGTCCCCTAGGCCTCAGGTGTATTTCGGGTGATTAACGAATCACTTTTTGACTTAGCTTGTATGTAGGTAAAATTGAGAGGGCCGATTTTATGGTCTTTGTAGCACCTAGTAAAGCCTGCCGCCAGAAGGCTCGAAGTTCAGCTCGGGGTTCGACCCCAAGGGTTCCCAGCGGTCAGCCCCAGAGGCAGTTAAAATCAAAGGCTATGGTGGACAAACGGGAAGTTTTCGAGGGACGTGATTAAAGCTGACCTAAGTCTATTAGGCTAGCATGAGCCTGTACCGTGACATTAAATGGTTGTAGCAACCATATGTCTTTATAATAAATGCATTTGTACTATGTTGGGATTCTCTCTCATATATAAAGAGGATCCTTGTCACTTTGTAGGGGATAGATAATATCTTATATCACTTACAACATTGAATATACAAGAACATTCTCTCTTCTCTCTAACACACTCTCTCTTGATTCTACTATCTACATTTGTTACTTACATTTATAGTATTCTATTCATTGTCCTTCATTCATTGCTCATTATAGATCATAAAGAGCCTTCATCGAAGCTCTCATAACTGTTTGACCTTCGCCGGTTGCCCATAGCTCAGTACCGAGATCGACCTCGTAGCACTGTATAACTAAGCTCGAGGCCAAGATTTGTGACTGCTCAGTTCGATTAAACATACTTCTTTTAAGTCCTTACCTTATTTTCTAGTCTCATGCTTAGAATTTATTGCCTAACAACTAGCATAAAAAATAGATCACGCATTTTTAGAACCACAAAATCAAATCTAATTGTAATTATCATTTTCAAGGTAAACAGCTTGATAGGTGAAGTTCTGGGTTTTTGCTCATCTGGCTTCCTTATATTCTATCGTGTGGTTAGGTCCACGATTGCGTAGGCTAAGCTGTTCGTTGATGGAATTTTCCCTACGCGTTCGCAAGTGGAGAACTACAATCATGTAGCTTTGAGGAGCCGTGTTAAGCGAACGCATGGGCTAGGCCGCGTTCGCGAAGTGGAATAGGGGTTGGAGATAAGGCGAAGTGTTTTTTTCATCACGAATGCGTGAGGCAGTTTGCGATCATGTAAGTTAGTACGGTAGTGCATCGTGTTCGTGTGGGAGGTTCCTCATTTGGGAAGGGTAAAATTATGAGGAAGCATAGTTATTCTTCGCAATCGCGAGGTATTTTCCGCGATAGCGATGAAGGTATATCTGGGCAGATTTAAAAGATTCAAAATGAGGGTGTCGAGTTCATATCATAAAATTGATGTTGGAGCTCGGTAGAAGGCGATTTTTGGATAGTTTCTTGCGTGGGTGGTTGAGGTAAGTGATCCTAGCTAATTTTGGTCAAATTCCATGACTATGCATTTAATTCCACTATCTAATTTGTTATTTGGGTGGAAAATTGGGGAAAATGAGGAAGAGTTCTTGGGATAGAATTTTGAGGTTTTGAATAGGATTTTATTATTGGATTTGAGTAAATTTGATGTGGTTAGACTTGTGAGTGAATAGGCTTTCGAGTTTTGTGAATTTTGTCGGATTTCGAAATGTGGGCCCGGGGACCGGGTTTGAGCTGATTTCAGATTTTTGGCTATAATTTCATTTTTCTCGTTTGAATTGATTCCTTTAGCCTAGATTGATTGTATTGTACTATTTGTGTCTAGATCCGGGACGTTCAAAGACCGATTTGAGAGGCAAAGGCATGTTGGAGTAGAGTTTTGTTCGGATTGAGGTAAGTAACAATTTCAAGCTTGGTTCTGAGGGTTCGAAACCACGAGTTTTGTGTTATGTGATTGCTATTAAGGTGACGCACATGCCAAGTGACGCGCGTGCGGGCGTGCTCCGTGTTTATTATGACATGGTCGGTTCCTTGGCAGTGTATAGTTGTTCTATTTTGTTGATATCTGTGTTTTCATTATATGATAATGTAATTGAGTTGTTGATCACGCTAGATATCATGTTTAGGCTTTATACCGGTACTGTTGGGACCCAAAGTGGTCATTTCTTGCTGTCATCTTACTAATTTCATTGATATTTCATACACAATCATAGTCATTCATTTCATATAATATCTCAGTCTCAGTTGTAATTTCTTGATACATCATATCATTGATTTCGGGCTAGTTTAATGACATTGTGAGCCCACGAGTGAGGCTAGAGAGATTGATGACTGAGTAAGGCCGAGAGACTGATTACGAGTGACATTTATAGGATCAGGATGTAGGCGCAGCAGTTATACTGATTTATGATAGCGCTTGGGCTAAAGGAGCCCCTGTCACGCCTCGAACTTGGGGGCGAGATAGGCACCTGGTGCCTCACCTATCATTGCGTACCAACTTGCAAGTAAGGGACTCTGAACATATGATATCATACATTGGCCAGGGGCCACATTGTAAGACAACTGCGAATGCTAATTAAATGTTTATATAAAACTGGGCCGTCATAATTATTGCAGCTGACAAACCAACCAAATATACATACAAGGCCTGCAAGCCCAACATACTGCACTAACTGACAGGATATGTCTACAAGCCTCTAATGATGGATATACTTTGATTAGAACAGATATATATATATATAAGATGTACATAAGGCTCTAGACCCGGCAACTCCGAAAGGCGAGGAGCTTACCAATCAAGTTGAACTCAGCAACACTTAATGAGGAGGCCTACCCGTCTGTCTGTCTGGAACTGCACGAATAAAATACGGCGCCCCAAAAAGGGACATCGGTACGAAATAATGTACCGAGTATGTAAGGCAATATACTGAAAGCCGAAATTTAACTAATAATATAAAAACTGTAAGTAGTTGGAAGTGAAAGATAATCTGAAGATATGCTTACTTGCTGATACTGACTCAACTATCTCAATATAGTAAGTAAAATAGTTGTCCGGCCTTATAAGTCTCGGTATATATATAAAATTACTCTGCCGTAGTAGGCTCTCTCATAGGTGCTGGGCCATACTAGGCTCTATATCTCAGCCAACTAGGCTCGCTAATAGGCGCTCGACCACAGTAGGCTCAGCATATAGCTTACCATCTGATCATAGGTTGCCCAATATGGGCCTGCCCATCGATTATAGCTCGATAGTAATAAAAATACTGTGATACTGTATATATATAGACTCTGAGCTCTCTTGACTGGAAGAAGAAAATACTCAAATGAATATGAAGTCCCGATAAAGAAAATATTATAACTTGCGAGACTAGCAAAATATACGTATATTCCGGGATATGAATATTTCTTTATGCCTCGTTATCAAACTTGTGTAATGACGAGATCATGCCAAAATGAAGGAAAGGCTTAGCCTTAACATATCTGAGCCGATTCTCTTGACAATCCTTCCAACTTATACTTCATGGAAATCCCTTTTCAACAATTAAGCAGGTAAAAGGCAGGCAATTAAGAAGAATAAACACATAAAGGTTCACCCCTCGGGCTACATCTCACATCAGATGGGTACCCGCGCTCACTGGGGGTATGCAGACTCCTGGAGGGACCCCTTTCAGCCCAAGCGCAATATCACGCCATCTCGTGGCATCATCAGTAGGCCCCCAGCCTCATTTCAACAAGCCACCTCATGACATACATATCTCAGGCCCTCGGCCTCATAATCAATATCAAATGTTTCCTCGCAACATAGGCCCTCGGCCTTACTCAGTCAAAAATCCTCACAAGCCACTCGGGCAATAGTAAAACATGATTCTCAGCCCAAAATATCATTTGAAAGATCATTTTAGTGTTAAAACAGAGTAAACATGGCTGAGTATGAAAAGAGTGAAATATAACATGACTGAGTTCAAGTATAAAGTCAAAACAGTGAGAAACTACCAATAAAAGTCCCCGAAGGGTTCAAATAATTGGCATGAAGCCAAAATATGACATTCAGCCCAAATAATGATGATAGCAAATAGATTTCAGTCAAATAAGCGGTAAAACAGTCATTCGGGATGGACTAAGTCACAATCCCCAATAGTGCACGACCCTACGCTCGTCATCTAGCGTGTGCGTCACCTCAATATAGAATAATGATGTGCAATCCGGGGTTTCATTTACAATCATTACTCAACTCAATCCGGTCAAATCTCAAGCTCGCGATGCCTTTGCCCCTCGAATCAGCCTCGACTCGCGTCAAATCTATCCAAAATCAAAATCACGGCATCAAAATATGCTAAGGGAACGAAGCCCAAGCTAAAGTAATCAATATACAACACATCCCAAAATTACCAAAACCCGACCCCCGGGACCACGTCTCGGATTCCGGTAAAAATCACATCAATGGATTCTTTATCACTCCCCGAGTTCATACATACCAAAAGCATCAAAATCCAACCATAAATGACCCCTTAAATCCCAATTTCTAGGTCTCAAATTTCTAGTCGTAGTTATTCCATTTTAGGCTTAATTTCCATGATTAATTAGGTATATTTCACATTAGAATCGAGTTTTAAGTCCATGAATCTTACCTCCAAGTTATTCCCCTTGAATCTCTCTTCAATCCTCTTAAAAAAGCTCCAAAAATGCTCAACAGTGGAGGAAATAAACCCTAAAATCGCGGACAAGATGACTATTTAAACATTCTACCCAGGCCTGAAATCCTTCTTCGTGAATGCGGTCAATGCCTCACGTTCGTGAAGCACAAAAATGCCATTGACCAAAACTCTCCTTCGTGAACGCAATCGTACCATCGCGAACGTGATGCCTCAGCTTCACCAACCTTCGCGAACGCGGTCAGGCCTCTTACGGACGTCATGCTTCCCATTCTGGCCCTTCACGAATGTGGGACTCCCCCTCGCGAATGCGAAGGCCAATCCTGATGCCTCCCTTCCTGACCCTTCGCGAACGCGAGGGTTCACTCACGAACGCGAAGAACAAAATACCTACAACAACTGAAACCAAAATCTGCAACTTTTCTTTAACTTAAAATGATCCGTTCAACCCTCCAAAACTCCGCTGAGGACCCCGGGAACCCAACCAAACATGCCAACATATCCCATAACCTCATTCTAACTTGTTCCAACCCTCGGAACGCCCAAAACAACATCAAAACACCAAACTTATTCTGCTTTTGATCAAAAACCCAACCAAACCACGTCCGAATGACCTAAAATTGTGCACACACATCCCAAATGAAACAATGGAACTACTTCAACTCTCGAAATTCCATTCCGACACAAATATCAAGATCTCACCTACCAACCAGAAATCGCCAAAATATCAACTTCGCCAATTCAAGACTAAATCTACTCTGAACCTCCGAAACTCATTCTGATCACACTCCTAAGTCCCAAATCACCTCCAGAAGCTATCTGAACCATAGGAACTCACATCCGATCCCTCTAACACATAAGTCAATATCCAGTTGACTTTTCCAACTTATGCTTCCTCAAAAGAGACTAAGTGTCTGAAACCTTCTTAAAACCTTTCTGAACTCGAGCCAACCAACCTAATCACATATAGAACTGATAGACAAATCAATAAGAAGCAGAAATGGGGGAATTAGAGCGGTATCTCATGAGATGACAGGCCGGGTCGTCACACCTGTTGGCCGAGATACAAAGCTTAGTAGGGTCGAGCGCCTATGAGCGAGCCTACTACTGCAGAGTAAATATATATATATATATATATATATATATATATACCAAGCCTTATTAGGCCGGACAGCTATTTTACATAGTATATTGAGAGAGTTGAGTCAGTATCAGCAGGTAAGCATATCTTTAGAGTATCTTTGACTTACAACTACTTGTAGTTATTATATTATCAGTTCAGTTTCAGCTTTCAGTATATTGCCTTACATACTCGGTACATTATTTCGTACTGACATCCCTTTTCTAGGGGTGCTACATTTTATTTGTGTAGGTCCAGACAGACAAACGGGTAGGCCTCCTCATTAAGTGTTACCGAGTTCGACTTGATCAGTAAGCTCCATGCCTTTTGAAGTTGTCGGGTCTAGAGCCTTATGTACATCATATATATATATATATATATATGTGTGTATATATATATATATATATGTATATATGTTATGAGTAGGTCGTGAGCTATTCCAATCATAGTATATCCATCAGTAGAGGCTTGTAGACATATCTTGTCAGTTAGTGCAGTATGTTGGGCTTGCAGACCTTGTATGTATATTTGGTTGGTTTGTCAGTTGTAATAATTATGACAGCCTTGTAGGCCCACTTTTATATTGACATTTGATTAGCATTCGCAATTGTCTTGCAATGTGGCCCCTGGCAAAAGTATGACAACAAATGTTCAACTCCCTTAGTTGCAAGTTTGTACGCAAGTATAGGTGAGGCACCGGGTGCTGGTCTCGCCCCAGGTTCGGGGCATGACAAAAGTGGTATCAGAGCAGTTCTGTCCTAGGGAGTCTACAAGTCGTGTTTTGGTAGAGTCTTGTTTATGGGTGTGTTGTGCACCACATGTATAAGCAAGAGGCTACATGACATTTAGGACTGTCACTCTTTCTTCTTACTCTAGATCATGTGGTAGAGCTCAGTTGTAAGAACACAATTTCCTAAACTCGACCTTATTCATAATACGGCAATGCCTACATCTAGAATGTCGGTTGGTAAGGGATTGAATGCGGTTGTGAAAGAGTTGAGTCAGAAGAACCCGGGGAGCTTCTAGAAAAGGAGCCTTAAGGCAAGAATATCTATCCACCTTTATGGTAAAAGAGAACGAGAGATTCATAAGGTAAATATAAGTTTCAACAAGTGAAGGAAGCAAGGTGAAAGAGGGTACGAGGTACCCAGCTAATGAAGAGTATCCTTATTTACCATTCAGGAAGAGAGATATAAGCATTTTGAGTTACCTTTAACAATAACAATAGTATGTATAATTGGCCACATCGATTTAAGTTATGTTGTATGGGAACTAACAAATATACTTTAAGAGAAGGACATAATATCACGATCCGGCTGGGGTTAGAGTGACCCAAAATGATGGATGAATTTATTAAGTTAGTTGACGTTACCGAAGCATATTGCAAATGTTCTAATAGATCTCCTTGTGAGATACCCAGATGGTGCACTCTAGAATATTACAATTAGATGTGAATACTAGGATGATCAAAAAAAATTCAGAAGATAGGCATTGAAAGCTTAGAAGGAATAAATATTACCTTAGTGTGACCCTCGTCCCTAGTAGAGCCTGGATCTTGAGCAACCTGAAAAGCCAGTGAATGAAGCAAGGTGAGCTAAAAGCAAAAGAATGTCGTGTTGAAGCTTTCACAAGAAATGGGATAGGCAGAAATATTAGAAGAGTAATGAGAAGAGAGATAAGGAAGAATTATGAGATGTAATACATGGATGACAACGGTAGAGTGTTATAGAACCTATAGTCAGATGAAGAAAGAGACGAAAGGTGGTGGGCCTTCAGACAACAAAAGAGCATAGGCCATACAGTCACATCCTCATTTTGAGACATAAGTTCGCGACTCTAACGTGATTAACATAAGGAAAAGTTAGACCTAGAGTAATAAAAATCAGTATGAACTTGTCCCTGAATCATTTTTCTTAAAACATGAATACATATGGGCCGTCAAGGTCTCTAACGTACTATACAAAATGAACCTCTGTCTATAAAGCCTCTAAGATTAGCTGACATGAAATGGGACAGTGTACCGGCCTACCCGTAAATCTGTAGCAAAGCTCTAACATGAGGACTCGTAGACTCGGCTACACTCCGAATGAGGTGGAGTCTTACCGAGCCTTCGCTGAATGTCAATCTCATCTACTGTGAGGGATTGTCATATTGATTGTCTATACATGCAAGCATGAATGCACCGTCCCCAACAAAAGTACATCATTACGAACAATGTACTGAGTATGTAAGCCAGATAAATAATTACATAACAGAAATGGATGAAATATAGAGTAAATGACTCAACCTGTAAGTCTAGATGACTCTGTAAATCATGAAATATTTATAGTATCATGCATATGCGTATAAATGTCATGTAATGCATAGGTCTGTACGTACATAATATCATCAATCCATTGAGGGCATCCCATCATATCATCTCGGTCACTGTGGGCAAATCATCAATGTATACCAGCTGATCAAGTGATGGTGCGTATATAACACCGTAACTGTCACGACCCAGATTTTCCACCATCGGGAGTCGTGATGGCGTTTACTAATGTGAGCTAGGCAAGCCGAATGTTTGAACAATTTACCGTTTTCCCATTTTAAATCCTTTAACAATTATTAGCAATAATTTTAAGACAGTGGAATTTATGACAAGCGGAAGAAAAACAATAAAACTACTGAGTATATCCAATACAACTGTTTAAACAAGATTACCCAGAACTGGAGTCACATTTTCACAGACAGTCTAATAGTACTACAAACAAGGTCTGAATGAAATACATAAGTTTATCTCTGAATAAGTAAAAATAGTAAGAGAATTGATTGGAGGAGACGCCAAGGCCCACGGACGTCTGCAGGACTACCTCGGGTCGCCTGCGTGGACTGAAGGCAGCACCCTCACTGCGGTCCAAATGCTCCGGTAACTGTATCTGTACACAGTGTAGAGTGTAGTATCGTCACAACTTACCCCATGTGCTGGTAAGTTCCTAGCCTAACCTCGGTGAAGTAGTGATGAGGGTAGGACCAGACTACCAAATAAACCCGTATAGTTAAATCATATTCAGCGAAAATAGAAGCAGATAATTACAACTAAAGTTGGGGGGGGGGGAACATGTTGCGGGGAGTAACAGGTAACAACAGAACGACAATAGAGAAATATAAGGAATGCCATAAATATATTACCAGCAAATACGGAAATAGAAGAACAAGTACACGTGTAATACCGTTGTTGGCGTGCAACCCGCTCCCATTTCATATGATACCGTTGCAGGCGTGCAACCCGCTCCCATTTCATATTCTATAGTTGTAGGCATGCAACCCGCTCCCATTTCATGTATTACCATTGCAGGCATGCAACCCGCTCCAATTTCATATATTACCGTTGCAGGCGTGCAACCCGCTCCCATTTCATTTATCAACACCAATCATAAAGGAAGTCCGGCAAGGGAACAATAGCAATATAACAACATCCGGGCAAGGGAACAATAATATCAAAACAAACATCCCGGCAAGGGAACAATAATATGACAATAACACCCCGACAAGGGAACAATAATGATAATAACATCCCGGCAAGGGAACAATAATGATAATCCTCATATGAAGCGCAATAAACCACAACAGGTCCTAACAATTCCAATACAAGACTTACGGGCATATTACAATACAAGACTCACGGGCATGCTTGACACCGATGTATAGATACTTGTCACCTTGCCTATACGTCGTACTCCACATTTACCACATAGAAAATAAGACACGACTCATAATCCCTCAAGCTAAGGTTAGACCAAACACTTACCTCGAACTTCCATGGCCAACTCTATCCTCAAACACCGCTTTTCCTTTTGAATTTGGCTCCAACTCAATTTTATCTAGACATAATAGACTTAGTAACATCAATAAATGTTAAACAATCCAATCCCAATGCTTAATTATAGATTTCCTAACATTCTTCCCAAAAAGTCAAAAATTGACCTCAGGCCCGCTTAGTCAAAACATGAGGTTCAGACCAAAACCCATTCACCCACGAGCCCGAATATATAATTAGTTTCGAAATACGACCCCAAAACAAGGTCTAAATTCCATTTATACAAAAAGTCCTAACTCTAACCAAATCCCTAATTTTCTACCCTTAAGATCATGATTTAGGCCTAGAAATCTAACGGGTGTTAATGAAAATTGAAGAAAATGAGTCTAAGATTATATACCTATGAATTTGTGGTGAAGTTCTCTTTCAAAAGTCGCCCAATTTGGAGTTTGGAAGAAGAAGTTATGAATTTTGGGTTTAATCCCGAATGTTCTGTTACTGTTTAAAAATCACTGGGCAGACTTTCATCGCATTCGCGATGGGTCTGCCGCATTCACGAATAGCAGCCTTCCTTAGGCTTACACGATCACGAGTCCTCTTACGCATTCGCGAAGAGTTGGCCCCCCTGACCTTCGCGTTCGCGGGCCTGTGCACACGTTCGCATAGAGGAAAGATCACTTCCCAGACTAGCCCCCCATTTGCACTACGCGTTCGCGGGAAATGGGTCGTGTTCGAGTAGAGCAACCCCCAAGTGCTCCGCATTCGCGTCCCTTACCTCGCGTTCACATTGAACAAATCCACCCCTGCCCAATTCTCTATGCGACCCATGTCTCGGAATCTGATAAAAGTCATATCAATAGAATCCTCATCCTCTCACGAGTCTATACATACCAAGAATATCAAAATCGGACTTCAATCGCCCCTTCAAATTCCCAATTTATACTCTCCAAAGTCAAGCCCTAATTTCCCAATTTTAGACTTTAATTTCCACATATTTCATGATTAAACAAGTAAGAATCAACATAGGATCGAGTATTGAGTTCAAAAATCTTACCTTGAGGTGTTATTTCTTGAATCCCTCTACAAATCCTCTCAAAAAGCTCCAAAATCGCACAAAAATGGTGAAAGTTAGCCCCAAAATCGCGGACAATGGTTATTTAAACATTCTGCCCAGGCATTAAAAACCTTCTTCATGAATGTGGTCAAAGCCTCGCGTTCGCGAAGCACAATAAATCTTTGACCAAAAATCCTTCTTCGTGATCGCATCTTGCCACTCGCAAACTCCATGCTTCCACAGACTAAGCCTTCGCGATCGTGTAACCTCTCTCGCGAACGCGATGAATAAACACCCTGAAGCTCAGCTGCCCAATTCCTCTATCGCGAACACGGTCCACTTCATGCGAATGCGATGACCAATCACATAGCCCTTCGCGAATGTAGAGCTTGCCTTGCGAACGCGAAGGCTAAAATTCCAGCCTTCACCAGCTAACCCTTCGCGAATGCCAGGGCCTACTCATGAACGCGAAGGCCATTTTCTCTGCAATACTGATCAGCAATTTCTACAATTTCAAATCATCATAAAATTGTTCGATTGACCACCCGAAACTCACCCGATGCTCCCGGGACCTCAATCAAAAATGCCAACATATCCCATAACCTCATTCAAACTTTCCAACCTTTGGAACACTCAAAACAACATTAAAACACCAAATTCATATCGGATTCAAGCTTAAGGATTTCAAGAACTTCCAAATTATGCTTTTGATCAAAAACTCAACCAAACCACGTCCGAATGACCTGAACGTTTGCACACACGTCACAAATGACACAATGGACCTACTACAACTTCCGGAATTCCATTCTGACCCCTATATCAAAATCTCACCTATCAACCGGAAAATGCCAAAATCTCAATTTCGCCAATTCAAGTCTAAACCTTCCATAGTCTTCCAAAATGCATTCCGATCAAGCTCCTAAGTCCCAAATCACCTATCGGGGCTAACCAAATCATAAAAATTTCGATTCGAGATCATATACCAACAAGTCAAATCTTGGTCAAACTTTTCAAATTTCAAGCTTCAAATTGAGAATTATTCTTCCAAATTAATTTTGATTACCCTGAAAATCAAAACCAACGATTTACATAAGTCATAATCCATCACATGGGGAAAGTCATGCCCGAGAACTGACGAGAAAAGTGCAAAAGCTCAAAACGATCGGTTGGGTCATTACATCATCCCCTACTTAAATATACGTTCGTTCTCGAACGTGCCCAGAGTTGTACCAAAAGCCAACCAATCGCTGAATAACCTAACCATGCATATACCCTGGGGTGATCCCATGTCAACCTATCTCATATAGGTCTGACCACATAATGTAACTAAAATTTCACAATCCAACCTTGGCCATAAACGTTAGAACCACATTTCCACTTCCGAAATCATCCACTAGATCAGAATCTCACATCTATACTCTGAATAAGCCCGAACAAGCTGTAATAACCTATACCTGTAACCTCAGGTGAAATTACATGATACACCACATAACTCAAATGCTTGTAGCGATAACTTCTAATCACAGTAGCTGCACACAACACCCGAATACCGATAGAAAACACCTTATCAACTAAAGCTCATTCCAACACTTTCATATACTGCCAATGATAAATGAAACACGTAGTAAACCATAACCATCTCCCAGATCAACCATTCATGAAGCGACTTCTCCTTTGGCAAGGACCATAGCAAATTTCTAAGTCGAACCTCGATGTTATCCTTCCCACACGCTAAAACCGAATCCATTTGTATTCGTTCTAGATCCCAACGATCACATCTAATCCAACACAACTACTCTGGTGACATGACACATCAATACAGGCTAAAGCCAAAACTTGTGCAATCCACACACCGATAGGCAACAATCCAAACATATCTAAATCATGAAACTGACACAATAAAAGAGCTATACCGCAAGCTCACCAGTACCACCACAACACGAGGCTGTGAACTCGTCTCACATCATAGAAATAGAACATGCGAATCTAACCCGAAGAGTCATACCTCCACATAACTTCGCTGCAATGCGCGACCCTATCCAAACACTGGTCCATATGAAACACCTCAAGTCACTATGCTCAAAATCGACAACAACGCGCAATTTGATTTTTCTAGAACCAAAACAGGTCATCATAACCATGGCGAAGCAATGGACATAACATTACACAAAGCTGAAAGGACACAACCGATATGCCATCCGCTGAGCAATACTCAATACGCTTCCCGCTCAAATTCCACTAAGAGACCCCAATAACACCGCATCACAGGTGCCCATACCCAACAAATTCCAACGCCTTGCAACATAAGGTAACTCATAGATCTTCACAAATTACTAATAAGCTTCATAACAATCGAATCAACACATCCCTCAACAATACAACTCGGAGTCAACAAAGCCGTCTCGATGCAGAACAAACATCCATATAGGTATACCAATGAACCCCTTATCAAGGAGTTCTAGATGCTACTCCTTCAACTCCTCTCACTCTGTTGGTGCCATACGATACGGTTCCCAGCACCAAATCAATACCGAAATCAACAACCCCACCTGGAGACATGCCCGCCACAAGAAACACATCCGGAAAGTCCCTCACCACCAGAACTGAATCAATGGTAGGAGTCTCTACACTGACATCCATCACAAAACACCAAATAAGAAAGACAATCCTTCCTAGCCATCCGCTGGGTCTTAAAATATAAAACCACTCAACTAGGACATTAAATCCGTCGAACCTCGCCACTCAATCTGTGGCATTCGGCATAGCCAACATCGCCTCCTTATCGCAATAGTCCAGAATAACATGACACGAAGACAACCCATCAATATCCAATATTACATTAGAATCTAACATACCAAGCAACACAAGATCTACCGGGGATTCCAAACCCCGATAGTCACTAAGCAGTGCCGATACACATGACCCACAACCACAACATATCCTGAACACGAGAACTCCCTGTCTCCAACTCCATATAGAACACGAATCACCATACCTGATCACAGTTCCGCCGTCCGAATACATACCACACCTCTAATACTCAATCACTCCACGAGAGATACTGTTGAAACCCAATTTTTCCCTATATGTTTTCAATATGCAAAATACCTTCAAAATAGCATATGTATGCATATATAAGCATGTACAAGGGTTTTATTACTTTTCCATAATTGTAAAGGTTTTAAATTGATTTATTTCCTCCTTTTTTTATCCATAAAATCTCCAATAATTATTTTCAAAATCATTATTTTGGTAATCCTTCTATTGGATTTCTATATTTATGCCAAAATATGGGTAAGGTAATTCTTACATATTTTTATAATTGCATTTAGTACTTTAAAGATAAATTGCACATAATTGCAATATTAGCCCTTTTAAACTTTAATTAGGTTTTATATGCATAAAATTGGATCCTATATTTTTAAATTGCTAATTATGTATTGTAAATCATATTAGCATTTATAAATTATTATTTAGAAATTATCTACTATTTTCTGTAAATTAAATGGGGAAAAGGATATTTAACTTAGAGCCAAAATTGGCTTTCAAATCTAACCTAAATCAAACAAACCCCAGTCCAATTAAAAAACCCACCGGACCTAAGCCCAAACCCAAGCCATACCCAACCCACCGACCCCATTCAATCTTGACCGTTGATCATTCAGATCAACGGTCCCCATTCCCCTTTCCTAAATTAAACCCCAACGACCCTCCCCCCCCTCAAACCCTCTCATTCTTCATTCAATCAATTGAATCTCATTTCTCTCTCTCTCTATCTCTAGTTCTCTATAGAACCTTCTCCCCTCCCCTCCTCTTCGTTGAACCTTATCCACTATCTCTGGCCATCTGCCTGCCTAAATCCATGGTGGTCTCACCACCTAGCAGCCTTATGGCTCCCTCTTGAACATGTGTCATCGTTTTGAGGTCTTCAAGTAAACTATAGGTGATTCACTCGTCTACCATGGTTTCCCATGACATTTTCCATCCATCTATGGCCGTTCGAGTAAGATCTGTGACTTTTCCGGCTAAACCGGTAACTTTTCGAGGTTTTCTAGCCTTCTCTGGGTTCTCCGAAACCCTAACTTTAAGGATTTTCCGATTTTCTTTCGGATCTGTCTTAGATCAGTGTATATTGTGAACCTTTTGGTGTTTTCCTCAATGGTTTTTCTGATTTTTTCAAAGTAACTCTCCGTCTTCAATATTAGGGTTTCTTAACCTCTTTTAAAAGACTTTTCCTCTGATTTTCAGTATTGTCATATGATTTTACTATGTTTAAACGGTTTATTTATGTTTTCTTCTACCTGGTTCATCACTATGAAAACCCTATCTATTTTGGTTATATCCAGGGTTTTGTAACTGTCTTTGTTTATTTGATTTGTATGTATACCTGTTTCGATTGAGTTCTTTATGGTTACATCCTTTTCTTTGTTTATCTTAACTGATTTTGAATTCTCACTACTTTTTTAACTCAACTCTATTAAAACCCTAATTTCTTAAAGATTTTTTTCACTTGTTACTGTGAGTTTTAAAGACTCTCTTTACTTGTTTCTGTGTGTTGTCCTGATCTTCTTTACCTGTTAGGTTGGTTTTTCACTCTGGTTCTATGTGTTAGCCATACTACTTGACTATGTTGATTTCTATGCTTCGAGTAGGTTCTTTTTACTACTGAGTCCTTAGCCCACTCATGCCACTTCTGTATGTTTGTGTTCATCTAGTTTGCTTCTTTTGTTGATATGGCTGACCTTGCATGTCTGATACGCCTGTTCATTCTTATCTATTTATATGTCGAAGTTCAGAATCATGACTCCCTCTTGATTGATCCTGATTTCCTTAAGTTACGGTTTGATTGCAAGGTTTTCTCATAAACTCCTAATTTTTACTCGTTTGTTTAAGTTGATTGATTCCATTCCTTTATTTGTTGTGATGTTTCATTCTTGCTGAATCCTTTCCCCAAATCAGTGTATTTTGTACTTAGACCCAATCATATGCCATATACTTTTACTACCCCTTATATGGTAAAAACCAATCTTTCTCAAACTGATTTTCTTTCTTTAATTATCCATGTTAGTATTGGTTTGAGCTGTAATTCCTTGATTAAAGGGAAGTACTTGTATTGATTGGATTCTAATTGTGATTACTTCCATAATTGTTCTAAACCTTTACTTGTTACGTTATTTTCAAAGCTATAAATACCCTAAGTCTTTCATTAACAGTACATGAACTTGGCTTTCAAGAACCCCTATCTTACTTAAAAATTCTGTACAATTCTAATACTATTGGCTGGCTTCAAGCCAAGGCTAATCATCTGTAAGCCTTGGTTCTTTCATTTGCTTACCTCTATCTTCACTGGTATGTCCTAGTTCAATTTAAAGCCTCAACAACAATATATTTCAATTCCTACTTCAGTTTCTTTTACTTCTAGCCTGCTTTTACTTGTGATCTTGTTGTGAAGCATGCTGACATGACTCCTCTCCCTTTAAATTCATGTGATTCAAGTATGCCTAGATGATTACATTTTCTTACCTACTGTGTACTTACCATCTTGTGAATCTCAAATCCCATATCCCTCCTCTATGTGTTTTATGGTTGGTTTGTGATTATGCCAGTGTCCAACTATTTCTGAGCATGTCCCTACCAGTCCTAATATTCCTGCCGAGGTCAGGTGTTTGTAGTCAATATATATGTATCCCCAAATCCCCTTTTACCCCATATGTGATTATTGAATTCGTTCATTTGCTATGTGTGGTCTTACCTTGAAGTGTTTGAACTCTGTCTTGTTAATACAACTTCTTTCAACCCTTTGTGTTACAGATTGCTTTCAAAATGGACCTATCAGTCCAGTTTTTAAACAAACTCCTTTCAAAAATGTGTCCTGCACTTTCACTATACTCTTAGACTACTAGGTTCTGCCCCTTTTGTTGAGCTTTGCCTTGGGACCCTTGAGCTCCCTATGAACTTGGACACATGAAAGTTGGCCTTTCCACACTACACTTACTTAGTCTTGGATATGAAATCTGGGTGTGAGCACTGCCCGGGATCCCTTGAGGTACTTAGGGAGCTCTAACACACCTTGATATAAGGAACAACTATGAAACAATCTTGACACTTGGGGTAACTAATTATATAACTCAGAAAGGAAGTCCTAATTAGGCTTCCTATAGTGTAACTTCTTATATTCATTTCTACTTATGTAATTCACTTCAATGCTGGTCGGTAATAACTTCTTGTAATTTAGTATTGGGTGGCTAGAGAAAGGGGATGGAGTAGATATGCATGCTATAGTCGTTAAGGGTAGAAAACATTTTATTAATTTTATGTTCCTATTTGTGCAATAGAGATCATGCTTAGCGTTCGTACATGCATTATAAATCATGCTCTTAGGTCTCTTGTTTATTGTTTAAGCATGTGCACCCTTACAAAATCATGTGCTAAAGCTTGCTAATAATTAGCATTTTACTATTGTGTTCTACGCTGCCATGTGCATTTAAAAATCCTATTCTTAGGAAATTCTGCAATCCTGCCATGTGTACTTAGAAATCATGCTCTAGGAATTCTGCATCATGAGTTTTATACATGCATCTTAGATACCAAGTTTTAGGATCTCATTCGCACTTGTATTCACACTTAATATAAACTGCTAATTATAAAAGAGGTAAAAACAGCTTCAATTATCCTGTTTAAAATAACTGGTAATAATCCTGCATTCGTATCAACTAGAACAGTATGCTCTTAGGGTAAAATAATTTCCAAAATGTCTTTTAATAACTCGGAATAATTGCTGCACATTACTTTACTCCTAGCAAGCCTTAGGTAACTGCTTAAATAAAAATATAATTGTCCTTGTTTAACTGCCAGTATGTTAAAATCAGTAGGCAAGCCTGATTCAAACTTCTTTTCTGATTCATGTGATATATCTAATTCTATTGTAGTCACTTAGATACCATGCTTTAGAGTTCTGAATTCAGACTTTATCTGTGTATGAGTCATGCTGTCTATATGCACTACTTGTGGAGGTATACTTGAGCCTTTCGTTTTTCTTCTGTGCTCCCTTTAAATGCAGTCCTATGTGTTCTTGTTTGTCGCTTAGCTTTTTGCCTTTAAAACTGAGAGTCTGCCTAGAACCTCCCTCATAGGATAGAAGTCCTAAATTCCTCCAAGTCTGATAGGAAAGGATGGGTAACAACATGCAATAGGGGTCGAGACCAACCTTCGCTTTAATTACCTTCACGAGGCGGGAAAGGGTAGATATGGCTATGATGACTAGTGCGTTAATACCACGTGTAGCCCCTCTTTGAGGAGTGTCATACCGGGTATTAAATTCAGGTGATCCATATTACAAGAAAACCTAGGACACCCCTTTACATTCATAAGCATGCTTTAGATTGTAATTCTTTTCAATATTTTGCCTTTCGCTAATTGTTTTTAAACACTTGTGTATTTAAACTCAAATCCCCTACTATTTGAACCATACTTGTTTATTTTCTAATTGCACAAGTTCACAAAATTTGTCAGGTTGTGAACCACACTAGTGAATCCTGAGGGGTGCCTAACACCTTCCCCTTAGGATAATTTTAAGCTCTTACCCTATCTCTAGTTACCAAACATAGTTGTAGATTAACCCTATAGGTGTCCTAACGTACCTTAAAACCGTTAGGTGGAAACTCGTCAAAATTGCAAAACCCCTTTCCAAAAGGAAAGAGTTATCCAAACAAAATGTCACAAACCCTCTTTCAACGGAGGAAAAAATGGGGTGTGATAGCATGGCGACTCTGCTGGAGATATTTAGTCTTTTACCATTTCATATCTTTTTTGTGAATTTATACCCCACCCCCCATTTGCAATTATTTGTTTAATTTCTTTAAGCGTTTAATTTATTTTTCAAAAGCAAAACTTACATATCTTTCTTGTTTCTTTCCTTTATAATTCCTTAAAATTATGAAACTGCTGTATTTATCGCTTTTTTAATGTGCAAATACATGTCAACATGCTTTTAATTATTGCATAATCCTGCTCAACATCATACTCCACTCGTGCCAAACAAATACTATAGCAACTCTTGATGAGTGGTTGCGCTCATCCTATATCATTAACCCTCTAAATTCTGAAAAGCTTATTTGCAGTAAAACTAGTCGATCAGCGGTGCAGTCGACAGTTCCGTGCCTTCCCCCTTGAGTTTTCCGCTCAAGGGTACTAGTCTAAAACCCCATAGAAACTTTACTCTGTTTAAATTGCGCATGCATCATCGTCAAACCTAGCCGGGTCAGTTATATTGTCTGCATAATGATCCTTTAAGATAACCTTGTCCAAAAGTCCACTGGGTTTCCCTAAACCCAAACGGACATCATCACGTTCTGTGCATTTATTTGGAGAACTAAATGCTTCATGCTAATTCTTGATGTTAAATAGTCGAGTCTGGTGGGGGTATGGTCTTAACCCTTTTGTTTTGCAGAAAATGACGAACGAGGTCCCCATCTTCGGTATGGTTAGCTCACCCTCACTCTTGCTGGACTGGTGGAGGAATCTTCCGTCAAATGACCAAATCAATGAATGGAAAGAGAGGTTCGCCAAATCCAGTGAAAAACTGGAATATTTGGAATACAGCCTATTGCAATTGGAAGGAAAGGTGAGGAAGAGAGTCACCGATTGCCAGAACGTTGAGGGAAATGACGGAGAACATTTGGCAAAGGCATTTTTATTGGTGAACCTACGCGAACTGGAGGATTTGATCAACGAGAACATTCAACCTGAGGAAGGTCTTTCTGGGACAAATAGATAGGAATTTACTATTTCTCTTTATGAATGTAATAAGTCTAATGACCATTAGTGACTTTTATTTCATGTTTATTTAGTGTCGTTTTGGGATTCGTCTATTTCTATAAATAAAATGAGGTATTTAGCATTCTAAGTTCTCCAAATCAATTTGTCGCTAGGTCGACCTCTGGCACAATGAGGTTCCCAAATTAGCACATGCTTTACATTCCCACACTATGTGTTTAAATATTGCAATACATTTTATAATCCTCACTAACTTGATTACCTTTTGTTTTATTATTCCCTTTCCCAAAGGTTAGTTCGTGCACTCTAGCATCATCATCTTATTTCACAAGATCCAAGGGCCCTCCACCCACTCCTCCTTTCAGCCCTATTAAAGGAAAGAACAAAGGCAAAATGGAAGATTTAAACAACATCAGGAAGGAGAACACAGCAGAATGGGTAGAGGCCACTGATGGCCAGGTTATTCGGGTTCCTAACGAGAATGTGTCACAACTTGAACAAAAACTGCTAAAATTCCAGGAAGAGCTCCATTAGGTTAGGAATCTGGCAAACCTGTCATTTTCCCTTAACACCCCAAACATCAACATCCCTAACACTCAAAACCCTATACCTCCTCAAAACATCCCAAAACTACAAGATCATCCCGCTCCTAACCATCACATTGCTCCACCAAAGAACCAATGTAACACCTAGCATACCCCAAATAACACTCTACTACTCATCGCAGAACCTCAGAACTCCACAAACGACCATTTCCACACCCATACAGCAGGCCACCATAACTCTCCTATCTACGTGGAGATCATGCCACACTCCACCCAACCTATCTCATGCACACCTGAGTCCGATGAAAATGATCTGCTTATTAGGAACTTAGCCGAGGAACTTAAGAAACTAACCAGCCGGATTTAGGGCGTCGAGGGAAGCAAGGGAATTGAGGGGCTAAACTTTGAGGACCTTTGCATACATCCTGATGTTGAACTGCCCGAGGGGTACAAACCTCTTAAGTTTGAAATATTTGTTGGTACGGGTGATCCAAGGGTCCATCTGAGGACATATTACGACAAGCTGGTTGGAGTAGGGAAGGATGAAGAATCCACATGAAGCTGTTCATGAGGAGTTTGAAAGGAGATGCATTATCTTGGTACATCAGCCAAGATCCTAAGAAGTGGTCAAGCTGGGTAGGCATGGCGTCTGACTTTATGGATAGTTTCAAGTTTTATACAAAGAATGCACCAGACATGTTATATATCCAGAATTTGAAGAAGAAGCCCATGGAGACGTTTCGCGAGTATGCTACTCACTGGAGGTCCGAAGATGCTAAGGTCAGACCTGCCATAGAAGAGGAGCAAATGAAAAAGTTCTTTGTCCGGGCTCAGGACCCGCAGTACTATGAACGGATGATGATGATTTAAAACCACAAGTTCTCTGATATTATCAAACTGGGTAAAAGAATTGAAGATGGTATTAAAAGTGGTATAGTTACAAACTTCGAGACCATGCAAGCTACAAATAAGGCTTTACAGTCCGGTGGTGTGTCCAAGAAAAGTGACGTAAGGGTCGTGATGGTTGCACAAAGGACCAAGTATCCCCTCAAATACCAAGATTACCCAACACCTCCACTCACATACCAGCCAATCCCAAATTACCAAGCACCCTCACCTTCATACCAAGCTCCGCCACCAACTTATCAATCATCTACACCTCCTACATATCAACCTACTTCACCCAGATACTCTTAACCCGCTCATGTCTACAAAACTTACAATGCTCATTCATCCAATTATCAATCATCCCTTGCACTCCAAAACATCCCTAGACCTCGACCTAATTTTGACCGCAGACCTCTCAAATAATATACAGCCATCGCCAAACCCATCGACCAGCTGTATGAGAGGCTCAAAGCTGCTGGTTATGTCACCCCCATCCCTGCTGCAACCCCTGAGAATCATTCTCAGTAGGTTAACCCAAACAAGTCCTGTGCATACAACTCCGGCATGAAAGGGCACACCATCGATGAGTGCCGCTCCTTGAAAGACAAGATACAGTCTTTGATTGATAATAAGGTCATTGTGGAAAAAAATCCCGATCCAAACATCCACAACAACCCTCTGTCAGACCATAAAGGTGGAGGTATCCACATAATTGAAGTAGAATATGACTGGGATCCCGAGGGATCAAACAGGTTGATCGCAAAAAGTGATGACCCAAAGAAACCAACAATTACTCTCAATCTAGTCATAGTCCAGATCCAACCATTTGAGGATGCTAAGGTGAATATGTTTGTACCTCTTGAGTTTGAAGCAGTGTCATCTGCAATAACACCTGCACCAATTGAGGTTGAATTCGTGTCTTCTACAAATGCACCCGCACCATTTGAGGTTGAAGTCTTGCCACCCAATGCACATGTTCTGTTCAACCGTGCCGCCATTCTATACAATGTTGTACCCTGGGACTAAACAACCGAGGCGAGAAGGAGAGGCAAGGTGAGGATTGAAGAAACTATCGCAACACAGGGTGTGACAAGAACTGGAAGAGTCTATACCACTAAACATCTAGCTGAATCAAGCAAGCAGGCCTCCAATCGGCCAGCCCTCATTGAGACAGGTCCTGATGAACTTTGGAGGAAGATACAGGCCAAGGAATATTCGGTCATCAACCAGTTAAACAACACGCCAAACTAAATATCCATTCTCTCGTTGCTGCAAAAATTGAGGCACATAAGAATGGTTTGTTAAAGGTGTTGCATGAAGCGTACGTACCAAGTAACATCACTAGTGGGGAAGTGGATAATATGGTAGGACAAGTGCTGGAAATCCATAAAATAACCTTTCATAAGGACGAGCTGCAACCTGAAGGGATGGGGCACAACAAAGCACTGCACATCATCATGCAGTGCGAAGATTATTTCATCACCAGAATCCTGATCGATGGAGGTTCCAGTCTTAACATTTGTCCGCTGATAACACTCAAGAAGTTAGGTAAAGGGCTGCATGAGATAAAGTATGGAGCAATCAGTGTGAAAGCCTTCGATAGTTCTTAGTGTGAGCACGTGATTTTTGTCTACGCGACAATTACTCCAAAAGGAAATCGAAAAATAAAACAAATGGTTTTGTTGTACAAATTTTTGTGAATTTGCCTAGAATTTTTGTAGTTTTTATCTGTGATTGTTTAGTTTTATCAATTGAAAATACAAAAATATATGTCGCGCATAAAGTTGGGATCTTGTGCTACTATTAGGAATTAATTAAAGTCATATTTGGTTTTTAAATGAATAAAAAATCACAAAAATATTTGTCTTGTTAATTTTTTCGTTTTATCGTTTAAAGGTTGATTTTTATTTAATTAATATCTGATATTGTGTGTTAATTATTACTAAAAAATCAATTGGTGTCTTGTGATATAATTTTGATTTTTTATATTTCTTATAATATTTTTAGAATTTTGTAAATTCGGATTTTTATGGGAAAGGAAAAGAAATAAGTTGAATTGGATAAAATTGGGATTGGGCCATTTCAAATTGGACCCAAAATTGGGCCCAAAGCATTTGTGTTGCCCGGTCCAGATCAGTTGGCCTCAGGGATGTCCAAACGATGTCGTCTTGATTATGCATGATCTGGGCCGTTGATCTCAGAATGATCAACGGCCAAGATCACAAACCCTAACCCATCTCAGCCAACCCGACCCAGCACCATCCTCAACCCAATCCCCACAGAGACCAAAACGACGCCGTCCCTTTTAAGTGGAAAGATCAAGGCCGTTGATCATCGATGATCCAACCACCAAGATCAAACCACTCATCCCGTATATAAGCCTGCCCCCTTCACCCCGCGCCCTAAGCCAGACCCCCCCTCCTCTCTTCGTCTCCCTCACCGAACCCAAACCCCTTAGAACCCTAGCGCCGCCCCCCTTTCCCCTCATCGTAAACCCGGAGGCAACAACGCCGGTGACCCTCAGACTAACACCCCTAGTACACCTCGACCCCCTGAACACAGATCCACAAGCTATGGGTCTCGAATCTTCCCACACCGTCTCCAATCTTCATTTGAAGATTCGAGCCGGACCCCAACCCATGCCAAACCCCCCCAAATCCATACCAGGAACCCCTCTGACCTCCCTTGTGACTAAACCAAGCTTGGTTTGGCCCGAATCTAACCAGAAAACCCCAAGTCCCAAATCCACCCTAAGAACCTTAGAAATCCGGAATCTGAGGTTTTTGTCCGTTTAAACGAGAAGGTTGGGGTCTAATAGACCTTAATAGAAGTGTTCTCAGTTGAGACCACTTCGATTAAAGTCCGTTCAACCCCAAAAGAGGTTCGATTCAAAATCTCAGACATGGTCATCTGATTTTTAACCCTTTATGGTATTTCTTCTTCTTTTCTTTGTTAATTCCATGTTGTTTTGTTTTGTTAATGTTTGTTCGTATGCTTGAATGTCAGTTTGATCTGTTTCCAATTGTGTCAACTATTCTGTCCATCTTACCCAGATCTTTATTTGATCGAATTTGTTTCTATGTGTTTATTACGTATAATTACAGTTTGTGCAATCGAGTCGAATAAGTTCCGTCAATCAGTTAAGTTTTCCAAAAATCCCAATGCCTGTCAACATGAAATCATATTCTGTGTTTGTTCAAGTTTGGTTATCTGCTATTGATTTGTGCGCGTTGTAATTCACATAGTCGATTCGATACATGTCGTCAATTAGTTTCAGTTTGGAATAGTATTAATCTGACTCGTACTGTTGACTTGTTTACTGAGGCTTTTTAGAATTGATTACACTGTGTTTAGCCTGTTCAGTTGAATCAAGAACTACTTAAGGATTGGTTATAGCTACAATTTTAATGAAAATTTCAGAGTTTAAGTTAAGTGGACTGCCAGTTTGAGTATGGGTTGAACCATTAGAGTGGTCTATAGTGCAAATACACCCTGGCTGACATCTTTACAGATGAGAAGTCAGGTGTAAAGTGAGTTTAATAATAAAAGGCTGAAGATGCACATGAGAATGGTAGTGGAACCTGCTGTACAACAGGGTATCCACTGCTTTTCAAAATTTCACAGTTTAAAGTAGAAGAAACCCCATGCCTAGACAACCCTAAGTGGAGATTACAGCCTTTAAAACTTATTTTAAGCCCTGGGCAGCCTGTCTTTAAAGGAGTTTTCTTCCTTTCTATAAGGATATAAAAGGATGAGGGAATCAGAAAATGGAGGCTGGAAAAACTCAAAAGTTTCAGTTCTTCAAAAACCTCTCTAAAATCTATTTCCCTGTAATTTGAGCAACAAGAGCAATAACAAAGAGAGGAGAGGGGTTTTAGACAGTTTTCAGCCATCAAAAACCTCCCTAAAAATCGATCTCCCTTTAGTTTTCAGCAACATAAAGAATCAGAAAAGGATATAGAATAGGGACATCATTTGAGACTTACAAGAGTTTGTTTTTAAAAGAGTTGACATCCAAAACAACAGAGAGACTCTTCCATTGAATTTTTCTATTCAGTTTCGAGTTTAGTAGTTGAAGTTGACATTCCAGTTTAATTTCAATTTGCTAGAACTTCTTCCGACATCTATTGGTCCAGTTTTGGTAGAATTCAAAGTTCAGTTGAGTCTTTTGGGTGTTGATTTTTGCTTTTGGGTTTACAAATCATTTCGGGTTTTGTTGGAGTGTTGTTTCTGGTTTGGAATTGGTATTGCTGTTGGTTCGTTACTACTGTTGTTGCTGCTGATTTTTTCTGCTTTCTCCTTCTTCTTCTTGTTTCAACATCCAGGTACACATTCGAATTTCACACTGATGTAGCAGTAACAATGAGTATGAAATGAAAGAAGCGAAGAATTTTTAATCGTTGGGTTTTGTAACTATAAGTCTTATAAAGTGTTAATAGATTGTATGATTCTTTAAGGTTGTAAGTCAACGGAAAATGCATGAGGTCATGTACTTAATTGAAACTTAGTTTGTTTAATACTGTGATATGTAGTTTGTTTAGTAGTATACATGATATAGCTATGTAATTAGTAGAATGTACAAGTAGTTAGTATATTGATAATTAGACTTCATCTCCAATCATTTTTTGTACATATAGGGCGGGTGGCTTTTAACCTTGCCAAATGCAACGTAGCTTTAATCTTTTGAGTCTTTAACTTTATCGGACTCCGTTAGGCAGTTTATAGGACAAGGTTCGAATCCCATTAGTAGCATCTTCTAGTAATTAATTCCATTAGTCTCGTTTAAATGAGTTAGTTTAAATTCAACTTGAAGAATGTTTAGCGTGAGTTTAGCATTTTATTAATCTTATATGCAATTTTCTTTATCAAATTAAAAGCATGTTAGCTAATGAAATAAGGCATGAAATAATTCCCCGCCTCATAAATAATTAATCTGATAATTAATAAGAGGTCGGAGCTGGTCAAGCATGTTAATTTAATTAGCGTATATTTTTCTTCATTTTTAGAGACAAACATAATAGAAAAATATAGTCGTTGTAGGTTTACCCTTTAAAAAAATGAGACGAGCCTCGCCGAATAAAAAATGCAAATTGCGGGGCCCTCAATAATTGGCCGTAATAAAATACTTAGAATTTGGGATGGACTGTTTAGTGAATTCCACTGCCTTCCCCAAAGATAATAACGCGTTAGACTTTTTAGGCGCGACTTAATTAAATTACATTCTTAAATTCGGGTGCGCATTTATGTGACCCAAATTCAAATCTCAACGGAGTCGAAATGTGTTAACAACTACGGGTGCATTGATTGTGACGTGGTTCGAGATGCATTTTCACGACGTTGCAATTCTATAAAATAAATGATAATAATAAAAGCGGTTTAAACTTAATAAAAGCACATAAGTCACAACATGTATTTAAATCAGATATTTAGCCATTATAACAATTTAAGCGACCGTGCTAGAACCACGGGATTCGGGGGTGCCTAACACCTTCCCTCGGGTCAACAGAATTCCTTACTTAGAATTTCTGGTTCGCAGACTTCATTTGGAAAGTCGAATATTTTCCTCGATTTGGGATTCAAGATAAACCGGTGACTTGGGACACCAAAAGCCAAACCTTTCCCAAGTGGCGACTCTGAATTAAATAAATAATCTCATTTCGAATATTGTCACTTAAATTGGAAAAACTCCCTCACGCATTTACTCTCCGGGGCAGGCGCGCAAAAAAGAGGTGTGACAGCTCTGGCGACTCCGCTGGGGAATTAACCCAAAACCTCTGGTTCAGGGTTCAAGAATTCGAGCATAGAATAATTGTTATATTTGGCTTTATTATCTGATCTTTATTACATGTTTTGGCATAACGTGCTAAATGTTGTCTTTTACCGCTTTGATATTATCTGAACTGTATATAAACTGTGCCGAAACCCTTCTCTTCTTACCTCCGGGGAGAAGCTCGCTGGTCGAGACTCCCTATTCTGTTAGTGTCAATACCTGAAATAAGAAAGAGGCCGGACAAGTTACAAAGCCGGACGATCTCGCGGGTCCCCGGTACGTAGCCCCCTCCTCGACTCGAGTTGTCCGCTCGGGTACACAGTCTAGAACATATACCCAGGTTATAAACCTAGTATAACAAAACCTCATGCCGGATCCCTAGTAGGAACGCTTATTTGCATCATGTTGCATTTGACATAGGGGACTCAACACAGGGGTTGGGTCCGTCTAGGACAGGCAACCTGAAATGAAAAGACCATCCTGCTGCATCCCGTTTGTTTTGCGCATTAATTTGCTTCAATTTTGCATGCTGACCGGCTTCTAAAAAAAACTTTAAAAAAAAAAAATAGCAGCGTAGGGAGATAATTACTTATTTTTGGAAAAATAAAACCAATCTCCAAGTAGTGTTAAAACCTCGCCTGAATTTTCTTAAAAAAAAATGAAAACAAAATTTATCTTTTATTTTGATTTATTAAAAAAAACATATAAAAAAATTTCCTTTTAATCACTTTCAAAATCCAAAAAAAAAAGTATTTATTTAAAAGTAAAAAAAAAAGGGAAAATTCAAAATTCAAATACTTCCTTAAAAGATTTTTCGAAATTTCAAAAAAAGGGTAAAAAAAAAAAGTTCAAAGAAAAAATACTTCTTTAGTCTTCATCTCTTTTCAAAAAAAAAACAAAAAAAAAAAACAAAATATATAAATCCAGAAAAAATATTTTCTCCTTTTCTTTAAAAGATTGTATTCAGAAGGGGTTTAGTTTATTTCCCTATTCCTGATCGACCTGAACTACGCCGGTTTGATTCTCACAGGGTGCGAGATACGTAGGCAACCTCATCGGGTCCAATCTCCCCTTTTTCAGAAATAGCCAAAATGTCAGATTTTTAATTTATGAGTCAGGTGATGCCGTTTTGTCAAGAATAGCCGAATGTTCCCGAAAGGGACGCCGAAAGGCTGGTTTTGCATAAACAACCATTTTTTGTCATTTTTTTAAATAAAAATTGACCAAATTGCCCAACGGCCTTAGGATCCTCGTCCCCGAGGCTCTGCGAGGCCATGATCCCAATGTCGGGTCACCATTCTGAAAAAAAAGTCATAAATAAATCAAGTGATGTTCTTTTTGTCAAACAAATAGCCAAATGTTCCCGAAAGGGACGACGGGAGGCTGACTTTGCATAAACGGCCACTTTCGGTCATCCTGTAGAGTCTGGATCGATTGACCCTCACAGCCTTAAAATCTTCCTCCCCGAAGTGCTGAAAGGCCGTGTTCGAAAATCAGATCTCTCTTTTCTAAGAAATAGTCAAATCATTTTTCGAGTCAAATCATTTTTGCTTAAATCACCTAATAAATGTGCAGGATGAGCACAATACAAAATGAACACTTGTTTCTTTACTTTTGCACTTGTTTGTCCCGAACTACGCGAGATCTGATTCATGCGGGGCCATGATACGTAGGCAATCTCCATCGGATTCGATCATAGCTATAAAATAAATTGAGTGAAAAAATAAACTGAAAGAAAAGGAGAAAGAAAATTGAGTGAAAAGGAAAAAAAAAAATAGTGAAAAAAGAGGGAAAGAGTGACAAAATAAAAAAAAAGAAAAAAAAAGAGAGTGCAGAAAATAAAAGAGCGGCAAAAACAAGATCAAGAGTGGTTAAAGAGAGGCAGGAATAAAAGAAAAGAGGTACATAGTGAAGAGTGCTAGTTTAAGGTCGGGATGAAACATGCAACCCGTTCAAAGACATGTTAAAAGCGTTTAACTGTTTAGGTGCATTGCATCCCAACGTGCGATTTCCTATATGTTAAATGCCTCCAAACTAACAAAGTTGTGTGTGTGAGTAAATTAGCCAGGTTCTGTTTAGGTGATTGGTTTTGTTGGTATGCGGTGATGAACATGCAGCCTTGCACGCGGCCACAACATTATAAACAAAACTGAGCTCCACCTCCCAGAAATGCCCATCCTAACCAAACTTCATATATTCCCCAATCAAATGTTCCTCAGTACAATCCTTACCCAAGAGAGTCTTTCAAAAGGAATCAGTTCACCCCTATTGGCGAATCATACTCAGGCTTGTTCCAAAAGCTAGTCAGGCGAAGTCTACTGCAGCCAGTGGCCCCAAATCGGCCAAACACCGAGTCCCCCTCCCCGCATCGAGCTGATACTAGATGTGAATGCCACTCTGGAGCAGTGGGGCACGGTACAAAGGATTGTTGGTCATTGGACCCTCAAAATGGCAGTTGAAGACTTGATTGAAGCTGAAAGAATCGTTCTCCGGGACAAAAAGGTTCCTAATATGATGAACATTCCCCTACCTACTCTCACAAACGGGCCAATAGGCGGAATGATCTGTAAAGCTGAGGAATTTGATCCGGCACTGAAGGCTATTGCAGCCATTGCCGAGACAGAAGAAAAGCCAAAAAACGATTGTCAAGCCTGAAAGTTCCCCATCAGACGGGAGTCTCGGTAGCCAGTCTTGCTATTCCTTCTACATCTGGATTGTCTCAGGGTGTGATCCAGATGTTTTACTTTATTGTCTTACTTTCCGATGTAAACCCTTATATCTTCAAAAATTTAAAAAAAATTAAAAAAAAAAAAAATAAAATAAAATAAAATAAATAAATCAAAAAAATCAAATGAAATTGATATTTCATCTTCCCGGAATGTCTCTTTTTTTTTAAATCTTGTCAATTTTCTCATTCTCTTTTAGTTCTGTTAAATGCAAATTTCAATAATATGACATACTTGCGGACTTCATGCCCGGATCTTAAAACTCTGTCAGACCTCGAAATAATGAATCAAGAATTGGGTCGCAATGAAGAATAGCTTAAGGAAACAAGACAAAGAGTTGGAACAACTGAAGGAAAATTGGTTCCCGCAATTGGAAAGGTCCATACATTACAACAAGAGTACTGCCAAAAAGAGTGCATTGTACCTGGGACACATCGAAGGAAACGTCCTTGAAATAACTATCAATGCAAATGCAGTCAAAAGGTACTATGTTGGATCCTTTATATTATAAAATCTTTTCCGGTTAAGATGACGAAGGCTTTCATTCTCGCTACCCAAACACTATCAACCCTTTTCAAACCCATTTGAGCTGGTTACTCTTCTTTCATTACCCTATTTGGAACCTGAAAGTATTATTGAAAAATAATATGAAAAAAAGAAATTGAAATGAAAAATAAAAATGAAAAAAAAAAGAAAAAGAAAGAATTGGAAAAATAAGAAAATATACATACAAAAAAAGGGGAAGAAAAGACAATGAAAATGAAAAAAAAGGAAAACGGAAGGGAAGAAGAAAGTGAAAAACAAAGCAAATCAGAAAAACAAAAAACAAATGATTGGACTGAACTACGTCTGACTTGATTCCGAAAGGATACGTAGGCAGCCTCTCCTTGGGGTTCAGTCACACCAAAAATAAAATCCAATTTACCTTGAAATTGAAACTGGGGCACACCAAATGGTTTAGAAGTTGTAATTTCATCTACAATTCTTTTACCAAGAACAAGTCCTTCGGAACAATTGCCAAAGGCAGGGGAAGCCAAGAGATATCATGATTGGAGGTCGGTACATTCAAAATTGAGAGAAATAAAACGAGAGAGTCTTGTCGGTGAAAACCTTCGGGCATCGTGAGGCGACGGGAGCAGAGAAATTGAAAATGAGAGAGCTTATTTAGTAAAAACTCGCAAAGAGTGCTATCAAGCGACAACAATAAGAGAAATGAGAGAGGTCGACTAGAGAAAACCCGCAAAGGGCGCTGTCGGCCGAAAAGATGATTCCACCTCAGAAAGTTTTGGCAAGGTTCCACTGGTTTGAGGACATAAATCCGTTTTGGTTCAGGAGGAAATGCAAGTGCGCGAAGATCGGGCATCCAGTCCAAAAAACATGTCATGTCAATTTAAAGTAAGCATATTGCCTCAGATAAGTCTTTCTTGTCCCAAAAGGGACACTTCTCTTTTAAAGATAGTTTTCTCCGCTTTTTGTTTTACCTTTCTTTGAATCACTTTCATTTTAACCCCAAATTCCAAATGTGCTGGAAAGAATAGGTGGCAGGACCGATTTCGCGGAGCTCCGTTTAGTAAGAAGTAAAGAAAATACCCCGCTTCAGTGGTACGTCTGTCCAATCCTGATTGATCATGATGTTGATTGCTTTCGAAGTAAAGCCACACACACCCACATAAAAAAACCGGCAAATCCCCACAAGGTCTCCCTTTGTACAAATCCCCAACAGGGTCTCTCTTTGTAAAAAATCCCCACAGAGTCTCCCCTTGTAATAAAATCCCCCAAAGAGTCTGTCCCAGCTAATCCCCAACGAGTCTGCCTTGTACAAATCCCCACAGAGTCTCCCCAATAAAAATCCCCACTGAGTCTGCCTCAGCAAAAATCCCCAAGCAGAATGGGATGGAAGAACCAAAGCCCTACACGGGCAAATCATCACAAAATCTGGAAATGCGAGTCTGAGCAGTTTAAAAGGGTTTCGCCTGTGAATCTAATCAATGGTAGAGTTTCTCAACAGGAATGAGGACGGGACAAAGCAATTGGAACAATCAAGGCCACCGAACCAACCACCATTTTCAAACTGGCAATTGTTCTTTTTTTGGAAAATTGAAACAGGTGTGATCCAAAGCAACCGTGCAAGAAGCAGGTGCCGCCCAAAAAGAAAAGAAATACGTGAATGCAAGAAACAGCTTTGCAATAAGGAATCAACCCAAAAGGGAAGTTTCCCCAAAATTCTCTCCTGCACTTTACTAAACAAAAAATAAAAAAAAAACAAAAAAGAAGTAAGAAGAAAACTCAAAAAAGAGGGTTAGTTAGAATCCCCAACATTTTCCTTTAGCCAGCATTAGGGCTCCAATCCCGGAGTTGAGCAGTTTTTCCATTTAGCCAGCATTAGGGCTCCAATCCCTGAGTTGAGCATTTTTCCATTTAGCCATCATTAGGGCTCCAATCCCTTAGTTGAGCAGTTTTCCATTTAGCCGACATTAGGGCTCCAATCCCTGAGTTGAGCATTTTTCTTTTAGCCGACATTAGGGCTCCAATCCCTGAGTTGAGCAGTTTTCCTTTAGCCGACATTAGGGCTCCAATCCCTGAGTTAAGCATTTTTCCTTTAGCCGACATTAGGGCCCCAATCCCTGAGTTGAGCATTTTTCTTTCAGCCGACATTAGGGCTCCAATCCCTGAGTTGAGCATTTTTCCCTTTAAGCCAGCATTAGGGCTCCAATCCCTGAGTTGAGCAACTTTCCTTTAGCCAACATTAGGGCTCCAATCCCTGAGTTGAGCATTTTTTCTTTTAGCCGACATTAGGGCTCCAATCCCTGAGTTGAGCAGTTTTCTTTTAGTCGACATTAGGGCTCCAATCCCTAAGTTGAGCGTTTTTCCTTTAGTCGACATTAGGGCTCCAATCCCTGAGTTGAGCATTTTCTTTTAGCCGATATTAGGGCTCCAATCCCTGAGTTGAGCATTTTTCCCTTTAAGCCAGCGTTAGAGCTCCAATCCCTGAGTTGAGCATTTTTCCTTTAACCAGCATTAGGGCTCCAATCCCTGAGTTGAGCAATTTTCTTTTAGCCGACATTAGGGCTCCAATCCCTGAGTTGAGCGTTTTTCTTTAGCCAGCATTAGGGCTCCAATCCCTGAGTTGAGCGTTTCTCCTTTAGCCAACATTATGGCTCCAATCCCTGAGTTGAGCAGTTTTTTTTAGCCGACATTAGGGCTCCAATCCATGAGTTGAGCGTTCTTTCTGTTAGCCAGCATTAGGGCTCCAATCCCTGAGTTGCACGTTTTTCTTTTAGCCGACATTAGGGCTCCAATCCCTGAGTTGCGCCTAATGTTGTATTCTGGCCCGGGCCTTAGTGGGCCTAACGGGCCGGGCCTCGCGCTCCCGGGCTTCGTGGTCCTGGGCTCTGGCGGTCCCGGGCCTGGCGGTCCCGGTCTTCGTGGGCTCAATGGGTGGAACCGGCCCGTGACGGGCCTAAGCCCACATGATCCTGTGCTTAACGGGCCGGGCTCGTGGGCTTCGCGGGCCTAGCGGGCTTTTTTTTAAAATTTTGTTTTAAGGCAATTTCTTGTAGTATCATGGCTATATTAAAAATATATATGTAGTATATATGTATATCTAATTATTAAAGTGCTTGACGAAAAAGAAAATAACAAAACAATAGTAAAACACTAAATTGTCATGCATAATATATTTTCTTGTAGTATATTATATTGTATCTTATGTATATATATTCGCATAATATATTGTATCTTATGTATATATATTGTATCTTATGTATATATGTTCGCATAATATATTTTCTTGTAGTATATATATTGTATATTATGTATATATTTTCGCATAATATATTTTCTTGTAGTATATTATATTGTATCTTATGTATATATATTCTCTTATATATTTTCTTATGTATATATATATTCGCATAATATATTGTCTTGTAGTATATTATATTGTATCTTATGTATATATATTCTCTTTTATATTTTCTTGTAGTATATATATTGTATATTATGTATATATTTTCGCATAATATATTTTCTTGTAGTATATTATATTGTATCTTATGTATATATATTCTCTTATATATTTTCTTGTAGTATATATATTGTATATTATGTATATATTGTAGCTTATAAATAATTCTAAGTATAGACAAAGAAATATTGCGAAAAGAAGCTCATGGGTAGAAGCAATAAATTTTATTACCAAAAATGGCATATCTTTCTTAGTCATCCTTCCCCCAATGGAATGAGCACAACAAGGTACTAATACCACCATTAGAAGGAAAAAAAACTAAGGAAGATGTGCCAAAATACAAGTTACATATTATTCTATGTATTATCTCTAACAAATCTCATAAATCCTTCAAGGTTCGGAGGAGGTTGCGTTGGTGGTGGTGGAAAAGAAGCTTGTTCATCACCACTTCCGGGCGAAGCCGAATCCTCCGCAAGTTCCGCTATCATTTCTTCATAAGCTTCATCTATCGCCGGTTGTGCTTCTGCAATTCCAAAGTTTCTTCTTTCCGAGCGGATCCAATCTCTAAACAATACTGATTTTTCCAAGCTATCCCTCATAGACGCTCTATGATCACCTATTTGCAGTCTTGCTTGACTGAAAGCGCTCTCTGATGCAACAGTTGAAGCTTGAATTGATAAAATATCCCGAGCCATCCTTGCAAGAACAGGAAAATGTTTTTCCCTTGCCTTCCACCATTCCAAAAGATCAAAAGAGCCGTCTGGATTCTCCTTTTCAAGTCCCTGAGACAAATAAACTTGAAGCTCATTTAGATGTGAAGTTTCATCATAATTTTCACCTTGAGACCCCCTGAACTCCGTCCAAGATTTAAGAGCTTTTAAGCCCGCAACTCTTTTAGACGATTGTGAGCTAGACGAAGTAGGGGTTGGAATAGTTGGCCTAGCATGCTCTAAGGCAAGTTGATAAGCATTATAAACTGTTTGAGCATTAATCTTAATTGAAGCTTTTGCATCTGCAAGTGTCGCAATTTCCTCATTTGAAAGATCTAAAGCCTTATAAATATTTGAATACCAAAAATGAGGATTTATGTGCCTAGTCAAACTACCCGTGCCGCTACGGTCTCCAGTATATTTATGCACCATTAATTTCCCACAAGTTTTACACTTAGCCTTATTTTGTTCTCTTACTTGAGTAAAAAAATTCCAAACTAATGATGTTTCTAGGCGTTTAGCAGGTTCTCTATTAAAAGTAGGAGTTTCTACAGGTGGGTCGACCGGTGCATCAGTTGGGTTATTAAGAGGACTAGTAGGTGTATCATCTAAATCCGGTGCTTGGGTTTCATCATCATCCTCATTTTCCTCATTATTTTCTAAGATGGTTTCATTAGGATAAAGAGCATTCATAATTTCATCATCTAATCTTTCACCTGGTGCAACATTATGATAAAATTCACTATCGGTAAATTGAAAACAAGGGTGATCACTATCAAGAATTACGGAAGGAGGAGGACGTCTAGGTTGGCGACTACTTTCAACTTGCTTATCTTTTCTAGGTCGGGGAGCCGGGGGAAGGGTAGTTGGTTGGCCACTACTTTCACCGGTTTTATCTTTTCCTTTACCAAACATTTTTTTCAAAGTAAATGCCATATTAATTATAATTATGCAAACTAAACCACACAAAAATATATTCTAAAAACGTAAGAGTTGAAACGAGTTTACCGGATTGCCGAACAACTTCTTGAAAATTGAAAATCGTTGAACACTTGAAAACTTCAATTCAACAACTTCACAATTTTTCACGAAATTTCAACAATAAATTAAGTAATTGTAGTAGAGAGATTGAGAGATATTGAGAGATATTGATGAATTGGTGAATAAAAATGAAAGAATGAGGGGGTATTTATAGTTGAGAAATGGGGAAAAGTGTAATTATATAAAGTTTGGGGTTAAAATAAAGTTTGGGGGCCAAATGGCCATTTTTTAAACTTAAAAACGGTCATATTTTCAGCCCAAACGGCTAGATTTTAAATATGGCCGTTGGAGAATTTTAAATTTTTTTTAAAAAAAAAAAAATAGCCGTTGGGCCCGCCAGGCCCGCCAGGCCCGCCTGACGGTCCCGGGCTAAACGGTCCTGGGCTCGTGGGCTCAACCATGAAGATCGGCCCGTGACGGGCTTAGGAGGACCACCAGGACCGGCCCACCAGGCCCACCAGGCCCGTTAGGACCGCGGGCCCGGTCCGGTCCGGTTCAGGCCCGGCCCACCGAGCAGCCCTAGTTGCGCCTTTTAGACTAGACTTTTCCAATTCCCTCATCAGTTCTGTAAATTTTCATGACAATTAACTCACGAAATTTTCCTAGTGAAACTGGGGCAGAAAATTTCGTTCGTTTGTTTTGTTGTCTCAGCAGGTCTGACCTCGAGGCGCATGGATCGAGATGATCTACGGGATGAGTCTCAATCCAGAATAAAGAAAAGAAGAAAAAGAACAAAAAGAAGATGTTCCCAAATATTGGAACAAACAAAGGGCAGGTCGCTCAAAAATTTGATCAAATTCCCGAGCTCCGCCAATCCCGTTTCACTCAATACTGCAGAAATAAACAAGCACCTACAACTTGCGAGCATCAAGATTCAGATCGAAGTCTACAAGTAGAATCAGCTAAGACCCAAGATCAAGTTGCAAAAAAGTTATAGATAGGAATCTTGTAACTAGCGGTTGGCAGACATAAGTAGTTAGTTCAGTTTCAATTTTCTTTGGTTGTAATAAGGAAGTCAGTAAAGCAGTAGTGGCAACAGCGACAGCAGTAACAGTAAGCATTGCAATCCCATGGTAGTCCCAACTATCAAAGTTTCCCGAACTACATTGACCTGATTCCTGTTTAGCCCAGGATATGTAGGAAATCTTTGAAGCAAAGATTCGGTCAAATCTTCCAAAAAATGCGCTTCACACGGAGTAGTCCAACGGGCCAAAATCGCTCAAATCAGCTCACTTTATCTTTGCACGAAAACCTCGCATGTTTTCGGGCAAAGAGGGGCAGCTGTGAGCACGTGATTTTTGTCTACGCGACAATTACTCCAAAAGAAACTCGAAAAATAAAACAAATGGTTTTGTTGTACAATTTTTTGTGAATTTGCTTGGCATTTTTGTATTTTTTATCTGTGATTGTTTAGTTTTATCAATTGAAAATACAAAAATATATGTCGCGTATAAAGCTGGGATCTTGTGCTACTATTATGAATTAATTAAAGTCATATTTGGTTTTTGAATGAATAAAAAATCACAAAAATATTTGTCTTGTTAATTTTTTCGTTTTATCGTTTAAAGGTTGATTTTTGTTTAATTAATATCTTATATTGTGTGTTAATTATTACTAAAAAATCAATTGGTGTCTTGTGATATAATTTTGATTTTTTATATTTCTTATATTATTTTTAGAATTTTGTAAATTCGGATTTTTATGGGAAAGGAAAAGAAATAAGTTGAATTGGATAAAATTGGGTTTGGGCCATTTCAAATTGGACCCAAAATTGGGCCCAAAGCATTTGTGTTGTCCGGTCCAGATCAGTTAGCCTCAGGGACGTCCAAACGACGTCGTCTTGATTATGCTTGATCTGGGCCGTTGATCTCAGAATTATCAACGGCCAAGATCACAAACCCTAACCCATCTCAACCAACCCGACCCAGCACCATCCTCGACCCAATCCCCACAGAGACCAAAATGATGTCGTCCCTTTTAAGTGGAAAGATCAAGGCCGTTGATCATCGATGATCCAACGGCCAAGATCAAACCACTCACCCCGTATATAAGCCTGCCCCCTTCACCCCGCGGCGTAAGCCAGACCCCTCTCCTCTCTTCGTCTCCCTCACCGAACCCAAACCCCTTAGAACCCTAGCGCCGCCCCCCTTTCCCCTCACCGTAAACCCGGCGGAAACAACGCCGGTGACCCCCAGACTAACACCCCTAGTACACCTCGACCCCCTAAACACAGATCCACAAGCCATGGTTCTCGAATCTTCCCCCACCGTCTCGAATCTTCGTTTGAAGATTCGAGCCGGACCCTAACCCATGCCAAACCCCCCCAAATCCATACCAGGAACCCCCCCTGACCTCCCTCGTGACCAAACCAAGCTTGGTTTGGTCCGAATCTAACTAGAAAACCCCGAGTCCCAAATCCGCCCTAAGAACCCTAGAAATCCGGAATCTGAGGTTTTTGTCCATTTAAATGAGAAGGTTGGGGTCTAATAGACCTTAATCGAAGTGTTCTCAGTTGAGAACACTTCAATTAAAGTCCGTTCAACCCCAAAAGAGGTTCGATTCAAAATCCAAGACATGGTCATCTGATTTTTAACCCTTTAAGGTATTTCTTCTTATTTTTTTTGTTCATTCCATGTTGTTTTGTTATGTTAATGTTTGTTTGTATGCTTGAATGTCAGTTTGATCTGTTTCCAATTGTGTCAACTATTCTGTCCATCTCACCCAGATCTTTATTTGATCGAATTTGTTTCTGTGTGTTTATTACGTATAATTACAGTTTGTTCAATCGAGTCGAATAAGTTCCATCAATCAGTTAAGTTTTCCACAAATCCCCGTGCCTGTCAACATGAAATCATATTCTGTGTTTGTTCAAGTTTGGTTATCTGCTATTGATTTGTGCGCGTTGTAATTCACATAGTTGATTCGATACATGTCATCAATTAGTTTCAGTTTGGAATGGTATTAATCTGACTCGTATTGTTTACTTGTTTACTGAGGCTTTTTAGAATTGATTACACTGTGTTTAGCCTGTTCAGTTGAATCAAGAACCACTTAAGGATTGGTTATAGCTGCAATTTTAATGAAAATTTCAGAGTTTAAGTTAAGTGGACTGCCAGTTTGAGTATGGGTTGAACCATTAGAGTGGTCTATAGTGCAAATACACCCTGGCTGACATCTTTACAGATGAGAAGTCAGGTGTAAAGTGAGTTTAATAATAAAAGGCTGAAGATGCACATGAAAATGGTAGTGGAACCTGCTGTACAGCAGGGTATCCACTCCTTTTCTGAATTTCAGCAGTTTAAAGTAGAAGAAACCCCATGCCTAGACAACCCTAAGTGGAGATGACAGCCTTTAAGGCTTATTTTAAGCCCTGAGCAGCCTGTCTTTAAAGGAGTTTTCTTCCTTTCTATAAGGATATAAAAGGAGGAGGGAATCAAAAAATGGGGGCTGGAAAAACTCAAAAGTTTCAGTGCTTCAAAAACCTCTCTAAAATCTATTTCCCTGTAATTTTAGCAACAAGAACAATCACAAAGAGAGGAGAGGGGTTTTAGACAGTTTTCAGCCTTCAAAAACCTCCCAAAAATCGATCTCCCTTTAGTTTTCAGCAACATAAAGAATCAGAAAAGGAGATAGAATAGGGACATCATTTGAGACTTACAAGAGTTTGTTTTTAAAAGAGTTGACATCCAAAACAACAGAGAGACTCTTCCATTGAATTTTTCTATTCAGTTTCGAGTTTAGTAGTTGAAGTTGACATTCCAGTTTGATTTCAATTATCTGGAACTTCTTCCGAGATCTATTGGTCCAGTTTTGGTATAATTCAAAGTTTAGTTGAGTCTTTTGGGTGTTGATTTTTGATTTTGGGTTTACAAATCATTTCGGGTTTTGTTGGAGTGTTGTTTCTGGTTTGGAATTGGTATTGTTGTTGGTTCGTTACTACTGCTGTTGCTGCTGATTTTTTCTACTTTCTCCTTCTTCTTGTTGTTTCAACATCCAGGTACACATTCGAATTTCACACTGATGTAGCAGTAACAATGAGTATGAAATGAAAGAAGCGAAGAATTTTTAATCGATGGGTTTTGTAACTATAAGTCTTATAAAGTGTTAATAGATTGTATGATTCTTTAAGGTTGTAAGTCAACGGAAAATGCATGAGGTCATGTACTTAATTGAAACTTAGTTTGTTTAATACTGTGATATGTAGTTTGTTTAGTAGTATACATGATATAGCTATGTAATTAGTGGAATGTACAAGTAGTTAGTATATTGATAATTAGACTTCATCTCCAATCATGTTTTGTACATATAGGGCGGGTGGCTTTTAACCTTGCCGAATGCAACATAGCTTTAATCTTTTGAGTCTTTAACTTTATCGGACTCCGTTAGGCAGTTTATAGGACAAGGTTCGAATCCCATTAGTAGCATCTTCTAGTAATTAATTCCATTAGTCTCGTTTAAATGAGTTAGTTTAAATTCAACTTGAAGAATGTTTAGCGTGAGTTTAGCATTTTATTAATCTTGTATGCAATTTTCTTTATCAACTTAAAAGCATGTTAGCTAATGAAATAAGGCATGAAATAATTCCCCGCCTCATAAATAATTAATCTGATAATTAATAAGAGGCCGGAGCTGGTCAAGCATGTTAATTTAATTAGCGTATATTTTCCTTCATTTTTAGAGACAAACATAATAGAAAAATATAGTCGTTGTAGGTTTACCCTTTCCAAAAATGAGACGAGCCTCGCCGAATAAAAAATGCAAATTGCAGGGCCCTCAATAATTGGCTGTAATAAAACACTTAGAATTCGGGATGGATTGTTTAGTGAATTTTACTGCCTTCCCCAAAGATAATGACACGCTAGACTCTTTAGGCGCGATTTTAATCAAAATACCTTCTTAAATTCGGGTGCGCATTTATGTGACCCAAATTCAAAATCTCAACGGAGTCGGAATGTATTAACAACCACGGGTGCATTGATTGTGACTTGGTTCGAGATGCGTTTTCACGACGTTGCAATTCTATAAAAAATAATAATAATAAAAGCGTTTTAAACTTAATAAAAGCACACAAGTCATAACATGTATTAAAATCAGATATTTAGCCATTATAACAATTTAAGCGACCGTGCTAGAACCACGGGATTCGGGGGTGCCTAACACCTTCCCTCGGGTCAACAGAATTCCTTACTTAGAATTTCTGGTTCGCAGACTTCATTTGGAAAGTCGAAAATTTCCTCGATTTGGGATTCAAGATAAACCGGTGACTTGGGACACCAAAAGCCAAACCTTTCCAGTGGAGACTCTGAATTAAATAAATAATTCCATTTCTAATATTGTCACTTAAATTGGAAAAACTCCCTCACGCATTTACCCTCCGGGGCGGGCGCGCAAAAAGGAGGTGTGACACTCAGAGGTCCACCATTGGTGAGATTAGTCTATGTTTGCAGAAGAGACCAACCTGGTTCGAGGTCGATTTCCAGGTAATAGATGTACCATCGTCTTACAACTTGCTTCTGGGACGACCATGGATTCATGCTGCTGGGCCGCAGCATCAACGCTGCATCAGACAGTAAAGTTTGAATGGAATCACTAGGAAATAATCATTCACGGTGAGGGTAGCAACCCTACATACAGTCGCTAGACCATTCCGGCGATCTAGGGAAGAAGGAAGCTGGGTGGAGAAACATACCACCACATTGAGCGGGTCAATGCCATTGACAAAAACAAATGGTGGGATAGCAAAATTGATAGTATATTAAGTTAGAGTGGGTACAAACCTGGCAAAGGCCTCGGCAAGAACCTCCAAAGAATCTCTAAACCCATAAAACTCAAGAAACATGGCACTACCTTAGGTTTGGGATATGAATACACCTGGGAAGAATTCAATAACTGGTCGCCATCATGGCGCGGTCCTTACTATCCACTAGAGCAGCCAATACCACATATGGAGCAAACCTTCCAATATGCCGGCATTATTTATGGGTCAGATGAAGAAGAACCACTTGCAGCAGTGAAGAACTTGTTTATAGAGGACACTGATATGGACTGTTGTGTTATTCTCGAGGAGGAGGGGGAGGAAGGCCCTTCCATACAGGCTGTTAGCAGGGGGGCACATCTCATGAATTGGACCATCAATATAACCAAGGCCCGACGAGCCTCGGGGTAGCAAGGCTAAAACAAGCATTATTCCCTGTTTTATTTACTAAATGATTTTCTTTTAGCATTTTTCAATTTCCACAATAAGATCTTCGATGTTCAAAATAGTTATTCAATTTATCAAAAGCATTTCTGATTTTTCTTATGAATTAATATTTATTGCTATCATCTTCCTCCTTACTTTACCAATACATCATTACTATTACTTATTTTGATGAACCAATGATTGTGACATGCAATGAGACAATGTAACAAATGGACATGGATTCAGAAGAAGATGACATACCTGACGAGATTGTCAAAGAAGTTGAGAATTTTGAGAACAGACCTAAGTCCAACCTTGATGAGACCAAAATTATCAACTTGGGAGATGCAGAAAACATCAAGGAAACGTGAATCAGCATTCACCTATCGCCATCAGAGAAGAAAGAATACACAAAATTTCTAAAGGAGTATGAGGACATATTTGTCTGGTCGTATGATAACATGACTGGTCTGAGTATGTCTATTGTGCCTCACAAACTGCCAACCAATCCAATGTGTCCACCGGTAAAGCAAAAGTTTAGAAATTTCAAGCCTGATATAAGCTTGAAAATCAAGGAAGAAGTCACCAAACAGATCAACGCTAAGGTCCTCAGGGTAGTAGAATACCCGACATGGTTCACCGAGTTTTGACATGAGGAGCCCTCATACTTGCAGAAATGGACGGAGAAGTCTGGCCAAAGACGATTAATTCAGATGCAGTCAAGCGTTACTATGTGTAATATTTATGCTTTCCTTATATGATGTAAATTGAATTACGCCTGACCTGATTCCCGTTTAAGAGGGGATACGTAGGCAGCCCTATAGCTTTGGTCACAATTCAATAAAAGTTTCCCCCCCCCCCCCCCGTAATTGGAAATTGGGGCAGAATTTTGAGGAGGACCCTCAAATTTTCGAAGTAATTTCAGCCAATCGCCACGCGAGCTACAGTCAAAAAAGTCAACCCATCAAACTGGGGTAGAATTTTGAGGAGGAACCTCAAAATTCCGTAGCAAGAGAGGTTGCAATGTCCTGAACTACGTCACAGTCGCCTGTTCTTCTAAAAGCTAGTTTTAATTATACATTTATGTCATACTTTTACAAAATCATGCATGATTGTTATTGAAACTGCTTTGTTTAGCAAGGCTACCCAATAATACAGATACTATAACCAGATCAAAGCCGAACGAGTCAAGCAAAGCCAGCGGGGATGCGAACTAACCTCCCCCTTACAGAACTCACGATTTTTTTGGATGCAGGCACTAGGATTATGAAATCATTACACATACTGTACACCCACAGGACAAATATTATTCAAAATATGATTATCAGAACTATTACACTTACCAACATTTGCTATCAGCACACACAAGTAATGCTCTGTAGTCACAATGCTCCTAGTAATCACAATGTTGCAATCCGCTATCAGCTAGGAAAATTATACTGTTATTATTTGACATTTTATTTCTTGCATAAGGCTACCATTCTTCCTTCTGAGACTAAACGATGTCTCCATCTGCATTGCTATATAAGGCTACCATTTTGCATTGCGAGGTTAAGCTCTACCTCTATCTGCATTCACATCTTTGCATAAGGCTACCATTCTGCCTTCTGAGACTAAACGCTATCTCTATCTGCATTCTGCATAAGGCTACCATTCTACCTTCCAAGGTTAAGCTCTACCTCCATCTACATTCGCATCTTTGCATAAGGCAACCATTCTGCCTTCTGAGACTAAACGTTGTCTCCATATGCATTTGTATTGCATAAGGCTGCGATTCTGCCTTCTGAGACTAAACGTTTTCTCTATCTGCATTTGTATTGCATAAGGCTACTATTCTGTCTTTCGAGACTAAACACTATCTCCATTTTTCATCCAATTTCCATAAGGCTACCATTCTGCCTTCCAATTTGCATAAGGCTACCATTCCGCCTTCTGAGGTTAAGCTCTACCTCCATCTGCATCTGCATTGCATAAGGCTACCATTCTGCCTTCCAACTTGCATAAGGCTACCATTCTGCCTTCCGAGGTTAAGCTCTACCTCCATCTGCATTCGCATCTTTGCATAAGGCTATCATTATGCCTTTCGAGGCTAAACTATGCCTCCAATTTTCTTTGAAACTAAGCGTTATCCCAAGCACTATTTATCTCGCTTCTCTTACAGGCTAAGCTCTGCCCTTCAAATCGCAAGACTAAGCTCTGTCTTGTCCGCATCATACTACTGCATTCTTCATGGGCTGAAACATCGCCAATTCATCCGAATGTGCCATCGTTCGGAGGCACCATCTTCATAGCCCGAGAACACCATGCCATGGCCCGATGGTCTCTTTCAATCTTTTGCATATCATTATTCAAAGGCGTCATGGTTTGGAGGAACCATCCTCATAGCCCGAGAAGATCATTTCATGGCCTGCAAATCCTGCATCAAAAAACCCATGGCCCAAGACATCATGGTCTCAAGATGCCATTCCTAACCGTCCCAAGACAACATTCGTGGTCCAACTGGAACTTGCATCATGTTTAAATTTAAGCACAATATATGCTTGTATTGCTTATTTGCATGTAATATTGCAAGCAACGACTATCCTAGCAGGAGCAGACCCGCTCCAGTTCTCCTAACCATTCCCATAAATCGTCCACTCACCCAGCCCTAGATGTTGCGTCCATTCTTGAAATATCCTCATCGGCATACTCCGCAGGTGAATCCTGAATTACATACGACATGATTCCTGTGAAACCAGTGATATGTAGATTGCCTAGAAGCCAGGGTGCGGCCTAAACCTCTTCAGACCGTTTCGCTCGGTCAAAATTGGCCATCATATCTTTACCCGACAACTCTTTCATCCTTCCTAGGTAAGGAGGGGCAACTGTTGATACCTAATTTTTCCCTATATATTTTCAATATGCAAAATACCTTCAAAGTAGTATATGTATGCATATATAAGCATGTCCAAGGGTTTTATTATTTTTCCATAATTTTAAAGGTTTTAAATTGATTTATTTCCTCTTTTTTTTTATCCAAAAAATCCCCAATAATTATTTCCAAATTTATTATTTTGGTAATTCTTCTATTGGATTTCTATATTTATGCTAAAATATGCCTAAGTTAATTCTTACATATTTTGATAATTGCATTTAGTATTTTAAAGCTAAATTGCATATAATTGCAATATTAGCCCTTTTAAGGTTTAATTAGGTTTCATATGCATAAAATTGGATCCTGTATTTTTAAATTGCTAATTATATATTGTCAATCATTTTAGCATTTCTAAATTATTTTTAGAAATTATCTACTATTTTCTATAAATTAAATGGGGAAAATGACTATTTAACTTATAGCCAAAATTGGCTTTCAAATCTAGCCTAAATCAAACATACCCCCAACACAATTAAAAACAGCCCAAACCCAAGCCATACCCGACCCACCTACCCTATTCCTTAGATAAACGGTCCTCATTCCCCCCCTTCCTAAATTAAACCCAAACCCTCTCATTCTTCATTCACTCAACCGACTCTCATCTCTCTCTCTCTCTCTCTCTCTCTCTCTCTCTCTCTCTCTATCTCTGGTTCTCTATAGAACCTTCTCCCCTCCTTTCCTCTCTGATGAACCTTATCCACCATCTCCCTACCTGAATCAATGATGGTCTTACCACCTTCCAGCCTTATGGCTCCCTCTTGAACATATGTCATCGTTTTGAGGCCTTCAAGTGAATCAGAGGCGGTTCACTCGCCTCCCATGGTTTCCCATGCCATTTTCCGTCCATCCATGGCCGTTCGAGTAAGATCTGTTACTTTTTCGGCTAAACCGGTAACTTTTCAAGGTTTTCTCACCTTTTCTAGGTTCTCCGAAACCCTAACTTTAAAGATTTTCCAATTTTCTTTCAGATCTGTGTATATTGTGAAACTTTTGGTGTTTTCCTCAAAGGTTTTTCGATTTTTTCAAAGTGACTCTCTGTCTTCAAGATTAGGGTTTCTTAACCTCTTTTAAAATACTTCTCCTCTAATTTTCATTATTGTCATATGATTTTACTATGTCTAAACGGTTTATTTATGTTTTCTTCTACCTGATTCATTACGATGAAAACCCTATCTATTTTGGAACTGTCTTTGTTTATTTTATTTGTATGTATACCTGTTTCGATTGTTTTCTTTATGGTTAGATCTTTTTCTTTGTTTATCTTAACTGATTTTGAGTTCTCACTGCTTTTTTAACTCAACTTTATTAAAACCCTAATTTCTTAAAGATTTCTTCACTTGTTACTATGAGTTTTAAAGAATCTCTTTACTTGTTTCTGTGTGTTGGCCTAATATTGTTTACCTGTTAGGTTGGGTTTTCACTATGGTTCTATGTGTTAGCCATGACTACTTGACTTTGTTAATTGCCATGCTTCGAGTGGGTTCTTTTTACTACCGAGTCCTTAGCCTAATCATGCCACTTCGGTATGTTTGTGTTCATCTAGTTTGCTTCTTTTGTTGATATGGCTGACCTTGCATGTCTGATATGCCTGTTCATTCTTCTCTATTTATATGTCGAAGTGCAGAATCATGACTCCCTCTTGATTGATCCTGATTTCCTTAAGTTACTATTTGATTGCAAGGTTTTCTCATAAACCCCTAAATTTTACTCGTTTGTTTAAGTTGATTGATTCTATTCCTTTATTTGTTGTGATGCTTCATTCTTGCTAAATCCTTTCCCCAAGTTAGTGTGTTCTGTAATTGGACTCAATCATATGCCCTATACTTTTACTACCCCTTATATGGTAAAAACCAATCTTTCTCAAACTGATTTTCTTTCCTTAATTATCCCTGTTAGTATTCATTTGAGCTTTAATTCCTTGATTAATGGGAAGTACTTGTATTAATTGGCTTCTAGTTGTGATTACTTCTATAATTGTGTTAAACCTTTACTTGTTACCTTATTTTCTACTTATTTTCAAAGCTATAAATACCCTAAGTCTTTCATTAACAAGACACAAACTTGGCTTTCAAAAACCCCTCTCTTACTTAAAAATTCTGTGCTATTCTACTACTATTGGCCGGCTGCAAGCCAAGGCTAATCATCTATAAGCCTTGGTTCTTTCATTTGTTTACCTCTATCTTCACTAGTATATCCTAGTTCAATTTAAATCCTCAACAACAATATGTTTCTAATGCTGCTTCAGTTTCTTTTACTTCTGGCCTGCTTTTACTTGTGGTCTTGTTGTGAAGCATGCTGACATGGCTCCCCTCCCTTTAAATTAATGTGATTCAACTATGCCTGGATGATTGCATTTTCTTACCTATTGTGTACTTACCATCTTGTGAATCCCAAATCCCTTATCCCTCCTCTATGTGTTTTATTGTTGGTTTGTGATTATGCCAGTGTCCAGCTATCTCTAAGCATGTTCCAACCAGTTCTAATATTCCTGCTAAGGTCAGGTGTCTGTAGTCAATATATAAGTATCCCCAAATCCCCTTTTACCCCATATGTGATTACTAAATTCATTTATTTGTTGTGTGTGATCTTACCATGAAGTGTTTGAACTCTATCTTATTAATACAACTCCTTTCAACGCTTTCTGTTACTGATTGCTTTCAAAATGGACCTATCAATCCAGTTTTTAAACAAACTTCTTTCAAACATGTGTCCCGCACTTTCACTATACTCTTAGACCACTAGGTTCTGTCCCTTTTGTGTGAGCCTTGCCTTGGGACCCTTGAGCTCCCTCTAAACTTGGACACATGAAAGTTGGCCCTTTCACACTGCACTTACTCAGTCTTGTCTATGAAATCTCGGTGTGACCACTGTCCGGGATCTCTTGAGGTCCTTAGGGAGCTCTGACACATCTAGATATGAGGAAAAGCTATGAAACAATCTTGGCACTTGGGGTGATTGATTATATAACTCAGATAGGAAGTCCTAATCAGGCTTCCTATAGTGTAACTTCTTATTTTCATTTCTACTCATGTAATTCACTTTAATGTTGGTCGGTAATAACTTGTTGCAATTCAGTATTGGGGTTGGCTAGTGAAAAAGGATGGGGTAGAGATGCATGTTATAGTCGTTAAGGGTAAAAAACATGTTATTTGGTTTATGTTCCTAATTACGCAAAAGAGACCATCCTTAGGGTTAATATATGCATTAGAAATCATGCTCTTAGGTCTCTTGTTTATTGTTTCAGCATGTGCACCCTTACAAAATCTTGTGCTAAAGCCTGCTAATAATTAGCACTTTAGTATTATGTTTTACGCTACCATGTGCATTTAGAAATCCTGCTCTAGGATTTCTGCATCATGAGTTTACATGCATCTTAGATACCATGTTTTAGGATCTCATTCGCAGTTGAATTCACATTTAGTGTAAACTGCTGATTATAAAAGAGGTAAAAACAACTTTACACTTGATTATTCTGTTTAAAATAACTGGTAATAATCTCTGTATTCGTATCAACTAGAACAATATGCTCTTAGGGAAAAATAATTTTCAAATTGTCTTTTAATAACTTGGAATAACTACTGCACATTACTTTATACCTAGGCAAGCCTTAGGTAACTACTTCAATAAAAATAGAATTGTCCTTGTTTAACTGCCAGTATGTTAAAATCAGTAGGCAAGCCTAATTCAGACTTCTTTTCTAAGTCATGTGATAAATCTAATTCTGTTGTAGTCACTTAGATACCATGCTTTAGAATTCTGAATTCAGACCTTATCTGTGTATGAGTCATGTTGTCTATATGCACTACCCGTGGAGGTATACTTGAGCCATTCGTTTTTCTTCCGTTCTCCATTTAAATGCAGTCCTATGTGTTCTTGTTTGTCGCCTAGAATTTTGCCTTTAAACCTGAGGATCTGCCTAGAATCTCCCTCATTGGAATGACCGGTGCGTTAATACCACGTGTAGCCCCCCTTTGAGGAGTGTCATACCGAGTATTGAATTGATGTGATCCATATTACAAGCAAACCTAGGACGCCCCTTTACATTCATAAGCATGCTTTAAATTGTAATTCTTTTCAAAATTTTGCCTTTCGCTAATTGTTTTTAAACACTTGTGTATTTAAACTCAAATCCCCTACTATTTGAGCCATACTTGTTTATTTGCTAAATGCACAAATTCACAAAAACTGTCTGGCCGGGAACCACACTAGTTCCTGAGGGGTGCCTAATACCTTGCCCTTAGGATAATTTCAAGCCCTTACCCTATCTCTGGTTACCAAGCATAGTTGTAGATGAACCCTATATGTGCCATAACGCACCTTAAAATCGTTAGGTGGCGACTCTTCAAAATTGCAAAATCCATTTCCAAAAGGAAAGAGTTGTCCCAACAAAATGTTACGAACCCGCTTTCCGTAGAGGAAAAAAGGGGGCGTGAAAGATACTCTAAAATTCTCCTGTGCCACCAAGCAAACTCGAATATCAGCAGTCGATCTAACAAGAGAGTGTCGCAATACTACTGAAGTACCATCAACTTAATCACATTGCCTTTTCCTCAAACATATACCCTCGTAAAATCACCCGAATTAACATTACCATTTCCTTAATCATCTGAAGATCATTTCCCAAATCATTTGAAGCTCATTTCTCTAATTATCTGAAACTGCCCGTGCTGCCAAGAATTGTGACCTTCCTTTCAGAATTGATCCGTGAGCTTACACATGCAAATCTAAGTCTTGCACAATATACCGCATTTACCATACCGTCCTAAGGTAAACATGAGAACTTCATATCCATTTCGAGCCACATACAACTACGTACTAAACTAGCCAAGAACTTTTGAATTGGACCTCAGCTGGGAGAAAATCACCATACATCCCATGCTCTTCATTCCCGTGGAAAATAAACACCTCTAACCATGGTAGAAGCATCAAGAACTTTTCAAATTCCACTCGCACAAAACTAAACCATCCGAACTGAATCCTTCTAACTCAACCAAGCTACGCAGGCCACTAAAAACCCAAGAGAATTTCCACGAAACACCTGCAGAAACACATTACCTCGTAATCACCCAAAGTACTAACCATATATTTACCATGTCGATCCAGCCTACTACGAAACTATCCTATTGATCTTACTTCCTTCTAAATTAACTTCAAATTGATACTTCTCCTCGCCTTAACACCACAATTCCTCAACCCAGATTCACCACATGAGACCCAAGCATAAAACCACACCTTCTAAGGCTCACAAACTGCTAAACTCTCTCTTAAACATTCCCAACAGCACCACATCCAAAATGCTTACCCTGAAGAGACTTCCCACGAATCCAAAGCCATTTCCTTCACCTTCTTGATACTCATATATAGAATCCCATAATTAATATAGAAAATACCACAAGTCCAGACAACTTCCAATGAAAACTTAGTTTCTAGTCACTTATACAACTTGAAAATACTCAATTGTTACATGTAAAATCTTGAACACATTAGAACCATTTTCAAGAGTCATTCACTCTATTCAAACTGCAATTAGCCTGATCAAACGAATAGGACCACTCATGCCACTATAGCACTCCGACATCGTAGAGTGTAACCTCATCTTAGAACAACCAAGCAACATCCGGCTCTATGCACCGATCATCCATTACCAACAACAACTCAAGACATTCCGTGATTCTCATACACCTATGAAGCATGACATAACCTGTGTCAAAATTTTCCTTTACTCGAGCCATCCTCGGTCTCAATCTCCGTAAACTATAATTGATTCACCCGCACGCCTCAAACTGGAACCAACATAGCACATAACCATGCAATCAACTAATCAATAGAAGACTCCCCCACTTGGCTCGAAGCCATAGACCAAAACATACACAATAACTCGTAACGCATATACTATATTCTTGCCATGATACCATAGTGAGATTTGAACTCAATCCTTCATAAGCTTGTGAAACACAGACCATCTGGTACTTTAAATCTTCTGCAACTCCCTCATTCACTCTCATAGTAGTGAAGCCTACTCTCTTGAGCAACCCAAATTCAAATTGTAAAACATATATTTGCTTGGTAATAGAGATCTTCCAATAAATGACGCAAGGGATTACGCCAACTTTAGAACAATCCGTAGGAGATAACCCCACCTGCGTTGCTTCAAACTAACATTTATGTATACCTTCCACCATCATAAACATTATGCAGTCATTTAATCTTTCTAAGTCCGAACTCATACCGCAACATGAAATTCACTTCACTCCAAACTAGAACACATGAAAAGATTCTTCACACACTCATAACTCGGGGCTATACCTCAAATCGAGTTGAAAATCAAGTACCTAATAGTTCTTTTATGCTCCAGCAGACCCTTCTTGTCATTTCCAAATCATATGAATACACCTCGCAGTCATAAAATACTTATCACGTAGCTATCCAGCCATTACTCCCCTTAATATGGACACAACAGAACATATAGATCCATATGCACGCGCTCACAAAATCAACAGCTCAGGGCTCGAGATATAGGCAAAAATTCGGCCTAAAGTCTTCCAGACTGGCCCAACATCAACACACAAATATAACATCTCACCACTTCATCGGGGAATCACAACCCATCGATGACATCGGATACTAAGCGCTCATGCGCGCATACAAACTCATGGAAGAAATTCAAAGAGTTACTTTTCAAGCTGAATCAATGATGCACGATAAGAATTCAAGAATGTGAAGTTTTTCCTAATGGTTTTACAGCCTCTTGAGGATAAGTACAAACGTCTCCGTACTGATCCACGGGACTCTACTAAACCTGCTCATGACTTGTGAGACCTATGTAACCTAGGCTCTGATATCAACTTGTCACGACCACAAACCGGACCAGGTCGTGATGGCACCTCTCGTGAAGATAAGGCCAGCTGACACTTACCCATTTCAGTTTTACGAAGTTAACAAGGAGAATTAAGTCTAAAATATGATAATTAATCCAACATTTAAGTAGTCAACAGTACAAATATATGGAAGAACAACCCAACACAGCCCGATACCGGGGTATCACAAGTCACGAGCATCTACTAAGGTCTAAATGTAACGACCCGTCTGGTCGTTTTGTGCTCTAGCATGTCGTTCAACAGCTTGAGTCCATGAGCAGCTTCATTTTAGGTATTATGACTTGTGCGCATAGTCGGAATTGAATTCCGGAAAGTACGGAGTTGATTTAGAAAGAGAATTCTCATTTCAGAAGCTTTAAGATGAAAGAATTGACTAAGGTTGAATTTTTTAGTAAAGGACCTCAGAATCGAGATTCGAAGGTTCCAGCAGGTTCGTATGATGATTTTAGACTTGGGCGTATGTTCGTACTGGGTTATGGAAGACCCGGGAACGTTTCAGCGCCTATTGTGGAAGTTTGCATTTTTGGAAGAATCTCATAAGTTTGGATTGAAATGCATTTCAGGGTTATAACTGTATGTTTGAGATTCTGAGTCTGGGAATAGCTCAGTATGGTGATTTTAGTGTTAGGAGCGCAATCGAAAGTTGATTCGAAGGTCCGTATGTCATTTTGGGGTCATTTGGCTAAAGATAGAAATTTAAAGATTTTTGGGAAGTTTGACCAAGAGTTGACTTTTTGATATCGAGGTCAGATTCTGATTCTGGAAGTTGGAGTAGGTCCGTAATGGCGAATATGACTTGTGTGCAAAATTTGAGGTCAATCGGACGTGATTTGATAGGTTTAAACATCAAAAGTAGAAGTCTGAAATTTTAGAGTTCCTTAAGCTTGAATTGGAGTGCAATTCGTGATTTTAGCATTGTTTGATATGATTTGAGGCCTCGAGCAAGTTCGTAATGTGTTTTGGGACTACTTGGCATGATTGGTTGGGGTTCTGGAGGCCTCGGGTGGTTTTCAGATGGTTAACAGATCAAATTTGGAGTTTGAAGAAGGGCTTCAACAGCTGATATCTGGTGTAACCGCACCTGCGGGGTTTTGGCCGCAGGTGCAGAGCTGCAAAAGCAGCCAAAGGAGTGCAAATGCGGTTGAGAAGGGAGAAGGCTGGGAACGCAGATGCAGTCAATTCGCTGAATAAGTGGGACTGCACCTGCGGAAGAATGAGCGTAGAAGCGGAAATAAGGAGCCTGGGAAGGACCGTAGATGCGGTAGTGGGGCCGCACCTGCAGAACTGCAGAAGCGGTTGTGTGGCCGCAGGTGCCGAAGTACTGGAGGCAGTAAGATCTTTAAAAATCGGAGGGCTGGTCATTTTCCCCCGTTTTTTAATTTGGTGTGGACGATTTTGGGGAGCTTCAAGTGAGGTTTTTCATCATCAACGACAAGGTAACCAAACCACACCTATCTTCAGTTAAATACATTGGTTATGTGCATATTTGAGCATGAAAATTTGGTAAAAACTTGGGGTTGAGGGATAACCAAGAAAATTCGTATTGTTGGATTTTGACCTCGATTTTGGGTATGAAATTAAGAGAAAATCGTATATTTGAGTTCGTGAGTTCATGGGTAAACTTTATCTTCAAAAAATTTTAGAATCTGGGCACGTGGGGCCGAGGGCAATTTTGACAACTTTTCGTGTTACGCCCTGCAATATTACGTCAATATTACGTCCCGCAGTATTATATTACGATGATGTTATGCTTTGTAGTAATATGTTACGATGATGTCACCCTCTGCAGTAATATATTACGATGATGTTACGTCTTGCAGTATTAAGTTACGATAGTGTTCTACCCAGCAGTATTATATTACGGTAATGTTATGCTTCGCAGTAATAAGTTATGACAGTGTTGCACCCTGCAGTATTTTACGTTGAATTTGTCGTAAGGTAATTGACATTAGTCCAAGGAAGATTATATTGGGATTTTAAGGATTATGCTATTTCACAAGTGATTAGTAAATTCATAAAGGTGAAAGGGGGAGCAAGTCTAAGAAAATGAATTTTGTTGAAATTTGGTATTTTGGGATAACATACGGCTCAAACTAAAATACTCGGTATTTATGGACTAGTACCATACAAGATACCACATGACCATATTAGTAAGGCATATAAGGTATGTGAAAAGTGAGTAATATTTCAAGTAAGTGAGAATAATTCTCAATTTTATGGGTAATTAATTAATTACCGGGTAATAGGACATTACCCAGTTAACTAATAAGTGTATACTTATTGGATAAGTCTAATAAAATACTAATGGGGCAGCCACTATGTCATTTATGTATGACTTATAATGGAGTGATAAGGTGGCATTTTTGAAGCTCAAAATCAGTAACACAACTTTTGGTCCAAAGTCCCACTCTACCAATAATAAAATTTGTCTTGAAACAACACCTACAAAATGCTCTCTCTCTCATCCTCTTTGTTATTGTTCAGTGGAATTGCAAACCCTAGTTAGGCACCGATCAGTTTAAAGTGTCAGTATAATCCTTTCAGAATGACAATTAACAATCCCTCAAATTCCATGGCATCTTCAATTGCCCCAAAATGGGCTCAAATAATTTTGTAACTCTTCCTCCTCAAAGGCGGGGCTGTCATCTTGTTACATCCAAGGATAGTAACAAAATCCAATGAGATTTCTTAACACATTAACAATATGAGATTTTGCGATTCTAAAGAAGTACGGTGTAATCTTTCTTAAGAGAATCAACTTAGGTATGTTAAGGCTATCCCTTCTTTGTTTTGGCATGATTCATACGATATGAACAAAACATGCAAATGCACAGATTCCATGAATGATTCTATTCATAGAAGTATTAGAGATATCTATATTCTTGAAATTCCGTGTCTCATAATATTTTATCATATGTTCATGGGTCTCAGAAAAAAATACGAAAGTTGAAAAGAGTTTACTTTATGATATTACTCAAAGGCAAAATGGTCTTATGAAGCTCCGAAAGATTTTATTAACGTAGTTTTCATTCATGTGCATTGACCCATGACCAGATGGTGTTATACGCGTATATATGTAAATATATGTATATGAGATATGGAAAAGGTTACGGCATTATATACGCACCACCACCTGATCAGCTCGTATATGATGATGATGTTGCCCACTGTGGCTGAAATATGATTCAAATGGCATTATATACACGTATATATGCATGTATATGTATGTGGGATATGGGAAGAGGTTATGGCGTTGTATAGCACCACCACCTGATCAGCTGGTATACGTTGATGATTTTGCCCACAGTGGTCGTATGATATGATAGGGTGCCCTCAGAGGCTGATGATGTTATGAGACAAGTACTTATGCACGACATGACATTCATACGCATATGCATGACGCTAAAAGTATTTCATAATTTACAAAGTTATTCAGACTTACAGGTTAAGTCAAGTACTTTATAATTCTTCAATGTCTGTTATGTACTTATTTATGTGTCTTATATACTCGGTACATTTTTTGTACTAACATCCCTTTTGCTTGGGGACGCTGCGTTTCATGCCCGCAGATCCCGATATACAAGTCGAGAGCCCTCAAAGTAGGGTATCAGCTCAGCGGAAGATGTTGGTGCGCTTTATTTGCTTTAGAGTTGCTTGTTTGGCTGGTATGATTTAGACGTGTATTGTTTTGTATAGAGGGACTCTGTCCTGACCTTTATGACATTTATGTACTCTTAGAGGCTTGTAGACATATGTTGTGTACATAAAAGATTGTACGGCTTTGTCGGCCTATGTTTTGAGTTTATAAAGGATTATGTTGGCCTATTAGGGCCATATGTCATGTGTATATGATGATGTAATAAGAAACATACGTTACGTTGTTATTCGATTAGTAAGGTCCCGAGTGACCATCGCTGCTCATCGGTTTGGGTCGTGACAAAAGTGGTATCAGAGCAGTTCTGTCCTAGGGAGTCTACAAGTCGTGTCTATTAGAGTCTTGTTTATGGGTATGTCGTGCACCACACTTATAAGCAGGAGGCTACAGGGCATTTAGGATTGTCCTCGGTCTATTGACGCGGCAGATATACCTCGAAGTCGCTAGAGCAGTCGCCTTGCCTCAAGGGTGATAGGACTGAGTCGCAGTACCTGGATCTGCACATGAAAAGCATGCGCAGAAGGGGCATTAGTACACCACAGCGGTACTCTGTAAGTGCCAAGCCTAACCTCGGTTGGGTAGTTACGAGGAACGTCAGGTCCCTACTGAGGTTAAATAAAATATAAAGTTTGACAGTGTAGAACAGAACAGTATAAATAAATACGGTAGTAAAAGTAAAAAAAGATATAATAAGGGCAACAACAACTATTACATAGACAAGGCAAAACATGGAGAGAAATGTGACTTAGCACCAAAATAACAACCGAGGATCTCCCAAGATGCCGTCCTGTAGTCCCATATGTATATATCCAATAGATCTCCTGGGATCCCGTCCCGTAGTCCAGTTCATAGTGCGGGGGGATCTACCAGAATCCCGTTCCGTAGTCCTAAATGTAAATACCTAGTACTGGGGGAATCTACCGGGTGCATTCCCGTAGTTCCATATAACTGTGCAGGGGGATCTACCGAAATCCCACATTCGTAGTCCCAAAATAAACAAATAAGGGGTAGCTACCGGAATCCCACATCCATAGTCCCAAAATAAATACACAGCAACAACCGAAAAATATACAGAAATGGCAAAACTTCATATTAAGGCAACAAGTGATTCTAGCCTAGCATGTTGCACATAATTTAGGTAAGGCAGTTTGAGCAAGTAAAGCAATTAAGTCACTTAGACATGCTTTCCTAAGCTAACAATAGGCTTAATAGTGCAAGTAATAAAAATAGGAAAGCACAAGTACGCACTCGTCACCTCACGTACAAGGCATTACAGTTACCAAATATACCAAATCCTAAGGAGAAGGTCCCCCACACAAGGTTAGACAAGCCACTTACCTCGAATCAGCTCAATAATCAATCCAAAACCACGCTCTTGCCACAAGTACTCGACTCCAAATGGCCCAAATCTATTCAATTCAATTGCATAATATAAGTAACACTTCAAGTAACTGATTCTACAAAGAAATTATAAGCTAATACGTGAAATTAGGTAAAATGACCAAAATACCCCTCGGGCCCACGCCTCGGAATCGGGTAAAATTACATTTCCAGAATCATCACACTCTCACGAGTTAACCATACCAAAATTATCCCAATCCAACCTCAAATCCCCAATCAAAACTCAAATTCTTGGTCTAAGAACTTTCCCCCAATTTTCATACAAATTCCGAAATTAAATGATGAATTCATGCTTAGATTAATGGGTTACAAGCAAAAAAGGGGTAAGGAATTGTTACCCAATTGTTACATCTAAAAATCCCACAAAATCTCGCTCAAATTCGAGCTCCAAAACTCTAGTTTTGATAAAAATGGCCAAACCCTCGACTTTGAAATTTTATATTCTGCCCAGGTAAGTTCTTCTTCGCGAACGCGGGAGGACCCTCGCGTTCACGAAGCACAACTTTGCTTGGCCCAGATTTCCTTCATCGCGAATGCGTTGCCCCTATCGCGAACGCGATAGCAAACTTCTCCCTCTTACGCGAATGCGGGACCCTCTTCGCGAACGCGTAGGCATATGACCTCCCAGCTTCGCGAACGCAAAGCATTAAGCTTCCACCAGCCCTAGCTACTCATCGCACGCAAGGCCCCACTCACGAACGCGAAGAAGGAAACTAGAACTGGAGACTTGCTACATTTTCTGCAATCCATAAGTCCAAAAATGACCAGTTGGGCGTCTGAAACTCACCCGAGGCTCCCGGGACCCCAACCAAACCTACCAACCAATCCTAAAACATCATTCAAAATTGTTCCAACCTTCGGAATGCTCAAAACAACATTAAAACACCTATTTTTCATCGGATTCAAGCCTAAGAATTACAAAAACTCTAAAAATACTCTTTCGATCAAAAAGCCTATCAAACCTCATCCAAATGACCTGAAACTTTGCACACACGTCACATTAAACACAACGAAGCTACTCCAACTTCCAGAATTCCAATCTGACCCTCCGATCAAAATCTCACTATTGAACCAGAAACTTCAAAAATTCACTTTCGACATTTCAAGCCTAAATTAGCAACGGATCTCCAAAACACAATCCGAACACACCCCTAAGCCCGAAATCTTCTAACGGAGCTAACAGAACCATCTGATTTCCATTTCGAGACCGTCTTCGTACTGTTCCAACACTTAAGCTTTCATTTAGGGACAAAGTGTCTCAAAACTCTCCGAAATTCAAAACCGAACATCCCGGCAAATCAAAATAGTAGAAATAAACTTGGGGAAAGAAGTTAATAAAGGATAGGGGAGTTAATTCTTAAGACAACCGTCCAGGTCGTCACAAATGCATATGAAATATGTTAAGAAAATCTCTCGGTACATCATACGGCCATTAAGCCTCTGATTGATATCATAATTTAAACTACAACTTACGTATTTCTGAAGCCCATGAACAGATGATAGAATAATATGACACATGGAAGAATAAGAATATACATATCTCTAGCATTTCTACGAATAGAGTAATTTATGGAAGTTGTGCATTTGCTCGCTTCGCTCGTGTTGTATAAATCATGCCAAAAAAAGAAAGAAAAATATGTTCTTCAAGCTAAAAGCTATCTGCTATAGCAGTTTCATTTAGTAACGATAGAATTTAAGTAGGTATCATATTTGGGACAATAAACCATTTTGGTGACAATTTTCATATTTTTTATTTTCTTTAAATAGAAAAAAAAACATATGGATCAATCTTTTTCTTGAACTTCTTTTATAGTAAAACTGTAAAACTAGAGTCCATCAAAACAAAGTAATAAAGAAATTGGCGGTATCGTTACTGGGAGGGAACCGAATATTTAATAAAATAAAATCCTCTTCCCATATCTCTCATATCAGTTTTATAATTATAAAACTAGTTCTATTACTAATATGTGACTTAATGGAGCCCTTATTCAAATAATATGTCCTGAATTTTTTCGTGTACTTCTTTTCTTGGCAGGAACACCTTATGATATAATCAACTATCTTTTCCCTATGTGTGTGTTAGTATATGTTTCCATTATTGACAAAATTTAGAAGTATTTTCATCACTACTTTACTAACTTCATAATTAATACTTGTAGGGTGGTATGCAGATAACTGAAATCTTAGCCATAGATTGGCCAAGAGGATGATAATGCAATATTAAACAAAAGATTTGGAGAAGAGATGGAGACAACATCAGAAGACAAACAAGATTCTTTTTAAAAGAAAAGACAAACAAACTTATTGACACTTATGTTTATTTTACGAATTGAAGTTGTACATCTAGAACAAATAAATGAAGTACGACACTTAAAAACCATTGAATATGATGTTGAAGAGATGTATGGGTAATATAAGAACCTAACCAAAGCAAGACTGACTTAATCTGTCAAATTCACCTGCAGTATCACTATTTTTCGGCCTTCTTTATCTCCTTGACAATTCAATTCGCCAGTTCCTCCCCATTGTATTCCACACAAAAACATCTAACTAACTTCCATTTTTGGATTCACCAAATACATGTTGTGAGAAGATTCCACCAGATAATCATCTCCTTCACTGACGCTTTACCTTGGGGTCTCAATCAAAATACTTTATTTGATGACAAGTTAACCATTTTAGGTATATGTGTCACATAGTGCTTTTGCATGTGGCTTCCACGTGGGTGGGTGATTTTAATCCTATCCAATTTATTAGTTAATTAGGTAATATCCTGTTACCCGGTAATTAACCACTTACCCACATAATTAAGAATGTCTCAAATTACTTAAAATTCTACTTAATTGTAATACACCTTATACATCGTACTATTACGGTCATGTGGTACTACGTAAAAAAAAATCATACACTATTATTCATTAAAATATCTATGTAAAAATACATATTTCTCAACTTTTATTTTTTCTAATCTCATATGAAAAGTAAAAAATTATGTACGTTTAATTCTTAAAATGGTAAAAAAATAACCTTCTTTTCTTGTGAGAAAATAATTTATATTTTTACAATAAAGAAATTCTTTTTGTACTACAATTCTCAAAACGGAAAAAGGATAACTTCTCTTATGATAAAATACTATCTACTCTTATAATAAATAAAACCTCATTTGTAAGCTCCCACATGTCATGTATTTAATTTAAAACTTATAACAACCATATAAAATCGTATCTATCAACTTTTATCGAAAATGATTTACTTTAAAGAAAATAGATATCAAGCCAATATATAATAGTTCCGAAATTCTTCAAACGTAAAGGGTCGTACATCCCTATCATCATGTATAACCGCAATCCCTTCCAACTCATATGTTATTACTTCGACGAATCATAGCGTTAAAGTACGAGATGTAACATCATTCCCCTTTTAGAACATTCGTCCTAGAAGGTTAACTCTTAGAGATTTACGAAATTTTTCACTAGGGTCTCTTCAGTAAATTAACCTAACTTTTATCTGAAGTATGGACTATTCACAACTTGTTGTACTTGAGTATGTCGTATCTTTTTCACCTTCACCATACTTACTTTTCTATCTCCCATCGTATCTTCTGTTTCTTTCATAACCTTCCTTCCACATAAGTAGAATATACATCTATGCCTTAAAGCTCTATTGTGATAGTATCTCTAGTGCATACAAATTCGGTGGAAACTTTAGACTGGCTTCTTACGACTCAGCTCTATGGCACAATCTTGAACCAAAAGAAGGGTAATATTTCCTAAATGCCATATAGCCTCTCAATTATAAATGTGGCGCACAACACACCCATAGGCACGACTTTGTAGACTCCCTAGGACACGACCCGCTCTGATACCACTTTATCACACCCCAACCTTTGGAGGCGTGGCCGGCACTTGATGCTGCACTGGCACGAGTGAACCACTATACAACTCTTTTATTTTTTTGTAACTACCATGGGCCAACATGGCCACAACTTATAATTTACAACTATAAGTGGGAAAACCCTATATCCCTGAATCATTTTTCTTAAAACAATAATACATATGGGCCATCAAGGCCTCTAACGTACTGTACAAAATGAAACTTTGTCTACAAAGTCTCTAAGATTAGCTGACATCAAATGGGACAGGGTACCTGCCTACCCATAAATCTGTAGCAAAACTCTTACATGAGGACTCGTTGACTCATTTGCACTCCGAATGAGGTGGAGTCTTACCAATCCCTCGCTAAATGTCAATCTCGTCTACTATGAGGGATCGTCATACTGATTATCTATACGTGCAAGCATGAATGCAGTAGCCCCAACAAAAGGACATCAGTTCGAATAATGTATTGAGTATGTAAGCCAGATAAATATGTACATAACAAATATGGATGAAATATAGAGTAAATGACTCAACGTGCAAGTCTGGATGACTCTGTCAATCATGAAATATTTATAGTATCATGCATATGCGTATAAATGTCATGTAATGCATAGGTCTGTACGTACATAACATCATCAAGCCACTGAGGGCATCTCATCATATCATCTCGACCAGTGTGGGAAAATCATCTATGTATACCAGTTGATCAGGTGGTGGTGCATATATAACCCGTAACCTTTTCCCATATCTCATATACATATATATACATATATATACGCCTATATAACGCAATAACATCATCACGCCTCTGAGGGAATCCCATCATATCATCTTGGCCACTGTGGGCAAATCATCAACGTCTACCAGCTGATTAGATGGTGGTGCGTATATAACGTTGTAACCTTTTCCCATATACCATATACATATAAATATATATATATATATATATATATATATATATATATATAATGCCATCTAGTTATGGGTCAATGTGCATGTATAAATTCATGAAATGCATATGTTAAGAAAATCTCTTAGTACATCATAAGTCCATTGAGCCTCTGATTGATATCATGAATTAAACTCTACGAACTTACATATTTCTGAAACCCATGAACAGATGATAGAATAATATGACACATGGGAGAATAAGAATATACAAATCTCTAGCATTTCTACAAATAGAGTAATTTATGGAAGTTGTGCATTTGCTCGCTTCGCTCCTATTGTATAAATCATGCCAAAAAAAAGAAAAAAAAATGTGTTCTACAAGGTAAATGCTATCTGCTATAGCAGTTTCATTTAGTAATGATAGAATTTAAGTAGGCATCACATTTGGGACAATAAACCAATTTGGTGACATTTTTCATTTTTTTTTATTTTCTTTATATAGAAAAAAACATATGGATCAATGTTTTTCTTGAACTTCTTTTACAGTAAAATGTAAAACTAGAGTAAATCAAAACAAAGCAATAATGGAATTGGCAGTATCATCATTGGGAGAGAACATAATATTTAATAAAAGAAAAGCCTATTCCCATGAGAGATCATAATTATAAAATTAGTTCAATTACCAATATGTGACTTACCCGCATAATTAAGAATTCAAATTACTTAAAATTCTACTTATTTTTAATACATTTTATACATCATACTATTACAGTCATGTGGTACTATGTAAAAAAAATTCATACACCATTATTCATTAAAATATCTATGTAAAAATACATATATTTTCTCAACTTTTAATTTTTCTAATCTCATATAATGAGTAAAAAAAATCTTTTGCTTAATTCTTAAAATAGTAAAAAGATAAACTTCTTTTCTTGTGAAAAAATAATTTATATCTTTACAATAAAGAAATTCTTTTTGTACTACAAATTCTCAAAACGAAAAAAGGATAACTTTTCTTGTGATAAAATACTATCTACTCTTATAATAAATAAACCCTCATTTGTAAACTCCCACATGTCATGTATTTAATTTAAAACTTATCACAACCATATAAAATTGTATCTATCAACTTTCATCGAAAATGGTTTACTTTAAAGAAAATACACATCAAGCGACTATATAGTAGTTCCGAAATTCTTCGAACTTACAAGGTCTTACATCCCTATCTTCATGTATAACCTTAATCCCTTCCAACTCATATGTTATTACCTCGACGAATCCTAATGTTAAAGTACAGGATGTAACATAACTAGTGAACAAGATAAACTAAACATGAATTAGGAAGTTAGTGACTGGATAATAGCCAGCATCATGAGAGTTTTAAATTTCGTTCCAGCGATAATAAAATGGACAACAGAAGAAGATGCATGATGAATTCAGAGAATGATCATTCAAGGAGACGTTTCCCTAAAGCAAGCAATATGAGAAAAGTTAAGCATAAGGGACTGTATGTGCCAGTTACACTAAATGTCACCATCGCAATTGAGGAATTTTTTTAACCTTGGTACAGAAGGATTACCGCAAAGCGAGTAAGGGTCATTGATGATATGAAATGTCATGCCCCGAATCTGACGAGGCATGGCCGACACCAGGTGCCATACTAAGCTCGAGCGTACCACTCTATAACTGTAAACTCTGGAGGGGTAACCCTCAACTTAGGACGATGAGACCATATTCTGAATCATATGAAAATATCGTCTCAAAAGTTCATATATATATATATATATAATTGTAGAGGCTGATGAGGCCGCCATGAGCGTCTACTGATATACAAACTATACAAGACTCGTCCACAAGCCTCTAGGGATAACGAAACTGTACTATGGTCGGGACAAGGTCTCAACCTCCCCATCAAACTTGTATATATAAAATGGACTCCAAGCTCTAGACCTGGCAATTCCGAGGAAGTGGAGCTTACCAACCAAGTTGAGGTTTGACTTTGTCTACTGGGAGGGTCTGTCCAACTGTCAATGAGGACGTGCATGCATGAAATGCAGTGTCCCCAACAAAAGGGACGTCAATACGAAATAATGTATCGAGTATGTAAGGCAACATGATAACTAAAGGCTGAAACTGAACTAATAATATAATAACTGAAAGTAACTGGAGTCAAAGTTAATCTGAAGATATTCTTACCTACGGATACTGGCTCAACACTCTCAATATAGTAGGTAAAATAGTTGTTCGGCCTTATAAGGCTCGATATGTGTAACTGATCTGCCGTAGTAGGCTCACTCATAGGCGCTCGACCATACTATGCTCTATATGTGATGACCCGGCTAGTCGTCTCATGAGTTAGCACTCTGTTTCCCTCATTTCTGCTTCTTATTGCTTTGTATAATGGTTCTATATGTGATCGGTTTGATTGGTTAGGGTTCGGAAAGGAATTGGTAAGGTTTGAGATACTTAGTCTCTTTTGAGGAATGTTAAGTTGGAAAAGTCAAATGGATATTGACTTATGTGTTAAAGGGCTCGGATATGAGTTCTGATGGTTTGGTTAGATTCGGGAGGTGATTTGGGACTTAGGAGCGTGATCAGAATAAGTTTTGGAGGTCCGGAGTAGATTTAGGCTTGAACTGGTGAAATTGGATTTTTGGCGATTTCCGGTTAATAGGTGAAAATTTGATATAGGGGTCAAAATGGAATTTCAAGAGTTGCAGTTCTGCTGGTGCATTTTGGATGTGTGTGCAAAATTTTAGGTCATTCGGACGTGGTTTGGTTGGGTTTTTGATCAAAAGCGGAATTGGGAAGCTTTTGGAAACTTAGGGTTGAATCCGATGTGTTTTGGTTGATTTGATGTTGTTTGAGCTGTTTTAAAGATTGGTACAAGTTTGAACAAGGTTTTGGGATATGTTAGTGCCTTCAGTTGAGGTCCCCGGGGCCTCGGGTGAGTTTCGGGTGATCAATCGGGCCATTCATGAGGTTTGGAGCTGCAGAAAATTGCAGGCCAGTGCTGCAGAAAAATGACTTTCGCGTTCGTGAAGGGTTAGTTGAGGAAGCTGGGAATTTATCCTTCACGTTCGCGAGGAAGGCCCCGCGTTCACGAAGGGCTGGGCATCTGTGCATTGCGTTCGCGGGGTGTTGTCGCATTCACGTAGAAAGAAATGGGCATATGAGCTTCAGGGGAATTTAATTCATTGTGTTCGCGATAGGGGAACGCGATCACGAAGGTTTGTCTGAGTAAATCATCGCATTTGCGATGGGGTGGTCGCGATCGGAAAAGAGGAATTTCGGTCAAGGTAATTTTGTGGTTCACGAACGCGAGGCTTTGACCGCGTTCGCGTAGAAGGATTTTACGCCTGGATAGAAGGTTTAAATAGTCGTCTTGTCCGCGAATTTGGGGTTTATTTCTTCCATTGTTAGAGCATTTTGAAGGGGATTGAAGACGGATTAAAGGGGAATCACTTGGAGGTAAGAATGCTGAACTTAAAACCTTATTCTATTGTGAAATGTACCTAATAAATCATGGAATCTATGCCAAAAATTGAGGAATTAGGGCTTGAGATTAAGAGACTTTAAAATGAGAATTTGAGGGGACATTTGGACTCCGATTTCAGTGTTATTAGTATGTATGGACTCGTGGGAGGATAAGGATTCCATTGATGTGATTTTTATTGAATTCTAAGACGTGGGCCCGAGGGTCGGGTTTTGATAATTTCGGAATTTATGTTGTAAATTGATTATTTTTGCTTAGGCTTCATTCTCTTAGCATATTTTAACGTCCTCGATGTGATTTTGGTTAGATTCGACGCGAGTGGAGGCTAATTCAAGGGGCAAAGGCGTTGCGAGCTAGAGATTTGACTAGATTGAGGTGAGTAATGGTTGTAAATGATGTTCTGAGGGTATGAACCCCCGGATTTGCACATCATTGTGCTATATTGATGTGATGCACATGCTAGATGACGAGCGTGAGGTCGTGCACTATTGGGGATTGTGACGTAGTCCGTCTTGAATGACTATTTTACCACGTATTTGATGGAAATCTATTTGATATCATCATTATTTGGGTTGAATGCCATATTTGGGCTTCGTGCCAATTATTTGAACTCTTAGGGAACTTTTATTGATATTTCCTCTATGTTTTGACTTTATAGTTGAACTCGGTCATGTTATATTTCACTATTTTCGTACACATCCATGCTTACTCTGTTTTAACACTTAAATGATCTTTTAAATGATATTTTGTGCTGAGAATCATGCTTTACTATTGCCCGAGTGGCTTGTGAGGATTTTGACTGAGTAAGGCCGAGAGCCTATGTTGTGAGGAAATATTTGATATTGATTATGAGGCCGAGGGCCTGAGATATGTACGCCACGAGGTGGAATGTTAATATGAGGCCGAGGGCCTAGTGATGATGCCACGAGATGGCTTGATATTGCACTTGGACCGTAAGGGGCCCCTCCAGGAGTCTGCACAAACCCATTGAGCGCGGGTACCCATTGTGACATGAGATATAGCCCGAGGGGATGGTATTATTTTCAGATATTGCCCGAGGGGCGGATTTGTTGATATTGTGCCCGAGAGCAAAAGCTTTATGTGTTTATTTTCCTTGGTTGCTTGTCATTTACCTGCTTAAATTGTTGAAAAATGCTTTCGTGAAGTTTAATTCACAAATTATGTTTTTATCTACTTAAACTTTGGATTATTTTATTTGGATTAGACTATTTTTTACTATTTAACTATTAAATACCGAAATGGAAAGTGTTGGCTGTCCTTGTATTCACGAGAGGCTCCATCACGACCGAGTTCGGGTTTATGGTCGTGACAAGTTGGTATCAGAGCCTAGATTACATAGGTCTCACGCGTCATGATTAGGTTTAGTAGAGCCTCATGGATTGGTACAGAGACATTCGTATTTATCCTCGAGAGGCTGCAACACCTTTAGCAAAAAACTTCATATTCTTGAAATTCTTTTCATGCGAATTTGTTGATCCGAGTACTAAACTTCTGTTATTCTATTCTCTCACCGATGGTGAGGACACGTGCTACCGGTCAGGATGGATGACCACTAGTACCACCAGCTGTGGCCACTAGAGGGTGAGGATGCGGTCGCGGTCGTGGTCGGGGTAGGGGCAGAGGTGTGGCCCGCACAACAGCTACGACAGCACCTACAGATCCACCAGCCACCCCAATTTAGGGTCAGGTCCTAGTTATGGACACTCCAGTAGCACCAGCTGTGCCCATCGTGATTCCAGTTCTTCAGGAGGCCTTTGCTCAGATTCTATCAGTTTGCACTAGCCTAGCTCAGGCGGTTGTAGCCACTACAGCCGCCACTAATTCTCAGGTCAGGGGAGGTAGTCAGACTAACGCCACTCGCACACCTAAGCTAGTCGTATAGGGACTTCAGACGCCGGGGGCACATCAAGCCCAGCCGGTTGTAGCTGCTCAGGACTATGTAGTTCTTGCCATGCCAGAGGACGAGCGGCGTAGTATAGAGAGGGCAAGGATGCCCAGGGCTTCTTATATAAGTGTCAAAGGATGATTCGTACAACGGGTATTTTAGAGATCAGCGCGATCACTTTCACTACTTATCAATTTTCTGGAGTTGCCTTCACTTGGTGGGAGGCTTTTGAGAGGCATAGGCTTGCTGGTACAACAGCCCTTACCTAGCAGTAGTTCTCTGTTCTCTTTCTGGAGAAGTATGTGTCGTAGTCCCGCAGAGAGGAGCTGCGTAGGGAGTTTGAATGGTTGCATCAGGGAGAGATGACTGTGACGCAATATGAGATGAGGTTCTCCGAGTTAGCTCGTCATGCTATCTGGTTGGTTCCGACTGATAGATAGAGGATTAGGAGGTTTGTTGGTGGCCTTACTTATCAATTTCGTCTTCTCATAACCAGGAAGAGTGTGATTGGTGCTACCATTGAGGAGGTTGTAGACATTTTTCGGGAGATTGAGTCTGTTCGTCAACATGAGCACGAGGAGAGGGAGGCCAAGAGGCCTCGAGGATCTGGCAATTATAGTGGTACTCCTTCGAGAGGTTAGTTTCAGCACGGCAGAGGCCGTCTATTCAGGCATGCTCAGCCAGCTCTTCCAGGTTATCGTGGGGTGTCATCGGGTCATGATTCTCGCAGTTCTCATCAGAGCCAGTCATCACTTAGTGCCCTTCCAGCTCAGAGCTTGTCCCGTGCTCCATCAATTCAGGGCTCTTCTATGCCAGGTGCATCTGCTAGTCACTCCGGTGTGAGGGGTTCCCTTCAGTCCCCTTCTCCAACACCTAGGAGTTGTTATGAGTGTGGTGAGATGGGTCATATGTGGACATAGTGCCCTTGTCGTTTTGCGAGTTCATCTCAGTAGAGGGGTCAGTCATCGGCTTTAGCGTCAGTTGTTTCATCACCACCCGCTTAGCCAGCTAGGGGTGAATGTCAGTCAGCTAGGGGTCGCCCTAGATGTGGAGGTCGATTAGGTGGCGGTCAGGCCCATTTCTATGCACTTCCAGGCAGACCCGATGCTATTGCTTCAGATGCTGTTATTATAGGTATTGTTTCAGTATGCCACAGAGATGCCTCTGTATTATTTTATCCCGGTTCCACCTTTTCTTATGTGTCATCATACTTTGCTCGTTATTTTGGTACGCCCCGTGAGTTTCTTGCTTCACATGTTCATGTATCTACCCCGGTGGGCGATACTGTTATTGCATACCATATGTATCAGTCATGAGTGGTGACTATTGGGGGTTTGGAGACACATGTGGATCTTTTATTATTATGTATGGTAGATTTCGATGTCATTTTTGGCATGGATTGGCTATCTCCATGTCGTGCTATTCTTGACTGTCATGCTAAGACAGTCACATTGGCTATACTGGGTGTGCCACGGATTGAGTGGCGAGGTGTGACTGATTATGTTCCCAGTAGGGTGATCTCATTCTTGAAAGCCCAGCATATGGTTGGGAAGGGTTGTCTTTTATATATATCCTTTGTGAGGGATGTCAGTGCAGAGAATCCTAGTATCGATTCTGTTCCAGTTTTGAGGGATTTTCCCGATGCCTTTCCTATAGACCTACCGGGCATGCCACCGGACAGGGATCTTGATTTTGGTATTGACCTAGTGCCGAGCACTCAGGCCATTTTTATTTTGCCATATCGTATGGCAACAGCAGAGTTGAAACAGTTAAAGGAGAAACTTTAGGAACTCCTTGATAAGGGGTTCATTCGGCCAAGTGTGTCACCTTGGGGTTCTCTAGTTCTATTTGTGAAGAAGAAGGATGGCACTATGAGTGTGTGCATTGATTGTAGGCAATTGAACAAAGAAACAGTTAAGAACAAGTATCCTTTGCCTCGCATTGATGATTAATTCTACCAGCTTTAGGGAGCGAGAGTGTTCTCCAAGATTGATCTCCGTTCAGGTTATCACCAGTTGCAGATCAGGGACTCGGATATTCTTAAGACAACTTTCAGGACCCGATATGGTCATTATGAGTTCTTGGTGATGTCTTTTGGGCTGACCAATGCCCTAGCAGCGTTCATGCATTTGATGAACAGTGTGTTTTGGCCTTATCCCGACTCGTTTGTCATAGTCTTCATTGATGTTATTCTAGTGTATTCACGTAGTCAGGAGGTACATGGAGAGCATTTGAGAGTTGTGTTATAGAGATTGAGGGAGGAGAAGCTTTATGAAAAATTCTGCAAGTGTGAGTTTTGGCTCAGTTCAATGGCTTTCTTGGGGCATGTGGTGTCTAGAGAGGGTATTCAGGTTGATCCGAAGAAGATAGAGACGGTTCAGAGTTGGCCTAGACCATCCTCAGCCACAGAGATTCGCAAATTTCTTGGTTTGGTAGGCTATTATTGCCGGTTTGTTCAAGGATTCTCATCTATCGCACTGCCCTTGACCAAGTTGACTAAGAAGGGTGCTTCACTTGTATGGTCGGACGAGTTTGAGGAGAGCTTTCGGAAGCTCACGACAGCCTTGATCACAGCTCCAATGTTAGTTTTGCCATCAGCTTCAGGTTCATATATCATGTATTGTGATGCTTCGAGAGTTGGTATTGGTTGTGTATTGATGTATGAGGGTAGAGTTATTGCCTATGCTTCTCGTCAGTTAAATCCCCATGAGAAGAACTACCTCGTTCATGATTTATAGTTGGCTTCCATAGTTCATGCATTGAAGATTTGGAGGCATTACTTGTATGGTGTATCTTATGAGGTGTTTACTGATCATCGTAGTCTCCAGCACTTGTTCAAACAGAAGGATCTCAATTTGAGGCAGCGGAGGTGGTTGGAGTTGCTTAAGGATTATGATATCACTATATTGTACCATCCGGGAAAGGCCAATGTGGTGGCTGATGCCTTGAGCCTAAAGGCAATGAGTATAGGGAGTTTGGCATATATTCCAGTTAGGGAGAGACCTCTTGCGGTTGATGTTCAGGCCTTGGCCAATCGATTCGTGAGGTTAGATATTTCGGAGCCCAGTTGGGTATTGGCTTGTGTGGTTTCTTGGTCTTCCTTATATGATCGTATCAGAGAGCGCCAGTACGATGATCCGCATTTGCTTGTCCTTAAAGATAATGTTTAGCACGATGATGTCAGAGGTGTGACCATTGGCGATAATGGGGTGTTGAGGATGCATGGACGGATTTGTGTGCCCAATGTGGATGGGCTTCGGGAGTTGATTCTGGAGGAGGCCCATAGCTCGCGGTATTCCATTCATCCGGGTGCCACGAAGATGTATCAGGATTTGAGGCAGCACTATTGGTGGAGAAGAATGAAGAAAGACATTGTGGGGTTTGTAGCTCGGTGTCTTAATTATCAGCAGGTGAACTATAAGCATCAGAGACTGGGTGGCTTGTTTCAGCGGATGGATCTTGCAGAGTGGAAGTGGGAGAGGATCAGTATGGACTTTGTAGTTGGACTTCCATGGATTTTGAATAAGTTCGATGCTATTTGGGTGATTGTGGATCGGCTGACCAAGTCCGCACACTTTATTCCTGTGTGCACTACCTATTTTTCAGAGCAGTTGGCATAGATCTATATCCGGGAGATTGTTCGTTTGCATGGTGTCCTCGTTTCCATCATTTCAGATAGGGGCACTCAGTTTACATCGCAGTTTTGGAGGTCGGTGCAGCGAGTGTTAGTACTTAGGTTGAGTTCAGCACAGCTTTTCACCCTTAGACGGACATGCAGTCCGAGCGCACTATTCGGATATTGGAGGACATGTTAAATTCTTGTGTCATTGATTTCGGAGGGTCATGGGATTAGCTTCTACCACTTGTAGAGTTTGCTTATAACAACATCTACCAGTCGAGTATTCAGATGGCTCCATATGAGGCTTTGTATGGGAGACAGTGTAGATCTCTAGTTAGTTGATTTGAGCCGGGTGAGGCTAGGCTATTGGGGACAGACTTGGTGCATAATGCTTTAGAAAAGGTGAAGGTGATTCAGGAGAGGCTTCGTACAGCACAGTCGAGGCAAAAGAGTTATGCTGACAAGAAGGTTCGAGCTATGTCCTACATGGTTGGTGAGAAGGTTCTATTGAAGGTTTCACCCATGAAGGATGTTATGAGATTTAGGAAGTAAGGTAAGTTGAGTCCTCAGTTCATTGGGCCTTTTGAGGTGCTTCAGAGGATTGGGGAGGTGGATTATGAGCTCGCTTTGCCACCCACCTTGTCGAGTGTGCATCCGGTATTTCATGTTTCTATGCTCCGGAAGTATATTGGGGATCCGTCTCATGTTCTGGATTTCAGCACGGTTCAATTGGATGCTGATTTGACTTATGATATGGAGCCAGCAGCTATTTTGGAGCGTCAGGTTCGAAAGTTGAGATCAAGGGATATAGCTTTAGTGAAAGTGCAGTGGAGAAGTCGGCCCGTGGAGGAGGCTACCTAGGAGACCGAGCGAGAGATACGGAGCAGATATCCTCATCTATTTGAGGCTTCAGGTATGTTTCTTGACTCGTTCGATGATGAACGTTTGTTTAAGTTGGGGAGGATGTGACGACCCGACCAGTCGTCTCATGAGTTACTGCTATGTTTCCCCCTTTTCAGCTTCTTTTTGCTTTGTATAATGGTTTTATATGTGATCAGGTTGATTGGTTAGGGTTCGGAAAGGAATTGGTAAGGTTTGAGAAAATTAGTCTCTTTTGAGGAAGGTTAAGTTGGAAAAGTCAATCGAATGTTGACTTATGTGTTAGAGGGCTCGGATGTGAGTTCTGATGGTTCAGTTAGCTTAGGGAGGTGATTTGGGACTTAGGTGCGTGATCGGAAAGAGTTTTGAAGGTCCGGAGTTAATTTAGGCTTGAATTGGCGAAATTGGATTTTTGGCGATTTCCGATTGATAGGTGAGATTTTGATATAGGAGTCGGAATGGAATTTTGAGAGTTGCAGTAGTTCCGTTGTGTCATTTGGGATGTGTGTTCAAACTTTCAGGTCATTCGGACGTGGTTTGGTTGGGCTTTTGATCAAAAGTGGAATTCAGAAGATTTTGGAATCTTAGGCTTGAATCCGATGTGTTTTGATTGATTTGATGTTGTTTGAGGTGTTTTGAAGATTGAAACAAGTTTGAATAAGGTTTTGGAATATGTTAGTCCCTTCGGTTGAGGTCCCGGGGGTCTCGGGTGAGTTTCGGGTGGTCAATCGGGCCATTCCATGAGGTTTGGAGCTGCAGAAAATTGCAGGTCAGTGCTGTAGAAAAATGACCTTCGCATTCGCGAGAAAGACCTCGCATTCGCGAAGGGTCAGTTGAAGAAGCTGGGAATTTAGCCTTCGGGTTCTCGAGGAAGGATTCGCGTTCGTGAAGGGCTGGGCATCTGTGCATCGCGTTCGCGTGGGTGTTGTCGCATTCGCGTGGAAGAAATGGGTAGCTGAGCTTGAGGGGAATTTAATTCATCGCATTCGCGATAGGGGAACGCAATTGCGAAGGTTTACCTGAGTAAAGCATCACGTTCGCAATGGGTTGGTTATGATCGGGAAAGAGGAATTTTTGTAAAGGTACTTTTGTGCTTCGCGAACGCGAGGCATTGACCGCGTTCGCGAAGAAGGATTTCAGGCATGGGCAAAAGGTTTAAATAGTCGTCTTGTCCGCGAATTTGGGGTTTATTTCTTCCATTGTTGGTCATTTTTGGAGCTTTTTGAAGGGGATTGAAGACGGATTCAAGGGGAATCACTTGGAGGTAAGAATTTTGAACTTAAAACTCGATTCTATTGTGAAATCTACCTAATTAATCATGGAATCTAAGCGAAAAATTGAGGAATTAGGCCTTGAGATTAAGAAACTTTAAAATGAGAATTTGAGGGGTCATTTGACTTCGATTTCAGTGTTCTTTGTATGAATGGACTCGTGGCAGGATAAGAATTCCGCTGATGTGATTTTTATCGAATTCAAAGACGTGGGCCCGGGGGTCGGGTTTAGGTAATTTTGGGATTTATTTTGTAAATTGATTATTTTCGCTTGGGCTTCGTTCCCTTAGCATATTTTGAGCCCTTGTTCTGATTTTGGTTAGATTCGACGCCAGTGGAGGAAGATTCGAGGGGCAAAGTCATTTCGAGATAGATATTTGACCGGATTGAGGTTAGTAATGATTGTAAATGATGTTCCGAGGGTATGAAACCCCGGATTTGCACATCGTTGTGTTATATTGATGTGACGCACACGCTAGATGACGAGCGTGGGGTCGTGCACTATTGGGGATTGTGACTTAGTCCGTTCCGAATGACTATTTTGCTGCGTATTTGACTAAAATCTATTTGCTATCATTATTATTTGGGCTGAATGCCATATTTGGGCTGAATGCCAACTATTTGAACCCTTAGGAGACTTTTATTGATATTTCCTCACTGTTTTGACTTTATACTTGAATTCAGTCATGTTATATTTGTCTTCGTACTCAGCCATGTTTACTCTATTTTAACACTTAAATGATCTTTTAAATGATATTTTGGGCTGAGAATCATGTTTTACTATTGCCTGAGTGGCTTGTGAGGATTTTGAATGAGTAATGCCGAGGGCCTATGTTGTGAGGAAACATTTGATATTGATTATGAGGCCAAGGGCCTGAGAGATGTATGTCATGAGGTGGCTTGTTGATATGTGGCCGAGTGCGTAGTGATAATGCCATGAGATGTCTTGATATTGCGCTTGGTCCATAAGGGGCCCCTCCAGGAGTTTGGACACCCCAAGTGACCGTGGGTACCCATTGTGATGTGAGATATAGTCCGAGAGGCTGGTATTGTTTTGAGATATTGCCCGAGGGGCAGATTTGTTGATATTGTGCCTGAGAGGCGAACCTTTATGTGTTTATTTTCCTTGATTGCATGTCATTTACCTGCTTACATTGTTGAAAAAGGCTTTCATGAAGTTTAATTCGAGTTAAATGACTTTCACATATCTTTCACTCGTTTTACTACTTCATTATAGTCTGCAAATGTGCTTTACAAGATTTCCTACTTTCAGTCCTTATTTATGATCATTACTCACTGAGTTGGAGTACTCTTTCACATATCTTGCACCCTGTGTGCAGATTCAGGCGCATCTGGTCCCGCTCCCGAGTGCTGACCAGTTCCAACTCAGGCGGATCCGAGGAGTCTCTAGGTAGTTGTCTGTGTTCGCAGCCTAGAGCTCTTCTCTATCTTATTTCTTCATGTTTTTAGTTTCTATATTAAACCTTATAGTTTCCTCTGAGTATTTCGGATTGTTTAGATGTTCATGACTAGTGACACCCTGGTATCGGGTTGTGTTGGGTTGTATTCTGCAAATTATGTTATTATCTGCTTAAACATTGGATTATTTTATCAGGCTTAGACTGTTTCTTACTGTTTAACTGTTAAATACCGAAATGCGAAGTGTCGGCTGGCCTAGTCTTCACGAGAGGCGCCAGTACGACCGTGTCTGGGTTTAGGGCCGTGACACTGTATCTCGGCTATTTTGGGTTGGGTCATAGGCGGTCGGCCATAGTAGCCTCTGTATATAACTCACCATCTGATCAGAGGTTGCCCAATAGGGTCCTGCCCATTGATTATTTCTCGATAGCGGTGAAAATACTATAATACTGTATATATATAGACTCTCTGCTCTCTTGGCTGACAGAAGAAAAAACTAAACTGAATATGAAGTCCCAGTAAGGGAGAATACTGTAACTTATGAGACTAGGATAGTGTATATAAATTTGGGAGTATGAAATTCTCTTTATGCCTCGTTATCAAGCACATGTAATTACGAGATCATGCCAAAATAAAGGAAAGGCCTAGCCTTAACATACCTTATCACAATCTTTCCAATAACCAAGTTGAAATTGCCTCTTCGCACCTTAATCTACAACAACGATAATAGTACTATCATCAAGTTATGAAAGGTACAACTATCGCATAACGGACGACAAGCTTATTTTGTACAAAAACGGCCAGCATGTCCCCTATAATCCTTACTTCCTCCAAATTCAAGATAACTCCAACAACACAAGAACACAATAATAATAACATATATACATTATTTTCCAGCCTTATATTACATTATCAAGTACTACAAAACAACCCAACACACTCCAATCTTTTCATACACAAATCGACCATCGTACTAGTGTCAAACGACTTGGAAATGTTACGACGAACGACCAGCCCATCACCCTACATCTATAAGGTATTTCTCCACACCCTTCCACCTCCAAAACTCTTCAAAACAGTAGTACAACTGTAATGACTCGGCCAGTTGTTTTAAGAATTAGCGCCCTGATCCCCTATTAGCTATTTTCCCATGATTGTTTCTACTGTTATGAGTTGCTAGGAGAAATTATTTGGAGTTTCGGAGAGTTTTGGGACACTTAGTCCCCAAATGAGAGCTTAAGTTTTGGAAATTTGACCGTAGTTGGAAAAATGTGAAGACGACCTCAGAATTGAATTCCAATGGTTCTATTAGCTCCATTGGGTGATTCCGGGATCATTGGCGTGTTCAGATTGTGTTTTGGAGTTCCGTAGCTAATTTAGGCTTGAAATGCCAAAAGTCGAATTTTGAAGTTTCCTTTTTGATAGTGAGATTTTGATCCAAGGGTCTGAATGGAATTCCAGAAGTTGGAGTAGCTCCGTAGTTTTGAATGTGACATGTGTGCAAAATTTCAAGTCATTCAGACGAGGTTTGATAGAATTTTTGACCGAAAGCATAAATTTAGAGTTTTGGAGTTCTTAGGCTTGAATACGTGGTTGATTCGTTGTTTTGATGTTGTTTTAGGTGTTTTAAGGATTGGTATAAGTTTGGACAGTGGTATTAGACTTGGTTGTGCCTTTGGTTGAGGTCTCGGGGGCCTCCGGATGGTTTCAGGAGGCTGTCGGAAGAATTAGGAGTTTGTTTGTGTAGCTTCAGCTGCTGATCTTCTGTCATAACCACACCTGCAGTTAGGTTCTGCAGGTGCGTAGCCACAAAAGTGGCAGTATCATCATAGAAGCGGAAAGGGGATGAACCAGTAGGAGCCACATAAGCTAAAGCTTCACCGCAGAAGCGGTACCGCATCTGCGTTTGGGAAGTCGTAGGTGTGGAATCTGAGTTTAGTGAATTTGTCGCAGATACGACCTTTGTTCCACAAAAGCAGGATCACAGGTGCGGTCCCATGACCGCAGAGGATTAGCTGGGCAGAAAATATAAATAGTTGCCTTCGCGGATTTGAGTTATTTTCACCTCTTTTCAAACGAGAAGAAGCCTTAGAGAGCATTTTCAAGGGAGATTTTTAGAGGAATTCATTGGGGTAAGGTCTTTGGTCCTTAAACTCATTATTGAGGTGATTTTTATCATTGTAAGGATGAAAATTTAAGGAAAATCAGTGGTAATTTGGGGGTTAGGTCTTGATTAATTAGAGACCTTTGAATGATTATTTGAGGGACCATTTGAGGTCAGATTTTTGTACTTTTTGTATGACTGAACTCATGAGAGTGTGAGGATTCTGGAAATATAAATTTTATCCGATTTCGAGATGTGAGCCTGAGGGGCGTTTTGGTCATTTTACCTAATTTCACGTATTAGCTTAGAATTTCTTTATAGAATTAGTTACTTGAAGTGTTATTTACATTATGCGATTGAATTGAATAGATTTGGGCCATTTCGAGTCTAGTACTCGTGGAAGGAACGTGGTCTCGGGTTGACTTTAAGCCGGTTCGAGGTAAGTGAAATACCTTGTATGTGAGGTGACGAGTGCGTACTTCTGCTAATTGTTGAAAATCCTATTTTCACTAAAATAGCTTTAATTGTGTTTTTTTCCTTTTTCCTATTTACACTACTTGGAATTTAAGCCTGCTGTTAGCTTTGAGAAGCATGTCTAATTGACTTAATTACTTTATTTTCTTAAACTACTTTAATTGTATTATATGAATCATGTTAGGTTAGAATTACCTAGTTTACCTTGGTATGAAGTTGAGTTTAATTGAGTATTCCTTATGTTATTATTGTGTGTTTTACATTCGGGACTACGGGACGGCATCCAGGGAGATCCCCTGTACGTATTTTGATTTGAACTGAAGTGTGGGATGCCAAGAGATCCCTAGAATATATTGAGGATACCAAGAGATCCTCGGGATACAAAGAGATCCCTAGCATATATTGAAGATACCAAGAGATCCTCGGGATACAAAGAGATCCCTAATATATATTGAGGGTACTAATAGATCCTCGGGATATTGAAAGATCCCTGGTTATTATATTTGTGAAGAGTGGTACTCCTTGTGATTGTTTTTGCCTCTATTTCAGTTATTGTTATCCTTATTATCCTATATTAATTCTTTTTGTTACCTTTCAACTGTACTGTTTTATGTTATACTATCATACCTTATATTTCATTTGACCTCAGTAGGGCCCTGACCTTCCTCGTCACTACCCGACCGAGGTTAGGCTTGGAGCTTATAGAGTACTGCTGTGGTGTACTCATGCCCTTTCTGCGCATGTTTTTCATGTGCAGATCTAGGTAGTTCGACTCAGTCCTATCACCCTTAAGGCAAGGCATTTTCATAGAGACTTCGAGGTATATTTGCCGCGTCCGCAGACCGAAGAGTCCATTTCTATTAGCAGTACTAGTATAGCCCTTATGTATTTTCCCTTTTGATAGACATGCTGGAGTTAGAGCCTTTTTGTATCTCTTAGCTTGTGATTCATAGGGTTCCAGATTTTGGGAGTGTTAGGTTATGATTTTGTAGTGTTAAATGCCAGGCGGCATCTTAAACACTATTTCTTTTTGTTATATCAGATTTTAATTATTTTTCTTCCGCAATTTTGTTTATTGTTCTGCATTGTTAGGCTTACCTAGTCATAGAGACTAGGTTCTGTCAGGATGGTTCATGGAGGGCAAACCGGGGGTCGTGACAAGTTGGTATCAGAGCTTTAGGTTCATAGGAGTCATGACTCACAACCCGGTTTATTAGAGTCTCGCGGATCGGTACAGAGGTGTCTGTACTTATCTTCGAGAGGCTATGTAACCGTTAGGAAAATTCCACTTCATTTTAATTCCCTGTCGTGCGAGATTTTTGATATCACCATTCTAAACTTCTATCTTTTATTCTCTCACCGATGGTGAGGACACACACTACCAGAGATGATCAGGCAGTTGCGCCCCCTATGAGAGTTGTCAAAGGTTGGGGCCGGGGTAGAGGCTGAGCACACGCATGTGGTGTAGCCAAAGCACCCACGCGAGCTGCCACCGAAGTGCCATCAGTAGTTCCAAACGGAGTCCAGGCACCTGATACACCTACTGTTACTACTACTCCAGCATTTCAAGAGACCATAACATAGTAATTGAGCATGTTTGGTACATTGGTTCAGGCGGGATTGATTCAGGTTGTACCAACTACTTCACATATCGGGGGAAGGACCCAGACTCCCGCCGCCATCACTCTAGAGTAGTGAGTTCACATTGGTTGAGTTCCAGGTGTCATAGAAACAAAGCCTATGGTCCCATTTCAACAGGTGGTGAGGCTCTCTCTCTCTCTCCGAGTAGAGGACAGGTGCGTCCAGGAGAGAGAGGATAGATAAGGTCAAGAGAGAGAGTATGGGGAATCAAGGAGACCTCGTAGACCGAAGAGACCCACTGGTCCTTATTTTGGACGAAGAGTACGACATGGTAAAGGTTTTGTGGGTCAGCCAACTCAGTTTGCATCTCAGACTTCACATAGTGTTTTAGGTGTTCAAGGGTCTCAAAGTACCCGTACCATACAATTTCCACTGCCACGTCATCCACGAGGTTATTTTGAGTGTGGCGACATACACCATGTGGTGAGGTATTGCCCTATACTTGGGAGGAGTCCACCTCCACAGATTTCTCAGCCACAACATGCCCTACAAAGTTCTCAGGCTCAGCCAGTTGCTACCCCACCCGCTCAACCAGCTAGAGGTAGAGGTCGGGGAGGTAGAGGTCACCCTAAAGGGGGAGGCCAGGCCAAATACTATGCCTTTCCTTCCCGTACCGAGGTTGTTCCCTCCGATTCTGTCATCACAGGTATTGTCTTGGTTTGTCACAGAGATGCATTGGTTCTATTTGATCCAGGCTCCACTTACTCTTATGTGTGTTCTTATTTTTTTCCGCATATGCATGTACCTCGGTATTCTTTAAGTTCCCCTGTTTATGTTTCTACTCCTATGGGAGATTTTCTTGTTGTGGACCACATTTATCGGTCGTGTTTGGTTGCTCTTAGTGATTTTTATACCAGAGCCAATTTATTGTCGCTCGACATGGTAGATTTTGATATTATCTTAGGCATGGACTGGTTGTCACCCCATTATGCTATTCTTGACTATCACGCCAAAACTGTGACGCTGGGTATGCTAGGTGTACTGCGTGTTGCGTGGATGGGTGCTTTAGATCACACTCCCAGTAGAGTTATTTCTTTCCTTAAGGCTCATCGAATGGTTGAGAAGGGGTGTGATGCGTATCTATCTTATGTGAGAGATGTCAATATTGATACCCCATTAGTTGATTCACTCCCAGTAGTATAGGATTTTCCTGATGTGTTTCCAGCTGATCATCCGGGCATGCCACCTGATAGAGATATTGATTTTGGCATTGATCTATTGCCGGGCACTCATCCCATTTCTATTCCTCCATATCATATGGCTCCTCCTGAGTTGAAGGAGTTGAAGGATCAGTTGCAGGAATTGCTTGATAAGGGTTTTATTCGGCCCAGTGTATCACCTTGGGGTAATCTCGTCTTGTTTGTAAATGTGTATTGATTATCGCCAGTTGAACAAAGTTACAGTGAAGAACCATTATCCTTTGCCTCGTATTGATGATCTGTTTGACCAACTTCAGGGCAAACGAGTGTTTTCTAAGATTGACTTGCGCTCAGGTTACCATCAGTTGAATATTCGAGAGCCAGATATCCTAAAGACTTCTTTCAAGACTCGGTATGGTCATTACCAATTTCTTGTTATGTGATTTGGGATGACCAATGCCCCTGCAGCCTTTATGCATTTGATGCACAGTGTGTTCCGGCCATATCTTCACTCGTTCATTGTTGTCATTATTGATGATATTCTACTATATTTCTTGGAGTCGGGAAGATCATGAGCAACACCTGAGCACAGTGCTTCAAACCTTGAGGGAAAGGAATTTATATGCAAAGTTCTCAAAATGTGAGTTTTGGTTGGATTTCTTGGCATTCTTATACCACGTGGTATTGAGTGAGGGTATTCAGTTGGATCCGAAGAAAGTGGAAGAAGTGTAGAGTTGGCCCAGACCATCCCCAACTACAGAGATCTGCAAATTTCTTGGCTTGGCAGGTTATTAACGTCATTTTTAGGGGTTTTCATCGATTGTAGCCCCTATGACCAGGCTGACCCAGAAGGGGTGCTCCGTTCCAGTGGACGGAAGAGTGTGTGGCAAGCTTTCAGAAGCTCAAGACATTATTGACTACAGCCCCAGTTTTGATATTGCCTACAAGTTCGGGGTCTTATATTGTCTATTGTGATGCCCCGAGGATTGGCCTTGAAGCGGTTTTGATGTAGGACTGTAGGGTGATTTCCTATGTGTCCAGACAGTTGAAGGTACATGAGAAGAATTATCCCGTCCATGATCTTGAGTTAGCTGCTATTGTTCACGCCTTCAAGATCTTGCATCATTATTTGTACGCTGTGCCTCGTGAGATTTATACTGACCATCAGAGTTTGCAGCATCTGTTCAAGTAGAAGGATATTAATTTGCACCAGAGGAGGTGGTTAGAGTTGCTGAAGGACTATTATATCCCTTGTTTATATCACCTGGGCAAGGCCAATATGGTGGCCGATGCTTTAAGTAGACGACCAGAGAGTTTGGGGAGTTTGTCTTATTTACCAGCAGCGGAGAGGCCCATGGCGATGGATGTTCAGGCCTTAGATAGCCAGATTGTGAGCTTGGATCTTTCGAAGCCTAGTCGGGTTCTAGCTTGCGTGGTTTCTCGGTCTTCCTTATTTGATCATATCAGGAAGTGTCAGTTTGACGACCCTTATTTACTTGTCCTCAAGGACAAGGTTTAGCATGGTGATTCCAGAGATGTGACTATTGGTGATGATGGGGTATTGAGGATGCAGGGTCGGATTTGTATACCCAATGTTGATAGGATTCGGGAGTTGATTCTAGAGGATGCCCATAGTTCGCGGTATTCAATTCATCTGGGTGCCATGAAGATGTACTAGGATTTGAGGCAACACTATTGGTGGAGGCAGATGAAGAATGATATAGTTGGGTTTGTAGCTCGGTGCCTCAATTGTCATCAGGTGAAGTATGAGCACCAGAGACTGGGTGGGTTACTTCAGCAAATAGAGATTCCGGAGTAGAAGTGGGAGCAGATCACCATGGACTTTGTAGTTGGGCCCCCACGGACTTTGAGGAAGTTTGATGCCATTTGGGTGATTGTGGATCGCCTGACCAAGTCCGCACACTTCATTCCTGTGTGTACTACCTATTCTTCAGAGCGGTTGGCGGAGATTTAAATCCAGGAGATTGTTTGTCTGCATGGTATTCTAGTTTCCATCATTTCAGATAGGGGTACTCAGTTCATATCACGGTTTTGGAGGGACGTTCAGCATGAGTGGGGTACTCGGGTGGAGTTGTGTACAACATTTCACCCTCTGATAGACAGATAGTCCGAGCGCACTATTTAGATTCTTTATAATATGCTTTGTGCGTGTGTGATTGAGTTTAGAGGGTCTTGGGATCAGTTTCCATTGGCAGAGTTTGCCTATAACAACAGTTATCAGTCCAACATTTAGATGGCACCGTATGAGGCTTTATATGGTAGGCAGTGTAGATTCCTAGTAGGTTGGTTTGAGTCGGGTGAGGCTAGATTATTGGGCACAGACTTGGTTCAGGATGCTTTGGAGAAGGTTAAGGTGATTCAGGATAGACACCGTGCAGCCCAGTCCAGACAGAAGAGTTACATGGACCGGACGGTTCATGATGTTTCCTATTTGGTTAGAGAGCGGGTTCTGCTTCGGGTATCGCCTATGAAGGGTGTTATGAGATTAGGGAAGAAAAGGAAGTTGAGTACGATGTTTATAGGTCCTTTTGAGATATTGAGGCGTGTTGGGGAGGTTGCTTATGAGCATGCCACCTCCCAGCTTGGCAGGAGTTCATCCGGTATTTTATGTTTCGATGCTCCAGAGGTATCACGGTGATCCGTCGCACGTGTTGGACATCAGTTCAGTCCAGTTGGACAAGGATCTATCTTATCTTGAGGAGCCAGTGGCAATGTTGTATAGACAGGTTAGAAAAGCTGAGGTCAAAGAACATTGCATTGGTGAAGGTTTAGTGGCGGGGTCAACCGGTCGAGGAGGCGACCTGGGAGACCGAGTAGGATATGCACAATCGTTACCCTCATCTTTTCACTACTTCAGGTATGTCTGTATGCTCGTTTGAGGACGAACGAATGTTTAAGTGTAGGAGTATGTGACGACCCAGCCGGTCGTTTTAAGAATTAACGCCTCAATCCCCTATTAACTGTTTTCCCCGTGTTTGTTTCTGCTATTATGAGTTGTCGGGAGGAATTATTTGGAGTTTTGGAGAGTTTTGGGACACTTATTCCCTAAATGAGAGCTTAAGTTTGGAAATTTGACCGTAGTCGGAACAGTATGAAGACAGCCTTGGAATGGAATTTCGAAGATTCCGTTAGTTCCGTTGGGTGATTTCGGGTTTAGGAGCGTGTTCAGATTATGTTTTGGAGGTTCGTAGCTAATTTAGGCTTGAAATTCCGAAAGTTGAATTTTTGAAGTTTCATGTTCGATAGTGAGATTTTGATATCGGGGTCAGAATGGAATTCCGAAAGTTGGAGTAGCTCCGTAGTGATGAATGTGACGTGTATGCAAAATTGGTTTGATAGACTTTTTGATCGAAAGCGTGATTTGAGAGGTTTTGGAATTCTTATGCTTGAATCCGATAAAAAATTGGTGTTTTGATCTTGTTTTGGGCGTTTCGAAGGTTGGAACAAGTTTGAATTATGTTTTAGGATTTGTTGGCATGTTTGGTTGAGGTTCGGGGAGGCTCGAGTGTGTTTCGCGTGTTTAACGGAGGCTGCTGTATTTCTTGGTTCTGGTTTCCTTATATGCGATCGCAATAGTGGGGCTACGATCGCATAGGTTTGTTGGTGAGGCGGCAGAATTTGTGTTATGCGATCGGTAGGATTGGTTCGCGATCGCGAAGTGAGAGGAGTCAAAGAAGTGCGGTCGCATGAGGTTGTACGTGAACTCATAGTGTGAGCACGTGTGGCAGAGGTGTGATTGGTTACTCTGTACGAATGCGGTTGGGTGTACGCGATTGCGTAGAGGGAGGAGAGCCAGTGCTATGCGAACGTATGTGATGGATCGCGAACGCACTGAAGAAATTATAAAAAGCTGGGCAGTATTTAAATAGCCAGTCCGCGACCCTTCTTCATTTTCCACCATTTTTTAACGGAATTAAAGCTTTGAGAGAGATTTTTGAGGAAACCAAAGGGGAATCACTTAGAGGTAATATTCTTGACTTCATAACTCATTTATAGGTAATTAGGGCTTGAGATTAAGAGACCTTAAAATGCGTATTTGAGAGGTCAATTGAAATCCGATTTCAGTGTTCTTGATATGTATAGACTCATGAGAGTACTAGGATTCTGAAAATGCAAATTTTACCCAATTTCGAGATGTGGGCCCAAGGGGCATTTTGGTCATTTTACCTAAATTTGCATATTAGCTTAGAATTTGTTACTTGAAGTGTTATTTACATTATGCAATTGAATTGAATAGATTTGGGCTATTTGGAGTCGAGTACTCATGGCAAGAATGTGGTTTTGGGTTGATTTTGAGCTGGTTTGAGGTAAGTGGCTTGCCCAACCTTGTGTGGGGGACATTCCCCTTAGGATTGGTATTGTGATAATTGAAATGCCTTGTAAGTGAGGTGACGAGTGCGTACTTGTGCTAATTATTGAAAATCCTATTTTAACTAAAATAACTTTAATTGTATTTTTTTCCTTTTTCCTGTTTATACTACTGGGAATTTAAGCTTGCTATTAGCTTAGAGATGCATGTCTAATTGACTTAATTGCTTTATTTGCTTAAACTGCTTTAATTGTATTATGTGAACCATGCTATGTTAGAATTAACTGGTTTACCTTGGTATGAAGTTGAGTTTAATTGAGTATTCTTTGTGTTATTGCTGTGTGTTTTACATTTAGGACTACGGGACGACATCCCGGGAGATCCCCTGTACGTATTTTGATTTGAACTGAAGTGCGGGATGCCAAGAGATCCCTAGAATATATTGAGGATACCAAGAGATCCTCGGGATACAAAGAGATCCCTAGCATATATTGAGGATACCAAGAGATCCCTGGCATATATTGAGGGTACTAAGAGATCCTCGAGATATTGAGAGATCCCCGGTTATTATCATTGTGAAGAGTGGTATTCCTTGTGATTGTTTTTGCCTCTATTTCAGTTATTGTTATCCTTATTATCCTGTATTAATTCTTATTGTTACCTTTCAATTGTACTGTTTTATCTTATTATGTTATACCTTATATTTCATTTGACCTTAGCAGGGCCCTGACCTTCCTCGTCGCTACCCGACCGAGGTTAGGCTTGGCACTTACGGAGTACCCTTGTGGTGTACTCATGCCCTTTCTGCGCATGTTTTTCATGTGCAGATCCAGGTACTTCGACTTAGTCCTATCACTCTTGAGGCAAGGAATTTTCATAGATACTTTGAGGTATATCTACCGCATCCACATACCGAAGATTCCCTTTCTATTCGCAGTACTAGTATAGCCTTATGTATTTTCCCTTTTGATAGAAATTCTCGAGTTAGAGGTTTTATGTATCTCTTATCTTGTGATTCATGGGGTTCCGGATTTTGGGAGTTTTAGGTTGAGATTTTGTATTGTTAAATGTCAGACGACATCTTAAACACTGTTTCTATTTGTTATATCATTGTGTGCGGTGAAATCTGGGGGGGCGATTTCCCCTTGACATAATACTTCGAAGGGTGATCCTGGAGGCACAAGATCTTGAATCAGTCGTTTCCCTCAAGGTCTGTCGATGCTTTGCCAAGGATAATATTGGTCGGAGCCCCGACGAACGCAGAAATCTCCCGAGGAATGCGCCCGGGGTCGAAAAGGTCTATTGGAGCGGCTCGACGTCAGCTCACATACTACATAAAGCCAACCAACTATAATATCCCCTTCTCTTTCATCACACAATGTATTTTGTACTAAGTTTGAGCTTCCCCTTTCTATAAAAAGGGGGTCACTAACGCCATGTAGGAAAGGCTCCAATTATCCTACTCAAGTGCTATAATATCTTCTCTCTCTTTTCCTTTCTAATTGGCTTGTCCCTATTGGCACGAAGCCATTTATCTTCGATTACTTACTTGTTTGTTCTTTGTTTATCACTTGGTACTGGCCCGAAACCGTCTTCATATTCATCGCTTTTTTTATCGTTCTTCAGTACATAGATTAATATTGGCTGAAAGGAGCCTTATCTAATTGTATCTTTGACTATTATTGTCACGACCCAAACTGGAGGGCCATGACTAGCACCCGACCATACTTGTCTAGCACCAACGTACATTTTATCTAACCTTTTTTTATTATCTTTTAGGGTTGACGAGATCAATATAAATGGTAGACATGGATCATGGACAACCAACAATAATATATGATGGCATGAACATACATAACAGGGGATGACTAGACAATTAAGAAACTACATATAAGGTACGAGCTACCACGCTACCATGAAAGACTATACAACAAAAACCAGATGACAAGGCATACCAAACTATACATGAGTCGACACCTGTCTATGAGCCTCTAAATGAACATAAGTGCGGCAACATAGCCGGAACAGGGCCCCGACATACCCATAATGTCTATAACAAAAATGCATACAAAGACCACGGCAAGTCCGGAGAAGGGATATCGCCAATCACTGCTGAACTAGACAATCTACTGCGGTGGGGGAGCTGCACCTGCCTGTCTATCAGGGCCTGCAGCACGACATGCAGCGTCCACAAACAAAAGGACATCAGTACGAATAAAGTACTAAGTATGTGAGGCAGGGAACCATAAATACAAACAGTAATGTAAGCATGGATAGAGAATATACAACCTGGAACATCTGAGTACCTCTGAGGGCTACTGACATGAAATGCATGATACATATGTATGTACACATAAGCTTTTAAAACATACGCATCTGTGGGCGTCATCATCATCATATCGTACCCAGCCATAATAGGCTCGGTAAAAAACGTACCCCGCCATCATAAGGCTCGGTAGAATCGTACCTGACCACGTGGAGCTCGGTAAAACCCAACTGATTAGTTGTTGCACAATAGGTGTCGTACCCGGCCGACTATAGCGCGACTCGGTAGAGTAAAATAGATACATATATATAATGCATGCTCGACTCATGGAATCACATTATAAACCTTTCGGAGTGACGTAAGGTCGGTATCCTCTGTACACATTATTAGGACTAACTCTTCACTATGAACCTTATAAGAATCAGGAAGTTCCAACAACATTGATAACATAAGAATAAGAGAAGCAACATTAAAAACAATCATTCCATAAGAGGGAAAGCAATATAAGTATTGCTAGCTTCTAAGAGTAGAGTACCTTTGGAAGCTCGTTCATTACATTATGTACAATCGGAGTCGTGCAAAATAATGAAAGGGATAGCCTCACATACCTTGTATGTACTGCCCCAATCGCAAGGTATACAATTGTCACAACTCCTTAGTCTACAATAAGAGAAACGATACTATCATTATCATTTAAGCGTCATAACTATTATGTATCGACCACAACCTATTTTACATTGAAATGAACAACACCTCCCCTATATATATGACTTCACACCATTCAAAACAATCACCAAACAGACCAAACAACATCAATAATAAACATATTGAGCCTCCCAAAACAGTGCACGCACAACCTAATTACATCATACATACGACGGCCACCGTAGTCGTGTCAAACGACCCAGAAAATTACGAATAACTATCAGTCCACAACCCTACATATATATGGTGTTTCTCCACACCCGTCCACCTCCAAAACTCCACAAAAAAGTAGTAAAACACGCAGCCCAACAACAATACAAACAGTCCACAAAACAGTCGGCTACAAGTGAATAACTCAAACTCACGGCTTCCGATCACCGTCCCGTGAGTTATTACATGTATAGAATGAATTACCATGAATTCACAGCAGAGAAAAATGTATGAAAGATGGCAGTAACTTACCGTACTTGTTGGATAACTCAGCTCATCCCTTGGTTTTTCAAACTCTAGGTTTTACCTTCAAATAGAACTTGAAAGAGAGGGAAAATCGATTAGGGTTTGTGTGGGATTTTTGGGAAGGAGTTGCAGGGGTTAACTTTGGTTTTGAGGGTCTGAAATATGGATGAAATAACTGAGTTCATAACCCCATAAAAGTCCTCTCTTGGCTGACATAGGTCTTTTAATTTTGTCCTATCATTTTGGCAAGTAGATGATGCACCTACTTGTCATCTACCAATCTGCGCAAGCTTGCGAAAATATGAATATCTCTATACTCGAAGATCGTATTGACAAACGGTTTAATGCATTGGAAACTAGACTCATAGATATTTAATTTTTTGGGTATATCACCCCTTAATTCTTTGTAAATTAGGAGAAAAACTTAGAAATATTTGACCTAATGTTTAAGTAAAATTATGAACCTAAGTTGCGACAACGTTTGTCGACTTTTGTTTCATAACTCATTTGACTTCAAGACTTATGATAAGGATATTATATGATTCAAATAACTTAATACATGACGTATTGAGTGTATTAAGAACCTCTAGGTTTACCTGAAAATACGAGTTACAACATCCTTTATTCGTTTAACTTCTAATACTTGTTAATCACCCTTATACACCCTTGTATCACTTAAGACCAATAGGATTAACTTCTTATCATCTCAAAGGTAATTCCTTCTTGGATTTATGTTAACTAATATATGGCATGAACTAACACGTGTGGATATGGGATGTAGCACCCTATCCCTCGTTAGGAACATTCGTCCTCGAATTTAAGGGTTCATGGGGAGTTTAAATCATCGTGGATTCCGGCCAAGTTTCTCCCATAAATAAAGGACAAACTTGCAAGCGGTTAACTCAACTATGGACTTACAAGAGTATGCAAAGCATTATGGACACGTACATTATCTGCATTTCGCCATTTTGTATTAAGGAAGAGTATTCTCAAGTTATTGCTTACCTCATAGAGCCATTTCACCTACCAATGTATCATGTGTTCCACCAGCATTCTTGTTATATCATTCTGGAATAGGTATGGGTATTTAGACTTCATCTCCTCTTCTGTTTCCCATGTCATTTCTTTCATATTCTTATTCCTCTACAATACTTTGATGGAAGCTACATCTTTTGTTCTCAGCTTGCGGACTTGTCGATCTAATATAGCCACTGGCATTTCTTCATATGATAGGTCCTCTGTACCCTGTACATCTTTGATAGGGACGACTCGAGAAGGGTCTCCAATACATTTCCTCAACATAGATACATGGAATACTGGGTGGACAAATTCCAATTCGGATGGCAATTCTAACTCATAAGCAACCTGTCCAATCCGTCGAAGACTTTTATACGACCCGATATACCTTGGACTCAGCTTACCTTTCTTCCCAAAATTCATAATACCCTTCATTGGTGAGATCCTCAAGAAAACCCAATCACCAACCTCAAACTTCAGATCACGACGTCGGATATCGGAATAAGATTTTTGCCTGCTTTATGTCGTCCTCAATCGCTCATGTATCACTTTCACCTTCTCAATAGCTTGGTGAATCAAATTTGGCCCATATAATTCTGTTTCACCGAGTTCGAACCATCCAACTGGTGATCTACATCTTCTCCCGTATAGTGCCTCATATGGGGCCATTTTAATATTGGAATGGTAGCTATTATTGTAGGCGAATTCTATGAGTGGAAGATGGTCATCCCAATTTCCCTTAAAATCTAGAACACATGCTCGTAGCATATTTTCCAGTGTCTGAATGGTACGTTCATCCTGTCCATTAGTCTGCGGATGAAATTCAATGTTGAGATTCATTTGTGTGCCTAAACCTTTCTGAAAAGACCTCCAAAAGTTAGCTGTAAATTGAGCTCCTCGGTCTGATATAATAGATACCGGCACACCATGAAGCCTAACAATCTCCTTGATATACAACTTCGCATAATCTTCAGCCGTGTAAGTTGTCTTAACTGGCAGAAAATGGGCACATTTTGTAAGTCGATCAATTATCACCCAGATGGAGTCAAACTTATGATAAGAGCGAGGTAATCCAATAATGAAGTCCATATTAATCACCTCCCATTTCCAGGTCGGAATCTCTATATTCTGAAGCAATCCACCGGGTTTCTGATGTTCTATCTTTACTTGTTGACAATTGGGACACTGGGCTACAAATTCTGCAATAGACTTCTTCATGTTATCCCACCAATACTGCTCCTTGACATCATGATACATCTTTGTCGAGCCGGGATGGATGGAATATCGGGATTGATGAATCTCATTCATAATCTTCTCTCGCAACCCTGCCACATTAGGCACACATAATCGGCCCTGGTATCTCAGTGCCCCATCTCTTCCGATCTCAAAAGCCATACTTTTACACTGCTGAATGCTCTCTCTTAATCGTACTAAGATAGGATCTTCATATTGCCGTGCTTTTACCTCGGCTACCAAAGATGATTCTGATGTATTCTGTACAGTAACACCTCCGTCATCAGAGTCTAACAATCTGATTCTCATATTGGCTAGCTGATGAAGCTCTTTAGTCAACCCCCATCTACCTGCCTCAATATGTACTAAGCTTCCCATTGATTTACGGCTGAGAGCGTCTGCCACAACATTGGCTTTACCGGGATGATACAATATCTCGACGTCGTAGTCTTTCAATAATTCAAGCCACCTACGCTGCCTCAAATTCAACTCTTTCTGCTTGAAGATGTATTGTAAACTCTTGTGATCTGTGTAGATGTCAACATGGACGCCGTATAAGTAGTGCCGCCATATCTTCAAAGCATATATTACTGCAGCCAATTCCAAATCATGGGTTGGATAATTCTTTTCATGCTTCTTCAATTGTCTTGATGCATAAGCAATCACCTTCCCACGCTGCATCAATACGCACCCCAAACCTATACCTGAGGCATCACAATATACCACATAACCTTCTGTTCCTTCAAGGAGAGTGAGCACTGGTGCGGATATCAAACGATTCTTCAGCTCCTGAAAACTACGTTCACAAGTGTCAGACCACTGGTACTTGGTAACTTTCTGTGTTAACTTAGTCAATGGTGATTATATAGAGGAAAACCCTTCTACAAACCGCCTATAATATCCTGCTAGCCCTAGGAAGCTACGGACTTCTGATGGTGTTGTAGGTCTCGGCCAATTCTTTACTGCATCGATCTTCTGAGTGTCGACACTAATACCCTCGTCAGATATCACATGGCCAAGGAACGCTACTGAGTTCAGCCAAAATTCACATTTGGAGAGCTTAGCATATAACTTACGATCCTGAAGCGTCTGTAATACTATCCGCAAGTGGCCCGCATGTTCCGCCTCCGAACGAGAATATACTAGAATGTCATCAATGAATACAATCACGAACACATCAAGATAGGGCCTGAATATAGTATTCATGAGATCCATAAAAGCTGCTGGGGCATTTGTTAGCCCGAACGACATCACCAAGAACTCAAAGTGCCCATATCTTGTCCGGAAGGCCGTCTTTGGAATATCCTTCTCCCTAACCCTCACCTGATGATACCCTGAACGTAAATCAATCTTGGAGAAATACTTGGCACCCTGGAGTTGGTCAAACAGGTCATCAATTCTTGGAAGTGGATACTTGTTCTTTATAGTAAACTTATTCAACTGTCGATAGTCGATACACATCCGTAACAACCCATCTTTCTTCCGCACGAATAGGAATGGTGCACCCCAAGGTGAAGTGCTAGGCCTAATGAAGCCCTTATCCAGCAAGTCCTTCAACTGCACCTTCAACTCTCGCAACTTTGTCGGGCCATTCTGTATGGAGGGATAGAGATCGGTTGAGTGTCAGGCAACACATCAATGCTAAACTCAATCTCCATTTCAGGAGGAAGGCTTGGGAATTCATCTGGGAAAACATTTGGGAATTCATTGACCACGGTGATTGATTGTAAAGTAGGCGGTTTCACCTCCGCATCCCTAACGCAAACGAAATGATAAATGTAACCTTTTGAGATCATTTTCCTTGCCTTAAGATAGGAAATAAACCTACATTTCGGTGTAGCAATGTTCCCTTTCCATTCAATGATGGGTTCACCAGGAAATTGAAACCTAACCATCTTCGTATGACAGTCAACATTTGCATAGCATGAGGCCAACCAGTCCATTCCCATTATCACATCAAAATCAACCATTTCTAACTCAAATAAATTTGCCGAGGTTTGACGACTACAATTATCACAGTGCAACCTCTATATACCCTTCTAGCAATCACAGAATCTCCTATAAGAGTAGATACCACAAGGGGTTTACTTATCAATTCAGGTTCAATGCCAAACTTATTAGCCACAAAGGGTGTAACATATGATAATGTAGATTCTGGATCAATCAGCGCATATACATCATAAGAAAACACAGATAATATACATGTAACAACATCTGGAGACGACCCGAGATCCTGTCGACCTACTAGAGCATAGGTTCGATTTTGACCACCACTCGAACTCGGCACTGCACCTCTACCTCTACCACAACCTGTCGACTGCTGAAAACTGCGTGCTGGAGGTCGAACTGATGAGGAAGAAGCAGACACAGATCCAGTCGGCTGAGCCATACCATCACCTCCCCTTTTAGGACAATCCCGTGTCATATGGCCAGGCTATCCGCAAGAATAACATGCATCAGAACCTCGGCGGAACAGTCCAAAGTGGGCCTTGCCGCACTGATCACTACGTGGTGTTGTGGATCTCGCCTGACTAGTATCCTATGATGTTGTGAGCCTGATGCCTGCGAACTCTAACCTGGACCAGAATAGGTAAATCGTTCATATCGAGGCCTCTGAAACTGTGGAGGAGCACTAGCTACAGGTGGCGCCAAACTCCTCGAAGACTGGGGCCTAACGCTGCCTCTGAAGTCATTAGAATACCTTGCAAATCTCGCCCTCTTATGCTGGACCCTATCCTCCTCCCTATCTTCCCTCTGTTGGCACCTACGATCCTCTAGGGTCTGGGCATAAGCCTGAATACGGGAAATATCCATGCCCTCCAACAAGGCTGTCGTGCACTCATTTATCAGATGTGGTCCCAATCCGTTCACGAACAATATACCCGATCACTCATCTCGGCCACCATATGGGGAGCATACCTTGCTAAAGAATCAAATTGCATACTATACTCTCGCACACTTCGCACACTCATATTACCTTGTCTAAAGTTCAAGAACTTATCAACTCTAGCTCGTCTTATCTCAACTGGAAAGTAGTGACGAAGAAAGGCCTTAGAAATTCCTTCCACACAGCTGGAGGAGCTTTCCGACCCCTGGATCTCTCCCAACTATCATACCAGAGAACCGCTAAATCCCGTAGCCGATAAGAAGCCAACTCTACTGCCTCTGTATCACTAACATGCATAACCCGCTGTATACGATGAACCTGGTCAATAAAATTCTGTGGGTCCTCCTTGGGGTCTGATCCGGTAAACACTGGAGGGTTTAAATTAATAAAATCACGAACTCTCGTACTAAATGGTTTATCATGAGCACTTGTATTCTGCCTCTGAGCCTGAGCAGCTACCAAGCTAGTCAATAACTGCAAAGCACTCCACATATCCTAGTCTGTAGTGCCAGACGGAGGAACTGGAGGTGCTGGGTGCCTCCTAATATCCTCTGGAGGAGACAGAGTAGATGAGGTATGAGACAGCATCTCACTCTGAGCCTCACTTTGTCCTGCTCTGGCTTGGGGCACCTGACCGGTACCCTCTCCCGTAGCTGTATCAAGCCGTCTACTAATTGTGTGCTTCCTATTCGAAGGCATCGCTGAAAGAAAACAAGGTGAATATTAGAGACGAACACTTATGACTCAACTCTACGCACGATCTAGATTCAAGAAGAAGGTAACGACCCTAGATGTCATGTAGCCTCCTGATTATAAATGTGGCGCACTACACATCCATAATCAAGACTCTACTAGACACGGCTCATAGACAATCCCTAGGACAGACTTGCCCTGATACCAAGTTTGTCACGACCCAAACTGGAGGGCCATGACTAGCACTCGACCATACTTGCCGAGCACCAACGTACATTTTATCTAACCTTTTTTATTATCTTTTAGGGTTGACGAGATCAATATAAATGGTAGACATGGATCATGGAAAACCAATAATAAAATATGATGGCATGAACATACATAACAGGGGATGACCAGACAATCAAGAAACTACATATAAGGTACGAGCTACCACGCTACCATGAAAGACTATACAACAAAAACCAGACGACAAGGCATACCAAACTATACATGAGTTGACACCTGTCTATGAGACTCTAAATGAACATAAGTGCGGCAACATAGCCGGAACGGGGCCCCGACATACCCATAATGTCTATAACAAAAATGCATACCAAGACCACGGCAAGTCCGGAGAAGGGATCTCGCCAATCACTGCAGAACTGGACAACCTACTGTGGTGGGGGAGCTGCACCCGCCTGTCTATCAGGGCCTGCAGCATGACATGCAGTGTCCACAAACAAAAGGACGTCAGTACGAATAAAGTACTAAGTATGTAAGGCAGGGAATCATAAATACAAACAGTAATGTAAGCAGGGATAGAGAATATACATCCTGGAACATCTGAGTACCTCTGAGGGGTACGGACATGAAATGCATGATACATATGTACGTATACACAAACTTTTAAAACATATGCCTCTGTAGGCATCATCATCATCATATCGTACCCAGCCATAATAGGCTCGATAAAAAACATACCCTGCCATCATAAGGCTCGGTAGAATTATACCCGACCACGTGGAGCTCGGTAAAACCCAACTGATTAGTGGTAAAGTTGTTTAGTTTTGGTTTGTAAAAGAAGTTAACTTTTTAGTTAACAATGAAGATCCATTGTTCATATACTAGAGCTTGATTGAAGACCTTACTGTCTCATCATTTCTTGATTGTCTTACACGTTAATATTTTGTTACTTTAGATAGCCACCTAAGACAATATGACTAAGAGTCACATGTCTTAGTAGTAGCTTAATGCCACGTGGGGTGGGTTTTTTTAACCTTATCTTATAATTCATTATTTAATTAGGTAATGTCTTGTTACCCGATAATTAATCAATTACTCGTATAATTAAGAATTGTCTCAAATTACTTAAAATTCTATTTATTATTAATACACTTTATACATCCTACTATCATGGTCATATGGTACCTTGTATGGTACTAGTCCATAACTATCGGGTATTAATGCTTGACCCGAATTTTATCCCAACATGCCAAACTTGGATAAAAATTCATTTTCTTTGGCTTGCTTCCCCTTCCACCTTCAAGAATTTACTCACCACTTGTTTGAAATAACATAATACTTATAACCTCAAAAATAGTCTAATCTCGAGCTTATATCAATTTACTCATGGTGTACTTTCATGTACAAAAATATGGGGTGTAACAAATAGTGTAACGGATATGGATGTTTACCTTACTGATATGTTATTTTCTTTTTTATTATTTAAGGTTGTCTCTTTTATCTTCAATCCTTCATATAATATATACAAGTATATAGAAGTTTTTACTGTCGGTATTTTTGTCACACTCTTGAGTTAAGACTTTTAATGATTAAAGCATGCTGCTATTACTTAGTTTTCTGTTTTGCACCATTTCTAATTCTTAGGTATGATTTGAACTACTTCCTAACCCATCCCCATGAATATTCTAATAATTAGTGAAGAGGAATCATAAACCGATGGAAATTTGAACCACTACTGAAATGATATTCAATTCTTTCCTTAATTTTTATCATTTGATATTACTATGTTTTTCATATAAATATCTCTAGTAATTATAATTTAAGACATAAAAATGATTTACTCCGGTGATAGGAATAAAGTTTTTTAATTAGTCTTAAACTTCTCTTACGTGTCAAAAACTTTGGCACAAAAAAATTTATTCTGATAAGCTAGTCTTTTTCAATTAATAAAATTAGTCTTTACATATACAAATAATCTGTTTGTAATTTTCTAGGACTTCCTCTTAATTTTCTTGAGTTGATAGAGACATGGGGTGTAACATGGAGTAGGGAAAACTCCGTGTAATATTCCGTTGGAGAACCTTCATTGATTGAACTTAGAAATCAAAAAATCGGATTAAGCTTCTGCTCTTTCAAATCCTTGAACGAAATTTGTTCATGCTTCTTTGAAATTTATGAACGAAATTTTGCTTTAGATTCTTTGAAATTGGAAACGAATCTGCTTTTTATTCTAACGTTTCTTTGAACTAGTATTGATATATCAAGAATGAGTTATGAGTGTTCTTATCCTAATTAGGTAAGACTTATAATTAAGTCTTACTTGATTAAATTTTTAATGAAATCCTACGTAGCCACATGGCATAATGCCTAAGAGTCATTTTTTGTCATGGTGGGCTTGTGCCACGTTTTAGATGGGTATATTTTTTAAATTTTTATCCATTTATTAGTTAACTGGGTAATGTCCTGTTATCCGGTAATTAATTAATTACCCGCATAATTTAAAAATTATTTCAATTTACTTAAAATTTTATTTATTTTTAATATACTTTATACATCGTACTACCGTGGTCATATAGTACCTTGCATGGTACTAGTCCATAATTATCGGGTATTATCGCTCGACTCGTATTTTATCCCAAATTGGCCACTTTCAACGAAACACGTTTTCTTCAATTCGTTTACCCTTTATCCTTCATGACACTTATTTATTGCTTGTTATAAATAGCGTAAATATGTTAACCTCAAGATAATCTCATCCCCGATTCTATGTCAATAACTGAAGACGAAAATTTTAACAGTACGAAAACGCGAGATGTAACATTTAGGGCTTGCTGGATCTGGACCATTCACAAATAACAAAAGCATAAATTTTACAGTTTGTAGGATTTCAATAGCCCTACAGGATTGCTTAGGGGTGTATCAATGATGTCCTATGAACATGATATCTAGTCATAAGTCAGAAGCACAGTGAACCAGTAAACAATTTTAAGCAGGCAGTTTGGATCCTATAGGCATGCTGTCTAGGCGCAATGACTAATTTTAGACTTATAGATACTGGTAGAAAAATGCAGAAATTGGTTTTAAAATCATATAGGCATGGCAAAATGCAGCAATTAGTTTTTAAAACCTTATTGACATGCACAGAACTGATCTAGACTTTGTCGGCATATAGAGACTGATTTACATGCATGGTATCGAAAGTGCAAGATTGATTTTAAACACTATAGGCATGACGTCTAAATGAATAAACATTGTGATACCTATGGGCATGGTATCTAATGCAAGTAAATAATCCTAAGAACATGATCTCTAATGCAAGCAAATAGTCATAATAAACCTAAGGACATGATTTCTACCCAGTTTTCCCACAAAATTATATAAGAATCCCTCTCTTTATGCTAATTTTCACAATATCTATTTACAAGAATTATTATTACTGGCCATATGAATTACAGAAGGAACAAACTATGCTATAGGGAGCCTGAATATAGGCCCAAAGGATAAACCTGGCCAACTAGGCCTTCAACCAGTCCAAAAATGCCATAACCTCATAGTGCACCCAATAGTATTCTGGTGTGTCAAAGTTCCCAAGGGCCTCAGAGACCCCGGGAAATGCTCACACCAGAAAACTTTTAAAGTAACCCTTTATGAGAAAGTTTGAAAAGTCAACTACAGTGTGTCAAAGTTTAGAGGAGTCTCGTGGACTCCTAAGTAATGCTCATACTAGAGGGGCAAGACCCTAGGTGCTCTAAGAATAAGAGTTGAAAACAGGAGATAGGTTTTAAGAAAATAATTTTGGATTCTCAGGAAGTAAAAAGCAAACAGGGTCATTCAATCATTGTAACTCAAACAAAGGTCCCAGCAGTCAAATAGTATATAGAAGCAAGGTAACTTAGAGTTTCAACTTAGTTTATTAACTGTCATTAGGTGAGCATACAGTCACATACAGAGGGATAGTAGGACTGGGGAGCCATATTGTGAGAGGTGAATATTTTAAGAGCATGATAGTGGAGAAGTAGACATAGGTCTAGTTTAGACATAAGCAAGTATATAGACTTGCTGAAAGCAGAAGCACATAGGTCTGGCTAAAATAGGAGTAAACAGGTTGAAAACAAGACACATAGGTTCAATCAAACAGAAGTATACATGATATTGCAGTAACATATAGGTTGAACAGAAGTAGACATGCTTATTGTAGTAAACACATAGGTTTGCTTAAGCAAAAGAAAGACATGCTGACTATTAAGATGATGCGCAGATCAAATTGAACAACAGTAAGCATAAAGTCTAGTGTACATGTTGATTGGAACAATAACCATGAAGCACATGATCTAATGAGATAAGTAGACATGCTAATAACAGGTCACATAGCTGAATTAAATAACAGTAGACATGCTGAATAGGGAAAACATACAAGTTCAGAAGAAAAACATACTGATTGTAAGAAAAACACATAGGTTTAATTGATGGCAATAGTGAGAGCATACTAGTTAAGAAAGCAAAAACATAAGTTAAGTAGGCAGGATTCAACAGCCTAGCCTTGGCTTTCAGCCGGCTAGACTAGCAATGAACACAAGTAGCAGAGAGAGAGATGAGAGCAAGTTTATATGTGTGTGTGTGTTTGATCTATTGTTTATTGTTTAAAGAAGTCAGAATGAGAGTTTATATAGCACTTAGTAAGGTAGGGCAAATAAGGTAAATAATAAATTAGAGTTCATAAAACATGGTAATCAAATCAATCAATCAATTAATTGGGGACTTAACTAGATCAATTCTCACAGAAGAATCCGGGAAGTACCCCCTTAAATTGGGGAGAATCCCTTAACGATTCAAATTAGGATTCAAATAAGGTAAACAAATAAATCATATGTGCATAAGTTATGAAAATCAAATAATCAATCAATTAGAGTCAAACACAAATTAATTAGTAGGACAGGATCACAGAAGTATCACTTGAATTAAGGAGAATCTCATACCAAATCAATTAATAGATAGGACTGAAGTTTAATAAGGTAAGCAATTCGGTTACAATAATCAAGGCCTAGAAATCAGGCCAGTAACATAATTAAGGAAAGTATTACTAACTATGAATCATATATAAGGAAAGAACAGGTAAAAATCTTTCAGAGAGATACTAGTTGAAAATGAATACAATCCCAAGTCCTAATTAAGGAGATAACTCAATTAACTACTTTAGTTGACAAAGCTAAAGCAAACGGTCAAGAACAGTGAGATAAATAGTCGATTATTGAGAACCCTAAGCATACCGAAATACATACATGACACTCAAGCAAAGAAAGCAGTCTTACAGTAAAGAAGAAAGCCAAAATTACTTCAAAACATTTTTGCAAAAATCCTTATTAGGAATCAAAACCCTAGCTTTGGGGAAAAGTGAAATCGGTAGATAATAATAGTAAAAATGGAAGAAACTTAAAGAGAAAGTATTAAACAAACTCAAAACATTTCAGATCTAAAAGGATTTGAACTGATTTAGCCAAAATAGCTAGGTTTGTACAAAAATAAATAGAGGTGAGAAAAAGATAGAGGGCCTGGAGCACCTTTAGAACGAAGCCGGCAGAGCAAATCGCGAGCATGAGGAGCTAAAAGCTCAGGCGGAGGTTCAAGCTTCAGCGGTGGAGGGTGCTCTAGCTAAAGCTTCTGCCTTTGAGGTTCAACTTCTCTTAGCTTGTGATAATACCTGGATTTGAATAGATATTATTATGAAGCTCGAGTCCGAGCTTTTGAAGGTCAAGGCCGAGGTTGTGGATGCCCGGGATGAAGCCGTAATGAACCGAACTAAGGCCAACTAGAAGGTGGCGATCTATTTGAAGGATGCTGCCGATGCTCAAGTTGAGCTGAGAGAGATCCTTGACCACGAAGATAGGAGCAAATAATATGCTCGGTGTAAGTCTCGGAGGAAAACCCTCGATGAGATCCGTGATAGGGGATTTGACCTCTCGGAAGAGTTGACGCGGGCGAGGGAGGACGAGTGTAGTGGTCGGTTACTTCTGTCTGACATTGAGGATAGCGAAGATGAGGCCGACGGGCCATAGCCCCTGGGGGGATGTAGATTTACTTTCTGATTCTGTATATAGGATTTTCGAAGTATGTTGTAAGTGGATCTTGTGTTTTCCCGCATGTATGTATAAAAGGAAAGCCTCGAGGTTTCATTTCTTCTGCATTTTTTTGCCTTGATTTTAGCCAGATGGATTGGTTTTGATTTAGAAGGAATCCATAGATTCGTGGTATGGCCTTGAGCCTCATTAAACTGGCCCTTAGGCTCTTACGCGTTTTGTCAATACGACCTTTGGTTTTAGCGCTAGCGACAATGGCTCTTATGCATTTGCTCTTAGGCATAATCAGTTAACTGTTTTGGGTTCAGTCTCCGAATTGGGTTTCGACTCGAGCTCATTCAACCCTCAAGCTATTGGATTTGTGCGGGCTGGGGACATTGGCTCTTATGCCTTGGGTCGATGCGACCTTTTATGTGGACTGGCCACAATGGCTCTTATGCCTTAGGTCGATGCGACCTTTGTGTGTGTGGGCTGGTGATAGTGGCTCTTACGCCTTGGGTCGATGCGACCTTTTATGTAGGCTTTATTTTTTCCCTCGATAAGGATTTTTTTTAAATAGTGTTTTTCTGACTCTTAGATAGTTTAATAAAAAACCTCGACTGTGAGTCGTTATGTGGCGATGATCGAGCACCTTGGGAGGTTTGGCTCGGAGGCTGAGTATCTTGAAGCTAGTGTTTAGGAGCTGACATGGTCGAATCTCTTTTGCCTATGTCGAGGGTAGCCTGTTTAACCGGTTCTTTCCGAAGTATATTCTAAGTAATTGAAGGCCTGCGATTTATAATGACGGTCGGGCATCACCGTGTCGCGTTAATTTGGCTAGTACAGCCTAGTGACCGGAGTCATTTGTGTTTGGCCGGAGCCTTTATGTCCCGAGTGAAGTAGTTTCGGCATTTATATCGAGGTATGCCTTTTTAGGGGTCTTACAAGTTCGATATATAGCTTAAACTTTGAGATTGAGTTTATGCCTTTAATAAGGTCTTACAAGTTTTACCTCCCTTTGAGGTCTTACAATTTTGGATACTTGGTACAAGTATGGTTCATGCCTTGCTTGAGGTCTTATAGATATTGATGTTGCCTTATATAGGTCTTACGAGATCGAGGTGGCCCGCATGTGGTCTTATGGCCTCGGATTTTGATAAGTCGATGGAGATGGCAATTGACGGCAGTCCCCCAGTCATCGAGGGTTTCTTGGCTCTGGAGACATTACTCGTGAACTTGGTATTGCCTCATTGAGGGCTTGCGATTTTGGAGCTTCCGACCTGGAGGTCGTGTAGCCTTGTGTTTTTGACGCGAGTCCCCGAGTGTTCGGGACATTTTTGGCTCTGGAGTTGTTTTGTGATCTCGTTGATGCCTCATTCAGGAATTATGAGTTTGAAGCTCCTACCTGGGGGTCTTACTATTTCGAGTTGTTGACGGCAGCCCCCAAGTAATCAGGACATCTTTTTGGCTCTTGGTCCGTTTTTTGCAAAGATATCGAGCTTCCTTGAAATGCAAAATGCTTTTAGGAAGTATTATTTGATTACTTGGTACAAGTATACATGTCTTTATTGTTTAAAGGCTCGGTTGCTCTATACGGACACGATTCATTCGACCGTTTGGCCTGGTACATTATTTTCCTGTCGAGACCTTTCTTGGCGTATCTTGGCTTCTCAGAGTTGGTGAACTTCCGGGGGGATGCCCCTCAGTATTCGAGGTTGACTAAAAAGGAAGCCTTGAATACTTTTTGAATCTTCCTTAGGTAGAATACAGGTGTTGCCTCGTTAAAAACCTTGCCGGTAAAACCCTTCTTGGGATAAAACCCGGTCAAAGAAAAATAGTGCAACGCATGCTTTTGAAACCCAAGACCTTTGAGCTGGGAAGAGCTTCGGTTGTTTCGACCTGATATCTGCATTTTGATTAGTATAAAATGTAACTAAAAAGGGAGACGGTCATACCTTAGTGTAGGCGGCACTTCGGATCTCGGTGTGATTCAATCATTTATTATGATGACTCGATATGGTCCTTCGTTAAGTCGGGTGTAGCCGAGAATGTAACTTGTCATCGCTATTTTATTGTTTGTTTATCCTTTGGCTCCTTCGGTGGTGGAGGTATTGGCGCCGGCATTACATCATGCACTATGAACATTTCCTTTACTGTATGCTACTCCCCGTAGATAGTTTTTATCATTTGATGAAGGGTGGATGGTACTGCTCTCATGCAGTGTATCCATGGCCTTCCGATCAAGGCTTTGTATCTCATGTCTCCTTCAATGACATGGAATTTGGCATTCTGAGTTGTGCCAACCATGTTGACTGGGAGGGTGATTTCCCCTTTCGTCGTTTTTCTCGCCATGTTGAATCCATTGAGGACTCGAGAGGTGGGCACGATATGGTCAAGTAGTCCGAGCTTCTCTACCATCCATTGAGTACACGTTTAATTTGAAATGTATTTATAAGGAAAGAGATTACCAGTGCGTCATTGTGAGGCTGAGACAAGGTATCGATGCCCTCGTCGGTGAATGTGAGAGCATCCTCAGGTATGTAACCCCGAGTTCGCTTTTCTTTGGTGATAGATATTTTTGTTTTTCTCATCATGGGTTCATGTGGGGCATCGATGCCTCCTAAGATCATGTGGATGACATGTTACGGCTCATTTGTTTCGTTCTTCTTGGTCACCTCTCTTTTTCTGAACTGATTTTTGGCCCGGTCACTAAGGAATTCTCGGAGGTGACCTTTAATGAGTAATCTAACTACTTCTTCTCGGAGTTGGTGGCAATCCTCATTCTTGTGGCCGTGCGTGTTGTGAAATTCACACACTAAGTTATGATTTCTTTGTGAAGGGTCTGATTGCATAGGCCCAGGCCACTTGGTGTCTCTGATTTTACTGATGGTGAATACGATGTCTGAAACATCGCCATTGAAGTTGTATTCTGACAAGAGATATTCCTCTGTCGGCCCTGTGTACCTATCAAAACCAGCTCTACTGACAAGTCCCCGAAGATTCTGGCCTCGATCCATTCTTCGATCATTGCGGGGTATGTTATGCCTCGGGGCATTTCTCCTGTCTTCGGTGTATGGCTAGTACCTTTCTTTGTTTGGCTTTGGCTCCTTCGCCAGAAGCCTTCTTGGGTATACCGAGCCCGAGGGGGCTTCTAGTTGCTCGTCTTCGACCTTGATTTTCGATTGATATCGATTATGGACGTCCCATCAGGTCATGGCGGGGTATTCGACTAGGTTCTATTTCAGCTGCTTTGAAGCCACCGAGCTTCGTTCATTTAGACCTTAAGTGAAGGACTGTACTGCCCAGTCATCGTAGACTGGTGGTAGTTCCATTCGATCCATTTGAAAGCGAGATACAAACTCTCGCAACATCTCATTTTCCCTCTACTTGATCTTGAAGACGTTGGATTTCCTGGTTGCTACCTTGATGGCACCAGCATGTGCCTTTATGAAAGAATCTGCCAGCATGGCAAATAAATCTATAGAGTTAGGAGCTAGGTTGTGATACCACATCATAGTCCCTATAGAAAGTGTTTCTTCGAACTTATTTAGTAAGACGGACTCGATCTCGTCATCCTTTAGATCATTGCCCTTCACTGCACAAGTATAGGTAGTAACGTGTTCATTGGGGTCTGAGGTTCCATTGTATTAAGGTCTGGCATTCTGAACTTCTTTGGAATGGATTTTGGAGCTGCTTCCTTTGGGAACGACCTTTATATGAACGTCTTCAAATCCACACCTTTCAGGATCGGGGGGGCACCCAGAATTTGGTCGACCCTGGAGTTGTAGGTCTTGACTTTTATGTCGTTTGCTTCAATCATTTTATTGCCCGATTCAATCCTCCTCATGAGGTCCTCAAGCATCATTACGAATGTAGGGTCGGCTGCCGACCCGTTGTTGCTTAATCTCTCTGGTACCTACTCGGCTGGGGGAGCCGTACCCGGTGCTACCGTGCTGGGAGTTTTCTGGTGACTTTTCAGTTGAGCAATAGCCAGATGTTGTGCCTGCAATATTTCAAAAATAACGTGAAGGCTAACCTCTCGTTCTTCCCTAGCCGGGGTTTCTTGAGCTTCTTGTTGGTCTCCTTGGTGAACACTCCTATTAGAGTGGGAGCTTACATCAACGTGTTGAGCATCGCATGAGACCGCGTCCACGGGAATCGGTTTCGGTGCGTTCTCAAGGTTTCGTGGCGGTACACCAACACCTGGAACATCCACACCATTTTCTCCATGATTATCAAGATTGGTGTTCATCGAATCAAACATTTTGACCTGAACTTAAAGATCTTGGGGAAGAAAAAGTGTGAAAAATAACTTGTGTTACATAGTAAAACCAGCAAGACAATAATCACTATTATTTTTAGCCCCACGGTGGGCGCCAAATTGTTTACCCTGAAAATGGTACTAATAATTACATTTGATTTAATGGTTCTAAAAATATGTGATCTATTTTTATGCTAGTTGTTAGGCAATTGATGCTATGTGAAAGACTTAGAAACGAGATAAGAGCTTAAAAACTAGATATTAACCAAAACAAATCGCTGTAAATCGGGTCCTCGAGCTTGTCGATTCGGGGGCCTCGGGGTTGATTCTGATGCTCAATCGGGAGCTATCGAGGGCGGTCGATGGAGACTAACAGTTATGAACAAATCAATGATGGCTATTTATGGCCAATAATAAGCTATAAATGATGAAGTTTAAGTAGAACACGATGAATATGATCAATAAATCAAGTAATGATATCAAGAGAATAAGTTAGAGAGAAGAGAGAATATTCTTATGTATTTAGTATGGAGCAACAGATGTTTACATAATGACAAGGATCCACATAAGAGGGGGAATCCTAATATAGTACACATGCATTTATGACAAAGATATGGAGATGGGACAACTAGTTAATGCCATGATACGGGCTCAAACTAGCCTGACAGATTTTGTTGGTTCTAGCTTCACGCCTTGGGAACTCCCCACTCTCTCTATGTAACCGTCAGCCTATACTATCCCAAGATTGGGCGTCGATGGTCCTCGAGGGATAAAGCTCGATTGTGGTCTCAAGCCTTCGAGGTGTGCTCACGAGGCGTCATAACGGTGGAAAATTGGACCCTCCGATATTACCGTATACAGCCCACTCCTTTGAATTTGGCAGCTTCATTTAAGAACATTCTCCAACAGTCGTAATCTTCAGCAATGTCCTCTCCTACGAATGACACTTCTTCATTATGAAAATACTTTTTCAAGGGTTCGTATTCTCCTCCCACAAGATTTTCAGCAAGATGATCTGCCAATGCTTCTCCATTGACCGCCTTCTGAGTTACATAAACGATATCGAACTCACTTAGAAATATCTCCCACTTAGCTAACTTCTTGGTAGGCATGGGCTTCTGAAAGATGTACTTCAGAGGGTCCATCCTGGATATGAGGTAGGTGGTGTAGTAGTAATGCCTCAATTTCTGAGTTGTCCATGTCAATGCATAGCAAGTGCATTCCAGTATGGGAGTATCATACCACATAAAGTGTGAACTTCTTGCTCAAGTAGTATATGTCTTGCTCCTTTTTTCCTGTCTCATCATGTTGTCCCAAAACACATCAAAAGCTCCATCTAACACGGATAGATAGAGTAGCAAAGGTCTCCCAGGTTCTGGCGGGACTAGGAATGGCGGTGTAGACAGGTATTCCTTGATTTTGTCAAAAGCCTTCTCACAATCCTCGGTCCAACTAGTTTCAACATCTTTCCTCAACATTTTGAAGATGGTTTCACATATAACAGTGGATTGTGCTAAGAAGCGGCTAATGTAATTGAGACTTCCTAGGAAACGCATCACGTCCTTCTTGCTTTTTGGTGGTGGTAACTCTTGAATAGAGTTAACTTTAGATGGGTCTAACTTGATTCCTCGACAGCTGACAATGAATACCAGCAACTTTCCTGTGGGAACCCCGAATGCACATTTTGCAGGGTTCAGTTTTAGATTGTACCTCCTTGACCTATCAAAGAATATTCTCAAGTCTGCTATATGATTCGCGGCCCTCTTGGATTTGATGATGACTTCATCAACATACACCTCTATTTCCTTGTGTATCATATCATGGAAGATGGTTGGCATGGCTCTCATGTAAGTATCCCCAGCATTCTTTAGACCGAATGCCATTATCTTGTACCAGTACACTCCCCACGGTGTAATGAAAGCTGTTTTCTCTGCGTTTTATTCGTCCATCCAGATCTGGTGATAACCTGCGAAGCAATCTACAAAGGATTGTAGTTCATGCTTGGTGCAATTGTCGATCAGGATGTGTATATTTGGTAGTGGAAAATTGTCCTTGGGACTTGCTCTGCTTAAATCCCGATAGTCGACACATACCCTGACCTTCCCGTCTTTATTTGGAACTAGTACAATGTTGGCTAACCAGGTTGAGTACTCAACTACCCTGAGGACTTTGGCTTTGATTTGCTTAGTGACTTCCTCCTTGATTTTCAGGCTCATGTCTGGCTTGAATCTTTTGAGTTTCTGCTTCGCTAGCGGACACATTGGATTGGTAGGCATCTTATGACCTACTATGGATGTGCTCAAACCGGTCATGTCATCATATGACCATGCAAATATATCCTCATATTCCTTCAGGAAACGAATGTACTCTTCCTTCTCTGGCGATGACAAGTGAATTCTTATGCGAGTCTCCTTGACGGTTTTGGCATCTCCCAAATCGATTGCTTAGGTTTCGTCCAGGTTGGACTTAGGTTTGTTCTCAAAGTTCTCAACCTCTCTGAAAACTTCCTCAAGTATTTCATCCTCTTCTTCTGAGTCACTGTCCTTATTTTGTGTTGTCTTATTACATGTCACGGTCAACGGTTCATCATGAAAAATAATAACAACATTATAGAAAGAAAATGTTGAAGATAATAATGAATACTAAATAGCAATGCATTGATAAAATTTTGAAAATATCTAAAACATGTACAGCTTGATGAATCAAGCGATTATTTTGAAACAAAGTGCGTCTTTAAAACAAAATTACTGAAAACATCCGAAATTCCTAGCATGGCTATAAAAATAAATCAGGCTAAATTCCAAGCTACCCAGGGACTCGACGGGCCCGATATGGTATAGCGGTCCAATTCTTTAGAACAGCTCCCTTCTTCATAGTCTGAATGGTGAGGCCTTCTTCCTCCTCCTTCTCCATTATCACATTGCAATCTATATTCTTGTCGTCCATGAATAGGTTTCTCAACCTAGCCAAAGATTCATCCTCTATAGATCCCCATATCATATCAGCCTGGTGAAAAGTCTGATTCAGGTGTGGTACTGACTACTTGAGAGGGTAATAAATAACATGCCATGGAGGCGACTAATCATCATTCGCTTTCCATTTGTATGGATATCCCAGCCCGAAAGTTGTGCCATGACATTTCAACTATATCGGTTTGGTAACGCCTTGGAGATCTTTCCCAAGCCCTTTGCCGGGGTCATACCCAGACCATGCCAGTATGCTTTCTATTTTGTTGCTCTACCACTTGTCCTTCTCAATTGTGTTGACATATTCAATGTGGTGATAAGTTTGTCCACCCAGCCTTCTTCTATTATCGATAATTAGGATAGTTTGATTGGTTTAAATAAGGTTACTTCCTTCTCCATGAATGATTACTTCATGATGATTCCATTGGAACTTCACGACCTAGTGTAGTGTGCAAGCCACGGCCCCAACGGCATGTATCCAAGGTCGACCCAATAGAAGATTTTATGTAGTCGATATGTCTAGTACTTGGAACTCAACATCGAACCAAGTTGGTCCCATCTGCAGACAAATGTTAATCTCTCAAATCGTGGCCCTTTGGGACCCATCAAAGGCTTTCACGTTCATACTTCCTACCCATATCTCGTGGATATCTTTGTCCAATCTTTTCAGAGTAGTCAATGGACAAATATTGAGGCTTGAACCCCCATCTATTAGGACCTTGGCAATGAATTTGTCTTCAAACTGTACCATGATATGCAGTGCCCTGTTGTGACTTAACCCTTCAGGCGGTAGTTCTTTCTCGTGGAAGGTGATATTGTGACTCTCCAGTACTTGCCCTACCATGTTGGCCATTTCTCCACTGGTGATATTGTTGGGCACGTAAGTTTCATTCAACACCTTCATCAAAGCATTCTTATATACCTCTAAATTCTGCAATAGTCACAAGATGGATATTTAGGCAGTGGTCTTGTTTAAATGATCGACGACAGAGTATTCTGTCTCCTGTACTTTCCTCCAAATATCGTTCGGTCTAGTTTCAATGGCAGGTTGTTTAGTATCAGCCTCCTTGCTTGATCCTCCCAAATTTTTGGGTGTATAGATCCTCCCAGTTCTGGCCATTCCCTATGCGGCTCTAGATTCCTCCTTATTTGCTTTTCCCTTTTGCCTAGCTTCGGAAACGTTATCCCAAGGTATGGCATTGGACTTGAAAGGAGGTGTGGTTGCTACTGTCACTATGAAAGGTGTGGCCACTTCTACCTCTAATGGAACAGGTGTGGCTGCAGGTGGTGTTACTTCCACCTCAAATGGAACCGATGCGGTTACCTCAACCTGAACTAGCGGCTAAACCTGGACCATAATAGGATTGAGAGTGAATGCGGGCTTTTTAGGATCATCGCCTTCTTTGATAAGTCTAATTGATCCCTCAGGATCCTACTCCTCATCAATTTCTATCACATTGACCCCTTCGCCCTTATGCTCTAGAAGAGGATTGTTGTAGACATTGGGTACCGCTTCCTTCACCTGTATGACCGTGTTATCAATCAACGTCTGAATTTTATCTTGTAATGTCTGGCGTTCATCAATGGTGTGCCACTTCATACTTGAATGATATGCACAGGTCTTATTTGGGTTGACCCATTAAGATGAATTCTCCATTTCCATAGCGGGAATAGGGTTGACATAACCGGCAGCTCTCAACCTTTCGTACAACTGGTCGATGGGTTCAGTAATGGCAGTGTATTGTCTGGGTGGTTTGGGATCAAAATTAGGTCGGGGTTTCTGGTAATTAGGACGAGTTGGAGGTGAATGATAGTAGGATGGCTGGGTGTTATAAATGTGATAGGCGGTGGTGGGATGCGAATATCTAAAGGGTGAGGGTTGGTATGTAGGTGGAGGTGTTTGGTATGTGGGTGGAGGTGTTTGGTATATGAGCGCAGATTTTGGTCTTTGTGCCACCATTACTGCCCCCACTTCTTTATTTTTTAATATGCCACCTGACTGCAATGCTTTGTTCATGACCTGCAGTGCCTCAAAATTCGTCACCATCCCGCTTTTAATACCTTCTTCAATCCTTTCTTTGTGTTTGATGATGTCGGAGAACATGTGATTCTCAATTACCATTAGCCTTTCATAATACTGTGGGTCATGTGCCCTGACAAAGAACTTATTCATCTATTCCTCTTCTAATGCTGGTCTAACCTTGGCTGCTTCCGACCTCCACTGAGTAGCATACTCGCAGAATCTCTCATTTGGCTTCTTCTTTATGTTTTGGATATAGAAGACATCCGGTACATTTTCTGTATTAAACCTGAACCGATCCATAAATTCTGATGGCATGCTCACCCAATTAGCCCACTTCTTAGGATTCTGGCTTATGTACCGAGACAGGGCATCTCCGGTAAGACTTCTCATGAAAAGCTTCATTCGAATCCTTTCATCTTTTTCGACCCCCACGAGCTTGTTACAGTAATTTCTCAAATGAGCCTTGGGGTCACCCGTTCCGTCAAACATCTCAAACTTGTGAGGTTTGTAACCCTCCAACAATTCTACATCTGGTTGTATGTATAAATCCTCGTAGTTTAGACCTTCTATTCCTTTACCTCTTTCAACACTCTAAACTCGACTTTTCATCTTCTTGAACTCTTCGGCCATGTTCTTCATGATCAGGTCCTTCTTAGTGTATTCTGGTGTATAGCAGATTAGTTAAGTGGAGTGAGGTAGTGTTTCCACGTATATGGGGTTGTTTTGGTGAGTGCTAGGGATTTGGGCGTAGTGGTGACCATTGGTCGAGTTTTTAGAATTGGGAATAGGTTGTGGTGTGTTTTGGAGAGTATGATAGGTAGTGGTTTATGGGTACTGGGTAGGTAGATGATGGTTTTTTAGAGGAGTTGGTATCGGTAAAGGATTGGGGTTTTGAGGTGGTGTGGTATACTGATGGGGTGTGGGAGGATTTTGTGGATGTTGGTTTGCCATATTTTTAAGAGGTGCTGGGTTTTGAGCATTTTGTTGGTTGACGTCTAGGACGTTCAGAGTGAGGGAGAGATTTTCCATGTTACGGTCATGCTCAAGTTCTCCTTGTAACTCCAGTATCTTCTGCTCCAATCGTAAAACCAAGTCATTTTGTGTCGGGGTAGTCCGACCATCTGAAGTTTCAATGTTCTCAGCATTTTCTTTTCGTATACCACTCAAGTAATCCATCTTAGCTTTTCCTCGGCTTTTTATATTACTCGGAGGAAGAGGAAGAGGAGGGTCTCTAGATCTGGTGTGATATACTGATGATGCCAGTATGTGCGAACCAACCTTATGGGATGGAAGTAATAAAAATAAAGAAAAACAAAAGGTAAACAAGTCAGTAAGGATTCTGAAATGTTTGCAGTATTTAAACACATATTGTGGGAATGTAAATTCGCGTCCTAGTCTGGGAGCCTCCTTGTGCCCGAGGTAGGCCTAGCAACATGTTGATTTGGAGAAATAATTGCCTCATTTCATTAATGTAAAAATAGATGAACCTAAAACGACACTAAAAAATATAAGTCACTAATGGCACTTGGCCTTATTACATTTTGAGAAATCAAATAAACCTAATCTACTTGGTCTCAGAAGGACCTTTTCCTGGCTGGATGCTATTGTTGATCAGATCCCCCAGTTCGCGCAGGTTCAACAGTAAGTATGCCCTTGCTAAATGTCCTCCTTCGCTTCCTTCAACGTTCTGGCAATCGGTGACTCTCTTCCTCATCTTTCTCTCCAATTCCATCAAACTGTACTCTAGATATTCCAATGTTTCGCTTGACTTAATAGCCCTCTCTCTCCATTCATTGATTAGTTCCATATTGGTCTTGTGTTGCTATAGGTGCTCGGCCTCAGACTCGCGAACTCTTTTGCGCAGTTTGTTATATTTCGCCTTTGCTTCGGCAACTTCGTCTATGACCCTTTTTCCTGGACCAGCCCTTGGCTCAAATATTTCCCTTATGTTATCATCCAACCATGAGGGGTAGAAGTACACATGACCAGCATGATATCAATAGGGCTCGATATTATCCTTTTCAACGATAATCTTAAAGTGCCACATGTGATGTGCTTCATTTTTTTATGGTATGGCGTCACACTAAAAATCGGCTATGAAATGACTCATTTTAGCAACTCGCGGTATGACATGCTTCCTGCCTTCCAGTCTCATTACCCTTAGGGGAGCATAAGGGTATATGCCTCTTAACCCGATCAGTACCAAGTGTGGAACATCCCTAGATCTGATGATGAACTTGTCGGTAAGGAACTACTCGAACATCCATTGAAACTGGTCCTCGGTCAGATTGTTGAAAAGCTGCACCCATCTTACAGCATCCTCTGGTTGAGCAAACCTGTCTGGGATATATGTCATTTTCTTGGGATGATGGAAAGCTATGTGATCATTCCACGGCCTTTGTGAAAACGCTTGACGTTATTGACCCTTTTGGAGATGTTGTAATAGCCAAACTTGCAGCAATGGATTCCAACCTTCGAAGTATTTGTACCTCTTCTGACAGCGTTCCAAAGCCCGGTATATGTCTGCTATGATAATAGGGACAATAGTATATGTCTGCCCTTCGATCCCCTCCATCAAGGTTTTGGCTACCATGGCCAATCTAGTGTGGATTCTATCCCCTTGGATTGGGAACGCCAACACACCCAAGAAACAGACAATGAACACAAAAACCCTATGGTGGATCCAACCCAAGGAAGTGATGGAGAATTCATCATCGAAGATACGATAAGATCTGCTATGACCTTATCGTTCATAGAGGAAGTCGAAGGGTATGTAGGAACTTTTCAGGCATTCCAAGTCATTATTCTTCTTTAATCCTATCATCTTCAAAACCCCCCTAGTAGTGCGATTTTCCGACACTAGTAAACCAGGACTATCCCAAGGTAGCCCAGCGAATCCCCATATTTCTTCCAATAGAGGGGTCATGGCTCTTTCTTTGTCCCAGAACATCGTGGCAGCTTCGATTAGCATATTGTTTAGCTGAAGGTTCAGTAAAGAAGGAAAATTTCCCAAGACCCTTTTCACATGATTCTTATCACTTGACGGAAGATCCCCCCACCAATCTAGCAACAATGGTGGTATATTACGGACCATGCCGAACCTGGGGACTTCGTGCCTCATTTTCTGCAAAACAAATATGGTTAGATCCTTGGACCCTCCAGATTTGACTATTTTTATAGCAATGATTAGTATATTGGCACTTATTTCTCATAAAATTAATGCGCATAATCGTGGTTGCGTCCATTGGGATTATGGAAAACCTGATGGGCTTTTGGACGAGGCTTGTCTTAAAGGGTTATTATATGGACAAAATATTAACCCGACTAGGTTTGACCATGATACATGTATAATTAATCAGAGTAAGGTTTCTATAGAGGTCTAGACTGGTACCCTCAAGCGGACAACTTGAGGGGGAAAGGCACGGAACCGTTGACTGCATCGCTAATCGACTAGTTTTACCGCAGATACGACTTTCGAATTTAAGGGGTGATATATAGGAAGAGCGCAAGCACTCATCAAGCGTTGCTATAGGATTGATTACGCACGAGTGGAATATGAAGTTGAGCATGATATATGAAACAATAAATAGCATGTTGTCATGTATTTGCACGTTAAAAATGATAACTGCGGTATTTAATAATTCAAAGACGTTCAAGAAAGAAACAAGGAGACAAGTCAGTCTCTATAGTAAAGGAAATCATAAATGCTTGAAAATAGACAATTAAATCCAAATAAAGGGGGGAATGAGAAAGGGTGCACATGTATTAACTATAAATAAGTATGCTTAAGACTATTTCACAAAAACAAGTTCGTTATGGTAAGAGCCTAAAATATCCCAGCAGAGTCGTCATGCTGTCATGCCCCTTTTTTTCCTCGCGGAGTCCGAGTTTCGATATTTTTTGGGACAACTCCTTTCCTTTTGGGAATTGGGTATAGAATTTAAAGAGTCACCACCTAACAGATTTAAGGTGCGTTAGAGAAACTAAAGCAAATAACTCATAAACCGGTTTGCATTACCAGAGATTGGGTAAGGGCTCGAAATAACCTTGAGGGGAAGGTGTTAGGCACCCTTCGAGGTCCACAACGATGGGTCCCGGCAAAACTCGAATTAGGTGAATTAGTCTTATAAACAAATAAAACAAATAGAGATTATTCAAACGGAATAAAGGGGGTCCTACGTTTATTAGCCTATAGGATCACTTCTGTGCAATACTCGGTAAACTTTCCTCAAATAGAGGTGTTAGTGTAGCATTAGCGCACAGGTCATCATATCCTTTACTACCTGATTACCCTCCCCTTAATTATTGTTACCTAAGACTTCTAATAGTATCCAGCACGTGCCTTATGTGTGTATTACCCGTCCCTTGATAGTGGCCCTGGAGGTGTTTAGGACATCTATTTAAGGAAGTTCTAGACTCACCTATGTTGTTTTAAAAAGGAGAAAACTAAGCGACAAACAAAATGTCAAGTAGGACTATCACATAAAGATGCAATTAAGGGGGCTCATATTTACCTCCACTAATAAGCAAACAATTGCACGCCTCAACCAAACAGTTTTAAATAATTTAAAGTCCTATAGCAGGATATCTAGATGAGCACATAATATGAAGCAGTTTCATTAAGGCGGGACAGTAAATACCTAATCAGTTTGCCTACTGATTTTATTACTTTCTGAATCTGGGCAGGTTTCGAGCAACAGGAAAATAGTAATTTTAACCCCAGAATCCAATTAACCTACAAGATTACCTAAGTTATATATAGGCATGATATCTAAGTATAGAAGAGCTGATCTTTAGACCTTATAGGCATGGTATCTAAAATGCAAAAATGATTCTGAAAATTTCTATTGACATGGTATTGAAATGTAGAAGTGGCTTAAAACTTTATAGGCGTGATTTAAAAATGCAAAACCAATTTTGAAACTTTGTGGGCATGATTTAAATACAAAAATTATTTTAACAGCCTTGTAGGCATGGTATCTAAATGCAATAGTGTTAATCTTGAAAGGATATTCAGAAATATTTGGTCTTATAGGCATAACATCTAAAACGGGTCAGGAAATGTTGAAAAAATTAAATCATATAGGCATGTTATCTACTGCACACAGTAACAAATGAAACAAATACCTATAGGCATGTTATCTACTGCATGTAGTAACAGAATATAAATAACTGTTACATCTCGCATTTTTCGTACGTTAAAATTTCGTCTTCAGTTAACTGACGTAAACCCGGGGATGAGATTATCTGGAGGCTAGCATATTTATGCTATTTATAACAAGCAATAAGTAAGTGTCATGAATGAAAAGGTACACAAATTTAAGAAAATGATTTTCATTGAAGGTTGTCGATTTGGGATAAAATATGGGTCGAGCGTTAATACCCGATATTTATGGACTAGTACCATACAAGGTACCATATGACCATGATAGTAAGATATATAAAGTATATTTAAAATAAGTAGAATTTTAAGTAATTTAAGACGATTTTAATTATACGGGTAATTGGTTAATTACCGGGTAACGGGGCATTACCTAATTACCTAATAAGTGGATAAAGATTAAATATCCCACCCCCAACCCCACGTGGCAGCTATCCATGTTATAAAGGAATGACTGATATCATTCCTTGCTATGTGTCATAAAGTAACAATATGTTTCATTTCCAAGACTTTGCCTAATCAAAGACTTTCAATTAAAGACTAAAATAAACCATGCAATATAATTTCAAAAAGGTTTCAAAAACTAAGACAGAACGTCAGGCATTTTGGAATCTTTCAAAGTTTCATTCCTAAAGGCTTGAAACCAACATATATATATATCATTAAGCAGCCTGATTTCCTACATGTTCCAACATGATTTAGCTGACGTAAAATTTTGTGGTTCTAAGGGAGTACGGTGTAATCTTTTCCAAGAACATCATACAATTTTTTTTTCCTACTCCAGGTATGTTAAGGCTAAGCTTTTCCTTCATTTTGACATGATCTCATCATTACACAAGTTTGACAAAGAGGCATAAAGAAAAAATTATATCCCGGAATTTATGTATATTTTGCTAGCCTCGCAAGGTACATATATTTTTCTAGTTTTGTAAGTTACAGTATTCTCCTTATTGGGACTTCTTATTGAATTGAGCATTTTCCTCTTCCAGTAAACAGAGCAGAGAGTTTATATATATAGTATTAAAAGTATTTTCATTACCATCTAGCTATAATCGATGGGCAGGCCCCAATTGTGCAACTTCTGATCAAATGGTAAGTTATATACCAATCCTACTATGGTCGAGTGCCTATGAGCGAACCCGGATGGTCAAGATACAGAGCCTAGTATGTCCAAGCGCATATGAGCGAGCGTACTATGGCAGAGCAGTTATATATATTTACCAAGCCTTATATGGACGGACAACTATTTTACTTACTACATTGAGAGAATAGAGTCAGTATCAGCAGGTGAGCATATTTTCAAATTATCCTTGACCCCCAGCTGTTTTCAGTTATTATATTATCAATTCAACTTCAGCTTTCAGTATATTGCCTTACATACTCAGCACGTTATTTTGTTCTGACGTCCCTTTTTGGGGGCGTTGCATTTCATGTGTGCAGGTTTAGACAGACAGACGGGTAGCCCTCCTCAGTAGGTGTTTTCCCGAGTTCAGCTTTATCGGTAAGCTCCCCGTCCTTCGGAGTTGCCGGGACTAGAAGTTTTGTGTACGTCTTGTATATATATGTAGATAGGCTATGGGTAGCTCGGGGCCCTATTCGGATCACATTACATCTATCAGTAGAGGTTTGTAGACATATCTTGTCAGCTAGTGCAGTATGTTGGGCTTGTAGGCCTGCACGTATATTTTGTTGGCTTGTCAGTTGTAGTAATTATGACGGCCTTGCCGGTCCAGCTTTATGATGACATTTAGTCAGTGTTAGTCTCTATTCAGTTTTATACTTTTCATCGCACATTATCTTGTAATGTGGCCCATGTCCAATGTATGATATTACATGTGCAGAGACTCTCAGTCGCAACTGATACGCAAGGATAGGTGAGGCACTAGGTGCCGATCTCGCTCCCGAGCTTGGGGCATGACTATAACCTATAGGCAGGATATCTAGCATATAGTAGTGAAAATATTTGAAGGAAGTGGACACCTAAAGCAGGTTTTCTACCCCATTCTCATGCAAACATTAAACTAGGCCCAGTTTTCCTCAAATCACTATTACCCCATCGTTATTAAAAAAAATTATTAAGACCATAAGCAAATGAATAAATTACAGAATATATTACTATAGGAGGCCTGCAGCAGGCCCAATGCATCCGAATAACCCAAGCCTTCAAATCATAACAGCTCCAAAGCTCAAAGATACACAGCAACCATTGGCAAAGTACCAAGAACCCCAAATCTCTTGTGTATCAGAGTTCCCAAGCGCTTCGAGAACCCAGGGCAGTGCTCACACTAGAGAACAAATGATCAAAGGCAGTTCATATAGGATTGGAAACCAGCTCCAATGTGTCAGAGTTCAGAGGAGCATCATGGACCCTAAGCAGTTCTCACATTAGGGGTGGCAAGACCCTAGTTAACTAAAAGTAGGAGTTGAAAAATAATGTATGAAAATAGAAGACAATTTTGTTTTAGAAAAATAGTTTGGATTTCAGAAGTGCATAGAAGCAGATTACCAGATTACAAGAACCACAAGCAGCGCACATTTAGAAGAAAGGAGTTCAGCCATGAACTCCAGCAATCAAACAACAGACAGGACAAAGTAACAATTAATTTGAACAAGGTTTCACATAGCCTTAATCCATTAGGCATATATTAATTAGAGAAAAGCATGTTGGGATCAGACAATCATACAGAAAGGTAACAAAAGTTGAGAGCATACAAATCATGAATTAATCACGAGTTTGTTAAGGGGTGAACATTTAAAAACAGGACAGAACTCATGCTAGTTGACAAACAAATAGACATAGGTCTATCAGACATGCTGAAAAAAAGAAGAACATAGATCTAATTTCATGGAAGTAGGCATGCCAATTAAAAGTAACAAACATGAAGCACATAGGTCTTATTACATAGAAGTAGATGTGCCGATTAAGATAAATAAGCATGAAGCACATAGGTCTAATTACAGCATATTGGATGATGGCAGAAGTGGAGACATACCAGTTAACAAATAGCAAACATGAAGTTGAAAGTATCCAGGATCCAATAGTCTAGCTTTGCTTTCAGCCGGCTAGATAATGTAGCAAACAAAAGTAACGGAAAGATTTGAATGAGATCAAGAGCTTTGTGTGTGTGTTTTTATTTCTGAGTGTTCGTGTGAGTGTCTGAGTCTGTTTTTTTTGGTAAATTAGAACAAGAAGGGTTTTTATAGCATGCGATAGGGTAGGTCACATAAGGTAATGAATCAATCACACATACATAAAATATAAAAAATTAATTAGCAATTAGTCAGGAATCAATTAAGAGGACAGAATCAAACAAGTACTACTTAATTTAAGAAAAATCTCATACAGAATCAATCCGTAATTAAGAGCAAGGTTAATAAGGTAAGAAATAATTTCCGAAATCAATTAGGAATTAGGACACACAATCAAGCCAATAATATGGATACATAAATAGGGTAAGAATAAGTAAAACTTAAATAAGGAAATATAGGTACTAAATTCAAACCCTAATTTAGGTAAGTAAATCAATTAACAACTTAATTAATAGAGTTAAAGCTAACGGTCAAGACAACAGGATAAATAATCAGAGAATTAAAACCCTAGGATATGTCAAAGGCAAAGAGATGAAACTCAAAAGGATCGGTCGAAATAGTAAAGAAGAGAACCATAGATGAAAGCATTTAAATATCTATGCATATCCACAGAAAACCCATTATAGATCAAAACCCTAGGGTAAAAAACATAGTCATGAGAATCAGTCGAACAAACAAAGAAAATTAGGGTTAAACACTAAAAAAAGTTAGTATTTTTCATAAACTTAAAGGGATGAAACCATAGCTTTAGAGAAGACAAAAAATCGGTTAATAATAAGAAAACACAAAATATTTTTTAAAGAGAGATAATAAATGAACATAAAATTATCTCATATCTATAAGGATCTGAACAGATTCGACTAGCAAGAGACTAGGGTTTTTAAATAATGACAGAGATGAAAGAAAATCTGGTTTGGAACCATAGATTCGAGCCATAAACACGAAGATAATAGTACTCACAAATAGAGATGACCACAGGTGGATTCATAAAAGGTTTGAACAAATCTGAGTTGGATCTCTTCGAGATTCTTTCATAAAGCAACAAAATTGAACAACCAGAAGAGGTAAGAGGCCGGTAGGGGCCTAAAATCACAAACGAACCCATGGAACGGGTAGTTTTCCGGTGATGGGGGCTATGGTTTGATTTTTGTCTGAGATAGAAGAGAGGATGAGAGAATTCATAGGCGGCACAATTGAAAAGAATGGGTAGGGTTTGGGGTCTTTGTATAAAAAATGGAAAGGGATAACGTGGACCGTTGATCTCAGAGATCAACGGCCACGATTAGAGGAGGTTTTGGGTCGGGTAGAGGTTATTTAATTTTGGCTGGGGTGGATTGGGCTAAGGTTTAATGTGAATTGGGCTGGGGGTCCGAATTTAAACATAATTAAAGGGGCTATTTGTTAAATACCCAATTTATTAATAAAATAATTTCTAAAAATATCTGATTAAATGATAAAAATGATTTTTATGCATGAATATGATTAATAATAATTACTTAGTATTATAAAAATATAAAAAATTATTTTTTGTATAGATAATGTAATTATACCTATGTATGGGCTATTATTCCAAAATATGCAATTATAGTTTTAAAAAAGCAAATGTAATTTTAAAAGTACAATTAAAATATTTGAACACTTATATGAGCATAAATGATGAATTTTGATGATTAAATCATCATAAAGTAATATGAGGGATAATTATTGAATATTTATATAATTAAAAATATAGAAATAAATTGATTTAAGGATTTTAAAATTATAGAAAAATTGTAAAAACACTTGTGAATGTTTTTAAATGCATGTAAAATATTTTAAAAGTATGTATGCGTATTTAAAAATATATAAGGGAAAAATTTGGTATCAACACTAGGCACCGCTGTGGTGTGCTCATACTACACTTCTGCACTTTTTTGTGTAGATCCAAGTATTGTTCGATAGTAGCTGTGCGGATTCTTGTCGAAGAGACTCAAGGTAAACCTGCTACTGCGTTCGCAGGCTTCGGTGTTACCTTCCTATTTTGTATTCACACTGTTGTACTTATTTCCATATAGTTGTGTTTAAAAGTTGTAACAAAACTCTGTAGAGCTTATGACTTGTACCGCCGGTTTTGGAAAAATGTATATTCTATAAAGATTTCTATGTCGAAGCTGTCAGACTTTCTTTATTATGGTTAATATTCAGTAAATGTTAGGCTTACCTAGTTCCTAAGACTAGGTGCCATCACGAAACCCAACGGAGGGGAAATTGGGTCGTGACATAATCGTGGTTGTGGTATTGGAATTATTATAAGGAAATGTTTTGGCTTATGGGCATATGTGGTTCGAATTCTCATATTGTGTTGTTATGTTTATGGCACACGTGGTATTATTGAGAGGATTGTCAAGGTATCCGCACATGAGGTGTCCGTGCTATTATTATTATTATTGATAGTTGCACATTTGGTGAGACAAGGTGGGAATATTAGTATGCACGCGTGGTAAGACAAGGCAAGCATTTACTTTATTGTTATGCACGCGGCTAGACAAAGGGGGCTATGTCGGGGATAAATAGTGATGACTTGTGATGGCCTAGGGGCACTGTTGTTGATAATATTTGTGAAGTGGTGTGCCGACTTTGTGTGATCATGCATTCATATGTACCATTTGTTGTCTCTGATCTTACTTATTGACTCGAGTTGTGATAGAACACTTGCACAAGCATACACCGTGGTTAGTCACTCATACTAGTACGAGAAGATGAACCTTGATGCTTATTGATCATTTACATATATTCTTGTATACCTGCCTTCTGTGTGTGAGTTATACTATTGGCACGTGAGTTTTCAGTGAAGATATGAGATATTTCTGTTATTGGCACATGAGGTGTCCATGCGGTTACGAGATGTTTTTACTGCTAGAACGTGAGTTGTCCGTGTGGATATGAGATATTGTCACACTTTTAGCGCGTGAGTTATCCGTGCAGATATGAGGTGTTAATTGTATTGGCACGTGAGTTGTCCATGCGATTATGATTTATATTGTGGGCACAAGATGCAAAGTTACTAGCATTCGTGTTTTGGGATCCGTGAGTTGTGATTATGAAATGTGGTACCTCTTTTATCGCCATGTTGTCTCTTCTGTAGTTAATTATCTTTAATTGAAGTTATTATCATCTCTGTCATCATTGATTTATCCTCTTTTAAGTCATTATTACATGTTATCTCTCCTATTGTTTAGTTATTCTTATTTCATATCTTTGTTACACACTATCTCCTCCCATTGTTGGGTTTTCCCTATTTGAAGTTGTTATTACTTGTTATGTCTTTCATTGTGAACTCATTCTTCTATTTAATTATGTTATTGTAATTCTAGTGTTGATTTACTTGTTGTACTCCCGTGTTATTATTGTTATTTTTATGCTCGGTATTGTTGAGTCGTGGGCTAATCGTGGTTGTGGTATTGGAATTATTTTAAGGAAATGTTGTGGCATATTGGTACATGTGGTTTGAGTTCTTATATTGTGTTGTTATGTTTTATGGCATACGCGGTATTATTCAGAGGATTGTCATGTCCGCACGTGAGGTGTTTGTGCTATTATTATTAATATTGATACTTGCGCATGTGGAGAGACAAGGTAGGAATATTAGTATACGCATGTGGCGAGACAAGGCAGGTATTTACTTTATTGTTGTGCATACGGCAAGACAAGGGAGCTATGTCGGGGATGAATTGTGATGACTTGTGATGGCCTAGGGGCACTGTTGTTGATAATATTTGTGTACCGGTGTGCCTACTTTGTGTGATCATGCATTTTATGTTTTGTTGTGTTGTTTCCTATGTAGCATTTGTTGTCTCTGATCTTACTTATTGGCTCGCATTTCTATAGAACACTTCCATAAGCATACACCGTAGTTAGTCACTCATACTAGTCCGAGAAGATTTATCTTTTAGACCCTACAGGCATGCTTTCTAAGTGCTGAAAACTGTTTACAAACGTTATTTCATGACACAGAAAACTAATTTTATACACTTTTCTCTATAGACATGATATCTAATGTTGAAGCTATTTTTACACTTATTTCCTATATGCATGATGTCTAAGTGTCAAGTCTGATTTTTATATATGTTTCCTATAGGCATGATTCTATGCAACTAAAAGCATTAATCAGTAGCCAAGCGAGTTCAACAAGGAAATTCCTAGAAACATGACTTCTAATGCACACATGAAGGTTTTGAAAACATGATTACTGAGGAAGAATTGAGAAACAACTTAGAAGCAGGATTTTTAGTGGTGCATAGTATGGAAATTCAGGATTTTAAAGAATGAGATAAGTCCTATAGGCATGGCTTCTAGTGCATATAAGTAAACAATCATCACAGCAACCTATAAGCATGATTTCTAATGCATATAAATAATCACGACAATCCTATAGGCATAATTTCTACCCGATCCCAACAAAGATATATAAGTCCCTACTAGCTTTACTAATAACCCCAATATCTATTTTTACAAAGATTATTATTACAGACCAATATGAATAAATTACATAATGAAAGAACCATTATACTATAGGGAGCCTTCGTAGGCCCAATATCACCTGGGAACCAGGCCTTCAAACATAGCATCTCTGAGCATAGTAGCAACCCATCCATAACACATAAAATTGGTTTTTGGTGTGTCAAAGTTCCCAAT